>NC_046170.1:35393921-35700171 GCF_011064425.1 Rattus rattus
CTATATTTGTCTATCTCTTCACGTGCTGATGGATGTTTAGCCTCTCCTTGCTGTTTAAATACTATGAGTAATGTTGCCCTGACTGTTTTCATACAAGTGTTTGAAGTCCTGTTTTCATTTCTTAGGAGTGTATATCTAGAAATAGAATTGCTGGACCATGTGGTAATGCTATGTTTAACTTTTTTGAGCAATTGTGAATATTTTAAGGACACTATTTCGCAACTAGCCTTGGTATCCGATCAGCAAACATTTTCTCCACCCAACAGTTAAGTTAGGGGTCACTTCCTGAGACACTGCTGGCTTTCTGTGCAGGAATGAGAAAGATAAAGGGGGCAGAGGCCCTAGGAGGCCCTGCTGCTCCTTCACGGTAACAATTAGCTAGACATCTAAGAAAGTATTAGGTTTGGAATCAAATGTAAACTTCATGGAGCTGACATTGTTTCCTCTTCCTTTCCCTCTTCCTTCTGCTCACCCACCCTCTCTCTCTGGTGTATGGATCTGTGTGTCCAGGTGCAAACACATGTATGTATGCCTCTGAAGGCAAAGGGAGGTGGTCATGTGTCTTACTCTACCAGGTTCTACCTTATTCTCTTGAGATAATCTTTCTTTCACTGGACCAAAAGCTCAGTAGTTTGGGCTGGGCTGACTGCTTGGTGAACTCCTAAAATTGGCTGTCTCATTCCTTCTGCGCTGGTATTATAGGCTCTCTCAGAAAGCCTTGAAAATAGAAAACATATATTAATTTGAAAATAGATTATATATTATTATATTATATTATATCATATCATATCATATCATATCATATTATATTCTTATCATGATTTCTCCTCCCTTACTCCTCCCAGTTTCTTCCCACCTCTCCTTCCATCCAGCTACCTAGATTGGCACCCTTTCTACCTCTGCTTAGAGAACAAACAGGCATCTAAGGAATAATAATAAAATACAATACAATAAGAAAAAACAAAAACAAACAAATTGGAATAGGAAAAACAAAAAACCAGAAGGGGAAAGCATAAGAAAATTGTGTAGATGCATACACACATATGTTCACATGTGCAGAAGTTCCATTAAAAACACAAAAATAGAAGCCATAAAATATATTTTCAGAGAAGTGCAGGAGAGGTCCCTTATCTCTTTTTCAGAATTATCCTTGCCCCTGTTCTTATACTACATGACATTTATTCCAATAGGTCTGTGATTCTAGTGGCAATGATCCTTCTACACCCGTGAGGAGACTGGTGTTCCAAGGGTCTAAGCAAAGTACACATGGTTTCCCAGCCCATAGCTGGAAGGGACAGGATGCAGAGGGAGAACTTTCCAGTGTGTTGAATAGGCATTGGCCCACAGCTGCTAATTATTGGCTGACCCTGTGCCTCCAACCTTGGCCATTTCCCGCATGGACTCATTTCATCTTCACAGACTTCTAGCTTATAGCAAAAGAGCTTGGGATGTAGTGAGGTCCTGTAACTTGTGCAAGACAAACAGCTCCCTGAAGACACTGTAGGGATCTCCCGATTCTGGAGTCCCATTGGTTGCAAAGTACATTTGCTTGGCTCATCATGGTAGTGGTTCATCTGTCCTCAGACCAGGTCCAGGAGGAATGGTTGCCAAGGAAACTGCACAATTGCATCAAACACTTCTGACTGTAGTCAACCATTTGTCAGGGCGTGAGGAGTTTGTCACATTAGGATGGAGGTCTGGGAGCGGGACAGCTTTCTCTGTTGCTTGTAGTTAGTGATTTTTTTCCCCCTAAGATGAATTAGAAAGCGAAATCTTGGATGAGTTGGCAGTTTGTTTCAAAAAGAGCTGAGGTATAATATCTTGGACTAGAACATGTGGGAAGCAGGCTTTACTTCCAAATATGTTGTGTTTGTTAGGCCCAGGTATGTATAAATAAGTATAGGTTCTCTATTCATGTGGGTTGATTTGAGTATTTGTGTATATGTGTTCATAACACTGTGTAGAAAGGGTAGGCTGGTTTGGGGAAGGGACAGGGAACTCCCCACTTCGATGGATTCTTCCAGGCCTCTTTTGCAGGTGAAGAAAATTTCTGTGGGGTCCCCAGGAACCACATGGTTACTCACTCTTCTGGACTACCTGGCTCTACTTGTAAATTGGGATTCAAACAATTTGTTGTGCAGTCCAGGAACATGCACTTTTACAAGCTCCCCGGGGAGTCGTGTTGTTGATGATATATGGACCAAACCCGAGGAATCTCAAGTTTAGGAAACATCCAAAGATTGATTGACATATGTCAAACTTAGGCATCTATCTCCACATGGTCCAATTGCGTGTCCTTCCACTTTTGAGCGCGTGCGGCGGGGGGCAATTAAAGAGCAAGGGATAGGGAAGTGCATTTTAGAGAGTACCCTCAGCTAGCCCTCTTTCTCCAAAGTCCAAAGGAGTCATGAGGTCAACTGTCTTTTTAAGGTTCAAATTCCATATTGCTAAACGCCAAATTCTGGTTTCATACCACATTGGAATGCAGCTTACATCCCCTTAAAAAAAAAAGGTGTGTGTAGGAGGGGGTGGGATGGACGACTTACTTGACAGTGTTACAAGGAGACAACTGGAAGCAAACATTTGACACTCCAGCCCTGGAATGCTGTAAAAATTTAATTAGGTGGATCCATTAGTCATGCCCACATGCGGGTTTCATACAGGGCTTACAAAAATGCAGGCTGCTGAAGGGGCCTTTCAGCCCTTCCTGTAAATGCCATTTCCCTCCTTATTGGGAAATGTGCTCTCCCTGGGACTTTGGAGTCAGGCTTTGTATTTAGAAAATAGAGTTAGGGTGAGATTAACTTATTTTTTTCTGAAAGGGGCTGGTAGGTCCAAATGGGAGCCCACTTTTAATAAGGGAGTTTGTCTAGCCTGACTGCCTCTGATTCAGCAGGGGCGAAAGAGGTGATGCTGGGGTCCTGCCTTTGATTACTTCCTGACTCTAGTTTCCAGGTTTCAGGTGGCAGAAATGAGGTCATGTTGGGGACTGCCTGGAGATGAGCCTGAGTCTGTAGCTTGTCTTAGCCAAAGGGCCAAGAGGCAACAAGTGTGGCTCTGTTTCCAAGTTGAAAAGATACAGATTCTCAATTTCCAAACCAGGGTATGGAAGGGGCCTTGGACCTAGAAAGCAGACTTTGGTAAAGTTGAGGACCTTCCATGCACATAGCTTGACTTGCAAGCAGACATTTCCTGCTTAGGAACACTCTGGTTTTAAGTCTATTTATCCAGTGTGAGAAAGTAGAGGAGAGCTATTGTCAGGATAAGGAATCGGGCCTTCTTTGACATCCGCAATCCAGGAGCTTCATCCTCATGGGGTGCTGAGCACCCAGCTGACTGCAAAGGACTTCAGCACAATATTGTTATTTAGGGGCCAGGGTCCCCTGCAGATGGGCGGGGAACATGTCTTCAAGCATTTCTTCACACTCTCAATTAAGATGCGTATGTTAATAAGTCACTGTTCCTGTCCAAGAGGAGGCCAGTGTGTCACAGGGAAGAGGGATTTCTAAGCAAATAACTACAGTGGACTTTGATACTAACTATAGCACTTGTGAGTGAATAGGCAAAACATCAAGTGACTTAGGTCCATTAGTATACAGACACACACACACACACACACACACACACACACACAGAGAGAGAGAGAGAGACAGAGACAGAGACAGAGACAGAGACAGAGAGAGACACACACACACACACACACAGAGACAGACAGAGAGACAGACAGACAGACAGACACTAGGTCCCAAGTTTGGAGAAGCATAGGCTTCTCTGTGGCTTCCTTGTGTCACTGGAAGTGGCCTGACAGTTCAAAAAATTTTGCCAATAGTTTACTCTCTGCTTTCTGTTTTTGGCTCAAGATGTGGCTCTTAGCATCCTGCTCCAGCCCGTGGCTGCTGCTTGTGGACATGCTGGACTCTTCCTCCTGTAGAGCCAGGAGCCTAAGTAAACCCTTCTGTCTATAAATTACCTTGGTCATGGTGTTTTATCAGAGCAATAGAAATGTAATTAATACACACACACACACACATGTCTATATAATTTTTAAAGTAGTTTTAGTCTTTGAGATGGCTCAGTGATTAAAAACACTTGACTCATAAGCCTTGTGACCCGACTTCCACACATCGAACCCATAGAAAGGTTCTCTGTAGAGTTGTTCTCTATCTTCCACAGTGTACGCAATAAAATAAAAAAAAATTAAAGCTGAGAATGCAATCTAGAAATGTATTAGTTTTGAATTCAGTTAAACATGAGGAAATTGAGAGCCTCACAGTTATAGAGACACAAACTTAGAGAGCCGGAGAAGGGGAGGGAGAGGCAGAGGGAAAAGGGAGTTCCAGTACACTTCCATTGAGAGCAATTAGCAGCAACAACAACAACGAACCTAGATTTTACTGTAGCTAGTCTTTCTATTTTTTGGGTTCTTCTTTTTCCTAACCTTTATCCCCCTAGTTTCATCCTCTTATCACCAGATAGGTGAGAAAGAAGGATAAAGGAGAGAGAAAAAGAGATAGAGATCCCTGAATCTATTTTCTCTCTCATTGTTTCTTCTTTGAACACAAACTACTAACAAAGCACAATCAACCTCCTGAACCACCAATAGCCATCAATCACACCTCTGGGGTCCCAGCATTTATCTGTCCTCTGAAAAGCTCCCAGAATTCCAAAAGTCACATAATCACAGAAGCTATGAGTAGTAGTCAAAAACACACTTTCTGCTAGCGCGAGAGGCAAATCATAGCTGTTGTGGACAGTCCAAAGCATCCCCACATCCCCACACCTGTGATTAAAACAAACACATATTCTTATAATATTTCTGTGTTTTTTTTTAAAGAAACTAAAATTCCAAAATTGTCACTACATTTTACCAACCATATTGCTGAACCTTAGAAACTTAGGAAAGACTCCGACCCACTCACATGTACACATAACATTAACATACCTTATACATACAATATTAACATACCTGTACATACAAGATTAGCATACAGCTTCAATATAATAATATACCTGTATTTATGATATTAACATGTCTGTATACATAATATTAACATACCTGTACATATGTTAACACTGCTGTATATATAATGTTAACACACTCATATATACAATATTAATATACCCACACATACAATATAAACACACCTGCAAATACAATATTAATATATCCAAATGAAAACAAATCCTTACTGCAATATTTGTCAATTAAACAGAAAAGCTAACTTTTTTCCCCAAAATGTTTTCAAAGTTTAACGTTTCCACTGCGATCTGTAGAATGCATCCCATGTAGACATTAGACACATTTAAAGACTAGAGATAAAACATCAAGAAATGACAGAACTGAGGTTTGAATCTACGATTGTCTCACAATATTAAACCACAGCATATCCCAGTGTCATCTCAGCATGAGGGGTATTACAATCCAGCAATGTGTGCTGCTGTATTTCTAAGTCAATCTGGTTTGGGAGCTCTTGAGGGATGAACAGGAGCCCACAGATGTCTTGCTGGGTGAAGCTACCACAGTGTATAATATTCTGGGTCCTTGTTCCTTCTAAGATAATTTTTCTTTGAGATAACGAATCACTTTCACAACTAATGACCAATTGTCTGTGAAGATTCTGGAGTTTGGCCACTTTTTGATGAAGATCCAACCTCGAGCAAACTCTTTGGCTTGGTGAGATTTCAGACTTCAAGCAGTGGTTCTTGGACTGCATGTTGGGTATGACGTGAATAGAGAAAACACTAACTCTGGGGAGGAGGAGCCCTTGGGGGAAGCTATTGGGTAAACCATGATGTACAACTGGATAGAGACTGTGGGCCTCAGAGACTCAGTAAAGTGTGGTCTTTGTGCTTTCATTATCCAGGTATCTGCAGGCATCTTATCTTGGTTCCTCTTGGATTTCTACATACATGATGTATGTGGGGCCTGTCACCATTTTGTTTGTATAGTCGCCCAAGGAAAGTTAATAGACCAGTCTGCCCAAATATCATTGTTCTCAGTTTCTCCAAAACTTTTTTTTTAATCTTGCTTTTAACTCTTAGACTTCTTTCCAATGTCTGAATGTTCACACTCATATGTGCACATGGACACACGCTTGTGTGAATTGTGCAAGCATGCATATGTGTGTATGTGTGTTCATGTGCCCATGTGTGTGAGCACATATATGTGGCTGGCAGAGAACAACCTCAGATGTTATTTCTTTAGACACTCTCTACTTTGTTTCTCAGTGGTCTAGAACTTGCCAAGTAGGCTAAGCTGGCAGGCTAGAGAGCCCCAGGGATCCATCTGCCTCTACCTCTCCAGGGTTGGGATTGCCAGCGCAGTGTATCCTACCTGTCTCTTTTTATGAGTTCTGGGAATCAAAATCATCTCTTCACACTTGTATAGCAAGCACTTTGTTGACTAACCTTTCTTACCAGCCCTAGGACAAGGTTTCTTAAGCACACTGCTCAGAAGCAAGGAATGGTTCACATTACAGCCTTAGCACTGGTGTTCAGTGCCCAACTGACCTCTACAAAGAGTGTCTTGACCTTTTTCAGAGCCGTTTGCCCTTATCCTGAACACAGTAACTTGCTGGCTTCCACTCTGATCCCAAC
Organism: Rattus rattus; assembly: GCF_011064425.1. NCBI lineage: Eukaryota > Metazoa > Chordata > Mammalia > Rodentia > Muridae > Rattus > Rattus rattus. The sequence goes on from NC_046170.1 coordinate 35,400,519, forward strand.
CTCAAGTGAGCTAGCCCTTCTCATGATATCCATGGGGACTGAAACCTGAGGTTTGCATAGGTTTAGGTCGGCCTTGCCGAACTGGCTTTTGGGCTGAGTCGGCTCAAACTAAATGTACATCATGTGACAAGTGGACTCAGTGACAGCATACCCTGGTGATCCAGAGCAATGATCCTGGGCTCAAGCGTATATGGAATTATTGGAAACAATTAGTTTGCTTGTGTATGGGGATTGGATTGCTCACTCTGGGGATGGCTTGAGACTGATGCTTGCAGTCACCATATTTCTATATCGGGGGCATCCAGGAAAAGCATAAAGGCTACTCTGAGGTAAGGAAATCTGGGTCCACTGGGACAGAACCCTGAGGATATGATTGCAATTAAAGTACCCAGCTGTGGCATATGACCTGCATAGATAAAGAATCCAGTTATGCTAGAGGCCAGGGTCATCACTGGATTTCCCAGACTGTGAACTAGTCAGTCATTTGGGGTATGTTCCTAAGCTAAGTTGAGTTGAAGCGAGTCTCCTGAGTCCTGGTAGCACTTCTGTTTAGGATGCCCCAGGCCGTTTCTACGTACCTTAAAGTCTGCTATGAAATTCTCAAGATGTATATAAAATTTATAACGAGTTCATTTTAATTTAAGATAGGGATTCATGAGTGAGATATAAATGTCTTTAAATTGTAAAAATGGTGACAGGGTGACAAAAAACGGGGCATCATTGACTTCCTGGTGACTGCTGATGCTGTTGCTTAGCAGTCCACCACAAGACCTTCAAACCACACTGTCACATGACCTGTATAGATAAAGAGTTGGCCTGTGTGCAAAATCTAAACCCAGTTTACATCTCTGAGTTTACATCTTGAGTTTTCACTTTACGCTTTTTCTATTGATCGTATCATGAAGGGATCCATTTTAGATACATCAGGACAAATTGTATTTATTCAAATCAGTGTCTTTTTTTTTTTTTTTTGCTTTTTATGGTATGACTGCTTGACTGTACTAAAATACATACATGGATTACACACCAGAGCTGTACTGCTGGATCGACAAAAGTTACAAGACTTTACTCTGTCTAACCACAACCAGCTTCCTTGACACTTCTGAGATAAAATCTTGGAGGGAAGTTTCCTGAAGAAGGATGTTCTAAGGGAGGAAAAACAACCCACCTCCACTTGCTAAGCTTAGCAAATTGGCATCGCAAAGCTTCAGGAAGTCCCTGAAACTGACCAGATTCACTTGGCCCTTCCCTCCTCAAGCATACACAAGCCCACTGCTGAGAGACACTCTGAGAAGAAGTCAAAGTACCTGGAAGAGACTCAGACAAGCTGAGTCATCTGGGAAAGACAAATTGTGTGATACACTTCAGTTTTCCAGCTTTCATGAACTGACATTCATGCTGGGGTAGATTTTTGGTGATATAGTCATGGTTGACTCATTTCTGCTCCTGCAAATAACCCCAATAAATTCATAGATGCATCAAGATGGATTTTGGGGGTTTTAACCTTACTTTTTGTTTATTACTGTTCCTTGTCTGGAGTGAATTGACTTTTTGTTTTGTTTTTTTTTGTTTGTTTGTTTGTTTGTTTTGTTTTTTAATATCCTCAGGAATAGTGCCACACAACATAGGACTCTCCCTTAGACTGTGATTGACTCTGGGGAAGAAATCAGAATTAAATCCACTTCCCACCCCCACCTTGTCATCACAGTCTCTTTGCTGTTTGAAGGTAGCACTTCAATTCTTCTTATAACTTCTCTTTTCTTGGCCAGATTTTTCTCCTTCACCCCACTCTGGGTACATTTCAAGGGCCCAGGGATCACCTTAGTATAGTGTTCATCGTTCTTCCCAGAATACCAGCTGTCAGCATAGCATTGAAGGTTTTACCTTTCTACCCTGGGTACCGTATTTCTAAGTGACCTATGGCTGGTGATCTCTCTGGAAACCACAGACAGTTCTCAGAAGTGAGTGACTAGATAACGTCTGGGGCCAGAGACCTGTGCTTCACCAAGAGCTGTAGACTCACAGAAACAAGCATGAGAAAAGCAGATGATACTCAATGTCTTTAAAATCACCTGATTTTCAGCCACCCTTGGGAAATATGGGTACAGGATATCTCACTGCTTTTCTCCTTCTCCTCTTGTTTTTTTTTTCTTCTGTTTCCTTTGTCTTTTCCTTTTCCTCAATTGCAAACACATCTGCTGCTGTTACTGTACCCCAATTTGGATTCATGACTAGAGTCTGCCACCTCTCTCTCCAGTTTGTCAGCATTCTACTACTCTTTATCCAGAACCCTGATGTTAATGTTGAAAAGCCTACAACCAGAATGAGACCTTGGCTCCTTCTCATTTCTTGGGTCACACTATTCTTTCTCTGTCTTTCCTATGTCTTTGACATTCTCCCTTGTCTTCCAAAGAATGCTCCTGAGCAATCAACGCTTTGTCTCTACTTTAATTTCCCCTCTACCAGAAAATGGGTTCAAGGTTGGGCCTCTAAGTTCCCTGGACTTAGAGATGTCTCAGTTACATTAACGAACCCATATTTTCTCCATAGCACAATCCCCAGTTAGGGTTGCTTTGACCCCTGAGAAATTCGGCCAGGTTGGACACTTTCTTCTTGTGACATCTTGGGGTGCTACTGGAATGCCATGGGCAGAGGTCAAAGATGCTAAGAAGCATATGATATAATAAGAAGCCAGGAGGATTCATTTGTCTCTGAATATTGCTAATACCTGAGATTGATAAACCACCCTGTTATGCTTTGATCTATACAAGTCTGCCTGTCTCTGTCTCTGTCTCTCTGTCTCTCTGTCTGTCTCTGTCTCTGTCTGTCTCTGTCTCTGTCTCTGTCTCTCTCTCTCTCTCTCTCTCTCTCTCTCTGTGTGTGTGTGTGTGTGTGTGTGTGTGTGTGTGTGTGTGTGTGTGATTGAACCCAGGGCTTTATACATGCTAGGCAAGTGTCCTATAGATGACTACTCTCCAAGCTCTAAATTTCTCTTGCTTATCAATTTTACCTCCAACTGCATGCCCTGCCCTAGGGACAAGCTGAATCAATATATTTGTTGAACAAATAAGGGACATCTCCTTCCTGGAGGAAACATGAGACGATCAAACCAAGGTCACTTGCAGGTTCCTGGTTTTCTGTCTCAGGAAGGAGTCTCACTGAGGGGTGGTACAGGGAAAGGTCCATGGGCAGGCTTCTTGCTGAATAGATAGACCAGCCTCTTTGTTAGCACACACATTAGCAATTAATACTCATGTTTTCCAAAGTGCTTATAAACCACTAAGACACTTTGCGCCTCTAAGTCAGCTGAGTGTTCACCTTTTGAGATCTTATTGCCCTATTAATTTGCCACATAATATGATTTTTATTAGCTGCGCGAACTTGAGCCATTTAGCTGCTCTCAGCTCAGTTTCTTCAAGATGTCTGTGCAGATGATCATACTCCCTCAGCCCCAGGGAGGAGGAGTCAGGTGATGCTTAGAAAGTGCTCAGAACATTGCATGGCCTGTCTTGGCAATTATAAATGCCTTTTTTATTACCAACAACCCTTCCGTGAAACCAATAAGTATAACTTCCTGGGATGCACAGTACCTGGACTAGGACTGGTAGATGGCCTTATATGTGCATGCACAAGGAGGGCAGTACCAGGTGCCTTCCTTAATCCTGCTCCACCTTATTCAATCTTAAAGATTTATTTTTTTATCTATATATATATACACGCGCGCGTGCATTGTATCTGTGTGTGTGTGTGTGTGTGTGTGTGTGCGTGTGTGTGTATACATGCATGTGGATACTTGGTTGTGGTGGTAGTGGTGGGGCAAAATAGAGTACTGGATCCCCTGGTGCTGGACTTACAACAGGCAGTGTGTTATGGGTACTGGGAAACTGACTATGGGTACAGTCTAACTAACGCAAGAGTAGAGAGTATTCTTAACCCCTGAGCAATCTTTCCAGTCACCTACTTTGTTTTTGGAGACAGAATTTCTTACTGATCCAGTAGTTCCAGATAGGCTGGACTAGCTAGCTGGTAAGTATCCTGTCTCTGTGTTCCCACACACACACTGCTACAGTCAGACTTTACGTGGTGGTGGGGGTTGACCGGAGGGTCTTACATTTGCACAGCAAGCTTCTTCTCAGCTGAGCCATTTCCCCATCTTGTGGATGGCAATGAATGGTTTTTTATAAATGAAGATAAATTCTTGACTGGGATACTGAGGAATCTTTAAAAATGCAGTTTTGTTTTGTTTTGTTTTGTTTTTCTGAAGTTTCCAAGCTTTGAAATATTGGAAATATGGGAAAGAAGTTGCCCAAACCACTCAGTGTGAAGCTCCATATATATATTTTTTAAAACACACAGTCAGAAAATTCTTTCAGTACTTTTAGAGATTCCCAAAGGGGTGGGCTGCTGAAGAGGGCCCTAGAGTTCTGTTGAGATGGACAGCATTTGAATTCTTGGTGGAAAGCAGCACACCTCCATATAGGATTCTGAACAAGGATTTTGGCCCGAAGACTTACATATAGAACCCCTTCCAGGTTGCCTTTCTCAAACTTTCTACATAGAAATGGCATTGGTTTGGAGCCAGAGGATGGCTTCTTTGCTACAGTTGGCGAGAAGGGTGAATGAGTGCCCCTGGAGCCAATGAGTCATTCTGGCCTGGCACAGCATCCCCAAGCCCTTGTGGGGAAACAAACAGACTTTGTTGGAAGAGACCATTTTTTTTGTGCATGAATGGTCCCTAGTCAACACTCTCGAGGAGGCCTGTAACCTGTGCCTGCCCCTGGCTTGACTCGGAGAAGCCACAGTGGCTGAGGAATGGGGGTGGATATATGGGGCTTGGGCCTTGGTTGTTGGTATGGAACAAAGAAGATCGGCATCTGTGTCCTGGGGGACACTTTTGGTATGCTCAACACTATCAGAGGACGGAGAGAGATTTCCTTGGGATTGCAGGGTGTCTAAAGAGATGCTAGCTTCTGACTCCAGCTATGTTTGCATGCCTGATCAGGATCAAGGACCAGACTCAACATTCAAGTCCTATTCCTTCTTCACCCTTTAGGTGGGTTATGGCCCTGTGTCATTTCCGGAGTTCACTTCGGCCGTGTTTATCCACTTTTATCCAGGAACTTCCTGATGAAACTCAGCTTGGTGATGTCACAGCGTAAGAATTATTTTCATTGTCTTGGCAGCTGTCATGAGAATTTCTTATAAGTAGACACCCACTCTTTGGAGAGCAGTAGTCAAAAAGGTCCCTTAGGGAGATGTGGTGGGAACTGCTTTCCCTTGGTATAAATGTGGACATGTTTGTGTCCAGAGGCAGACTGTATGTTACTCATGAGAGGATAGGAAGGAGACTATGAGAGTAAGCTGAAGGCAGAATCCAGTGGCGTCACCAGAGTCTGATTATAAAACCTTTCCTGTGTCCAGGAACCCCTTAATGAAATCATTAAACGCCAATGAGTAGACACATTGTATTCGGAAATTGTTCTAAGAAATAGGATTTTTAAAAGAAGTTTTATGTGTATGGTTGCTTTGCCTGCATGTATGTCTCTGCCCTGCTTACATGCCAGGTGCCCTTGGAGGCTAGAAGAGGGTATCAGATTCCCCTGGGATTGGAGTTACAGATGCTTATGAGTGCTGGGAATCAAACTCAGGTCTTCTAGAAAAGCATTCAGTACTCTTAACTACTGAGTCGTTTCCTTAGCCCAAGAAATGGGGATTTTAGCACATTTGACAGAGGCAGAGTGAAGTCACCTGCAGGTAATTTGTGAATTTAGAAGCCAAGAGAAGAACCATGAGGAAATAAATGTCTGGGATTCACAGCAATTCTCAGATAGCTCTGGATTCTTGTGAGTGTATGAAATTAGGGTTTGGGGTGATTTTTACAGGAATGCTCTAGGAGCGAGAGCCATGTGTAGCATCTGACATACATCATGAACAGCCTTCTACTATGTTGTCCCACTGATAACATCTTTTCTCCCCCTCTTCCTCTAACGAAGACCAGGGTCCTGAGCTTAATCTGCTGAGACTCCTTGTGATCAAAGGTATAGTCTGGTCTCCAAGGAGGAGGCTATGCACCTAGGGCGAAGCATGTCCTAGTTTACGCATTCCTTGGAGCAGGACAATGAACTGAAGCTGCATGGCAGGCACGTGGTGAGCCTTGCACTCATTAACCCAGATGGAGGTCACAGCTCCGTGCAGGCAGCTGCTAGGAGACAACAACTTGTCAAAACTTCAGGCGAGAGAGAGCACAGGGTTCCAGTTCATTGGAACCCAATTCCTAGATGAGCCCCGGCAGAAGAAGAAGCTGTGCTTGACTAGCCCCAGAAAGGCCCAGCAGATGTTGTGTGGGCCTCCTCACTGCTGAGCTCAAGTGGAGCCTGGGCTCATCACCCAAACAGGGCCCCTGGGAGTACACTGATGAGGCTCTCACAGTGCCAGAAGCACCCCCAGTGCAAGGCTGTCCCCATTCCCTCTGGGTTCTTCTGGCCCCCTGCCAGCTCCTTTGGAAGGGAGGGGCGGGGACGGGCAAGCAGTCTCACAGACGGAGGACTCTTGCAAAAGACACAGCAATGCTTCTGTATGACACCACTTGGTCACAGGCTGCAGAGACTCCAGTGGGGCTGGGTTGGGGAGAAGATGGAAGTTGGGTGTTTGGGGACAGCTCAGGTGTTATCCTTCCTCAGGGGAGGGAGGGAGAGCTGAGCCTGTGCAATGCAAACAGGTCTCAGAGCTGCTCTGCCCTTGGCTGTGGCTGGGAGAATTCTCCCAGCCTCCTTGAGGCCAAACAGTTGCCTGCCTCAGAACCAGAAACACACTCCAGAAAGAAGTGACGTGTGTGTGTGTGTGTGTGTGTGTGTGTGTGTGTGTGCATGTGTGTTTGTGTGTATATGTATATGTAACTTGACATCTACTGCCAATGTTCTCTATGGATATGTATGTACATGCATTCATTTCCTGTGCATGTAAACAGTAAGAGTGTATGTACATTGTGTATGTTTTAATGTGTTTGCCTATTAAGTGTATTGGAAAGTGTACACAGTTCAATGTTTCATATGTAACCATGGACAGTGAGTAGGCTGTGTATTTTCTTCATGTGCCTTTAGTGTCAGCATTATAAGTATGTTTATGTGTTGCAGGAATACGTGTGTGTGTGTGTGTGTGTGTGTGTTTGTATATACATAGAAATCATGCATATTGCATATACAGGCTTCCACATAAGTGTCTCCGTGTGTGTATGTGTATGTTTGGCCACATGGTTAATGATGTATTTATTTCTATATGTACATATTCAGGCCTACACCTGTGTGCACTTAGATCATAAATGTATGTTTTTATACATGTAGTTCCAAGATGTCTCTGTCATCCTCTTTGGTATGCAGTGCATGCATCCAGCTGTTGCACGTGTCCCAGGTGTGTGTAGCTTCTGTGTGTCTGGATTGTTCATGAGCTTGCTGAGTGAATGGGAGCAAAGCTCAAGGTGGACTCAAGAGTGTGTCTGTGCCGACCATTGAAGCATCCTCAGCCCCAGTACTGCAGGGCCTTCCCTGTAGACCTTGCTTCACTTTATTCAACCCCATGAGATTGATTGTAGATCTTGAATGAACCAGTTGGTGCCTCTGGACCTTTTCACACATCATTTCGTGTCCCAGAATGCTCCCCTTCCCCATCTTTCTGACAAGCATCCACTGTTCACTTTTTTCTTGTAAATTGCGTGCGCGATATAGAGTTCCATTTCAATCTATTTCAGTTCTTTCCAATGTCTCCTTGAAATGGCCCCTCCCAGGCTTCAATTATGGCTTTGAATACATCTCCTTCAAAGCAGTGCTAACACTGAGGGCTCTTACTTTCCTGTCTAAGCTGGTAACCACAAAGACAATGGTGGTAACCCTGTCCTCTGCTTTTGAGATTCTTATTACCCCAGGCCACTGGTTCTTAACCTTCCTAATGCTCTCCAATCTTTTAATACAGTTTGTCATATTGTGGCAACCCCAACGATGCAATTATTCTAGTTGCTACTCCATAACCATCATTTTGCTACTGGATTAGGATTATGAGTCCTAATGTAAATATCTTATACAGGATATCTGATATGCAATCCCCAAAGGGGTCAAGACCCATAGGTTGAGAGCCACTGCCTTAGACCCTATTTGAAGCACGTGTGCTCAGCCCCTGGTAGCTGTTAAATAGATGGCTCTATTTTTACTTAAGATACGGGGTCATCTTGCCTCACAAAACATCATGAAGTGGCTTGTGTAGCTAGATAGGAAGTCAACTTGCCTCCAGAGACCATGTATGATGTAGTTACACCATCCCTGGGCTAGAATTGGAATCTTCTGATTTGCTGATTGAATAAATGGAGGCATTTACTGAGTGTCTGAAGTATGTATAGTTCCATTCTAATACATTTTTGTTTGGGTCCATTTCACGAGGTAGACAGACAGTGGTAGTATGTCTATGGGAGTGCACATAAACATGCGAGTAATATTTTCTATTTATGAATGTCGAAATTCCAAGATGTAAGATCACCTCTGAAAGATGATATCCTGAAGACTGTAAACCTTCAAATTGAGGTAAGAACCACCCTCAGAAAAAAATGTACCACAACAGACAGAATAATGGGCCAGATGTTCATCTCCTATGTTCCAGAACCTATAGATACAATAAGTCACATGGACCATGGGAATTAAGGTTGCAGAAGGAATTAAAGTGGCTAATTACCCGACTTTAAGAAGACTGGATTATCCTGGATTACCTGGGTGGGTCCTATATAATCAGGAGAGAGCTTATAAGTGCAAGGCAGGACAGAGGAGGAAAGTCTCTGTGTTGTGGTATAAGGCCAACTAGCCCCACCTTCATCTACTGTGAAGACGGAGGATGGGACCAGGATTGAAGGCAGGCAAGAAGTTTCTAGAAGCTGAAGGGGCAAGCTAGTGATAATCTTCTTGAGAACCTCTAAGGGAAATGCAGGTCTGACAACACCTTGCCTTTAAACCAGTGAAACATATGTAGGAGCTGGGACCTCCAACATTGAGGGAAAATGAGTTTGTGTTGGTTTAAGCTGCTAAATTTGAGACCAGCTGCTTACAGAAGCAACCGGAAATGGGGAAAGGGCCAGTCTCAGGTCAAGAGAAACTGGTCTTGCCTTCAATTAGAATCCAGACGGGACCTTTAAAGGATCAATGTGCAAAGAGGATAAAGGCTGTTGAATGAGACTCATTATGAATAAGTCACCACTGTACATTCACAAGAAGTTCACGGCCATGGTCCAAACATGCTGAGCAGCTAGTTGGCTTGGTCTTGTGCATTTGACCAAGCTTCAATGACTTGAGGGAACTACGGTGCTATTATTCCTACTGCTAATTTGGGGAGAAACAAAAGCCAAGTCCACCAGGCAGTAACGAAACCATTTTGATGACAAAGAGATATGAACTCAGCCTTCTGGGTCCTCTGTAGTCAAGACCTTTGTGATAGTGAACACCAAGCCAGTCCTCAAAGGTCACCCTGACTCCAGACAGATCAACTCTTCTTGGAGAGCATCCCTATTGTTCAAAAACTCCCCGGTTGGCAGTGGCCAGTTAGCATCAGCGGCATCAATAGCAATAAAATGAATAATTACATATTTCCCACTTAGCTCATTGTTGGGGGCTGAGTGAAAGAGCCACAAATAGGACTACTAACGAAGCTCATGGGGGAGACTGGGCCGAAGCCGAGGGACAGCTAGGGGTGAGTTCCATTACTGCAATTAGCACACTGTGTAAACAGCACTTAAGGGCTCTATCTGGGAGTTTGTGGTAATCCATCTGAAATAGACAACCATTTTATGCAGGGAGGAATGGAAGGGACCTCATCCAAGTCAATTTAACAGTCTAGTCTGCAAACAACCCTCTCCCCCCTTGTTCCCGCTTTCCCTCCCTGTCTCCCCTGCTTGGCTCCCAGCCTCGCTGCTTCTAAGCATCCTTGTTCAGGGGAAGGGTCAATCACACGCTCTAAAGCACCAGGTGTGCTTGGCTTCGTAGCAGTGCACAGGCACAGCCACGGGGAGCTTTTGCTCAATTTCTTCAATCTTTTTTTTTTTTTGTCTCAGTATCATTTGTGCTTTCTATGGACTTTTGTCTCAAAATACAAGGGTAGGGAGCCACGTTTTCTGTAGAGGGAGGGTCCCCATGCCGGGGATCCAGATGCCCCTCAAGATTCCTGCTCGGACCTTTCTTTTCTTCTTCTTCTTTTTCTCTTCATATTCTGATGTGTACATTTATGTATTCGAATGTAGTTTCTTGGTAACTATTTTGTCATCCCACTGTATTCTGGGGGAAACTCAGTCTTCTCAGAGATGGTTTAGAAATGAAACTGCTGGAACTCCTTTAGTTATTTGCTCCCTGGTTAGAAATTAGATTTTTCTTTTAAATAAAGATTTTTCTTTAAAATGTCCAAAATGACCAGTAAAGTTGACACATGGAACAATCAAATATGACCAAAAGCATTGCTGGATAGCTTGTAGGCACATGCACCTTTGGCTTCATGTCTGACTCTCTAAATGAATGGATGCTTTATAGTGCCTTGCAACTTGAGCATGCTACCTTGCTGAGATGATATGACAATTCAGATCTTAGCCTGGGACCAAATTCAGCTCTCAGGCCCCTCTGAGGCTATGCACCTACTCCATGGATTGCTTTAGAATATTCTACCCAGCTGGAGCCAGGGCTGTCACTCTGCCTTCTGTCAAGAGGACTTATGGTATAGGGTCCCCTTCCCCAGAGTACAGAGGGCTGTAGGACTTGGTTTGGTAAAGAACAACACAGCCTCTGTTAAAAGGCAAACCACAGCCTGAGGAAAGCGCAGGGCCATGTCTGACTCATCCAAATGACTCATACCTGGGATTACTGAGCCTCAACTAGGCTTCCTGCAGCCTGTCGGAGCTTGCAAAGAGCTGTGAGGAGACGTGCAAAGAGAAAACTCTTGCATGCTGTCTGTGCTGGGGATAGATCCAACCATCTAGGTCTGGGGCCAGCTCCTTGCAAGTAGCCATTATCAGAAGCACGCAACCAGATTGCTGAGGCTCCTGTTGGCATCAATGGAAAGACCACGTGAAGTTGTCCTTTTTGGTCCAGCCAGCGTGGGGTACTCTTTTACATCATAAGTCTCGGGGAGGAACAGCTAGCTTCAGTGTGCAGAAGAAGGCACCACTGTCAATGCTGGCACAGAATCAGAGTTGTCGGGGATGTGTACCTTCAGGGGCACCCAGACACTACTGACGATCAATCCTCCTTGTAGACGTATCATTCTGGGTCACCCCAGCCATTACCTATATCTCTTTTCATTGAAAACCAGGTTATCGCAGTAACTGCACCATCTCTCTGCTAATCCTTGTCCTGTTAGATTACCTTGTGACCCAGCTCCTGAGGTTTTTCCTGAGGAGAACTCGGTACAAGCTCTTGCTTCAGGTGCCTGACATTCCTCAGTGCTGATCCACAGCTCTGACTCACTGAGCGATTGGGACCACAGAGAAGCCAGTATATTTCCACTACTCCTATTGGGGGGTCTTTGTACCCCAAGAGCAGACAGTTACCCAAATTCCACCCATTAAAAAAAGAGAGAGAGAATGGGCTAATTAAGCCCGCCAGCCTAATTTTGTGCTTTCTAATTTCGCCCCTTTAAATGCATCATAATTATCAGATGCAAAATACATTTTCAAACATAGAGCCACTGACGGGAATATTTTTAAATGTGCCAGGCTAAGATGGGAGTTAGCCGAAGAAGCTGGCAGTATTTTTAACTTGTGTCATTGGGTGGGAGAAGGCATGGTCTCTCTGACACTCTCTACTCTATTTGGAAGGGGAGCTGTGTATAGTTGTAGTGGTTGGAATGGGTGTCACTACTGCTATGGCTGTGCATGTTCCTGGGTGGCATGTCCTTGAGGTTGTGCTGAGCCTAGATGGGAGGGAGGTCCCAGCCCTGGGACTCTGGGATTCACAGGAAGGAGTGGAGTGTGCACTCCCTTTGAGACGGCAGGAGAAAGTACATTCCATGGGGTCCTTGTGACCATCTGCTTCCAGCCTTCTCTTATTTGTATTTTTAAAGTTTCCAATCATTTATTGTTCATTACAGGGGCTTCTTTCTCTCTAACCTATCCAGAATGGGATGGTGTAATTCCATTTACAGTAAATGTTGGGAAACATAGGTAAATAATTGCCTATAGTATAATGATGTTTGGAATATTTCAACATACTTTCAGAGGGAATCCCTATAAGTCATTTAATATATATATATGTGTGTGTGTGTGTGTGTGTGTGTGTGTGTGTGTTTTGTGTGTGTGTGTGTGTGTATGTGAAACATAATACATTTCTGTGGGTTCAGCATCAAAATAACCATGGAAAAGCACCACCAGTGATTAGACCCCTTAGGAAGTAGAGGCAGGAGGATCAGGAGTTCAAAGCTATCTTTGGCGAGTCTGTGCCACACGGGACTTTATCTCAAATAACAAACAAAGCCATGAAGAGCAGGTTAGCACTGAACTTGGTCTTTCCCTCTGCATGTATATGCACTTCTATTCTGTGAGGCCTTTCTTTTACTAGATGGGAAGTCTACTCCTTCCTTCCAGGAAAGAGAATGCCACACAGACTTTCCACATAGACCAGCTGCTTCTGCTAGTCCTCCATCAGGCCCTCTGAGGATTTGGGGTTGTTGGGGCAACATCTCACTGCAGGCCTTGGCTTGTAAGAACAATAATTTGTATGCATGGCTCCGTGCTGGCAGAGTTCTAGAAGGCTATGTTGCCTGAAACCCATTCTGATCAAGTGTGATGACATTAATAACTGATGGCCCCAGCAGCATCATTTGTAATTGCCCAAATGTAGAGACAAACCAAGTACCCATTAGTTGGTAAATGAATTCATGACCTATTTGTTAAATGAGGTATTATTTACTTTAAAAAATATAACAAGTGCCTAGTGCGTGTTGAGACATGAATGCACCTTGAAACCCTAATACTAAGTAAAACAAGCCAGCCACATTTTGCACAATGTATGCATTTGCGAACTGTGTGTGTGTGTGTGTGTGTGTGTGTGTGTGTGTGTAGTGTAGTGTAGTGTGTATATGTATGGTATGTGTGGTATGTGTATGTGGTATGGTGTATAATCTGCATGTGTATGTATGTGTGTATTGTGTGTGTATGTACTGTGTATATGTATGATGTATGTGGTATGTACATATGTGGTATGGTGTGTGTATATGTAATCTGCATGTGTATGTATGTGTGTATTGTGTGTGTGTATACATGGTATAATGTGTGTATATGTGGTCTGCATGTGTATGTCTGTATGGTGTATATATGTGTTTGTGTGTGTATGTGTGTGGTGGTGTGTGTGGTTTTGGTGCTTCTTAATTCCAAAAAGAGATTTGAAGCCAAGTCCAAAGGTTTGCATGAATAGAAAAGAAACAATAAGGATAAACCAATCATGAGAGGAAACAGAAGCACCGAGTACCACAGTGCCGTAGGCCCCAGTATTTTCTGGTGCTGGTTTGACCCTCAAGCAGGTTCATTAGACACAGGTGGCTGTGCCTGTCTCTGTCCTTTTTTATGTGGAATATCCAGACTGGGCAAATTCATGTAGAGGGAAATTAGATTTGTTGCCCTCAGAGGCTGCATGCAAGAAGGAGCATGGAGAAGTGGCCATGAAATGACAAGACAGGAAGGGTCTCGTGAAGCTCCCAAAGGCTGATGCAAGAAAAGGCGATGTAGCAGAGCTGTGGTAACCTGGAGCCAGGAAGCTCAGTTCAAATTCTTCCCAGTCATTTCAGATTGCTTATGAAAAATTATTACAGCAAAGCTGGGCCGGGTAGTACAATTCTTAAAACCCAACATTCAAGGAGCATAGGGCGGCAAGGCTAGCCCTGGTCTACATAGTGAGATCCTACCCACCCAAGAAAGAAAGAAAGAAAGGGGGGAGAGAGAGAGAGAGAGAGAGAGAGAGAGAGAGAGAGAGAGGAGGGAGGAGGGAGGGAGGGAGGGAGGGAGGGGAGGGAGGGAGGAGGAGGAGGAAGGAAGGAAGAAAAACAAATAAAATGTCTTCCGAGGTTTTCTCATAAGCCTGCATTGCGCACTTAGCCATGCTCTCTCCCTTCTTGCCTTCTGTTTTTAATGCTTCCATCCCACTGCTATCGTCATCTCTACTTATGTCAGCTGCTGGAGAGATGGTTCACTAGTTAAGAGTGCTTTCTGCTCTTCCAGAGGATCGGGGCTCTGTTGATAGCACCCAGATCAGGTGACCCACAACCATCTCTAAGTCTAGTTCCAGAAGATCCAAAAACCCTTTTCTGACCTAAAAGGGCAAATGCACTCACATACATGTTTCCATAACAGCACACGGTTAAAAATAAAACAGTAAGGCCACTTCTATCCTATCTATATACATGATGCTGTTCCTTCATGTTAAGTCTGGGTTACATAAATGAAGGGAAATACACCATGTCCATATTTCTGAGACTGGATTAATTTGCTTAACAGGATGTTCATTGGCTGTCACTTTCCTGCAAACAGTGTGATTTCACTCTGTATATCAGAAAACAACTCTACTGTCCACATACGCCACTTTCATTTACCTGTGTCCCCGTGGGTGGACACTGGTGTGGGTTTCATGGCTCAGCCACAGTGTTAAGTACTGCAGTAACACTGATGAGTCTCTAGGATAGGTTGAGTTGAAGTCCTTTGGGTAAATGCCTAGGGGTGGGTCAGGTATTTTTTTTTATTTTGTTTTGCTGTTGTTGTCATTGTCATTTGTTGTTTGTTTGTTTGTACACTTCAATGCTGAACTCCATGGTGGCTAGACCAGTTTACATGCCCACCAGCAGTGTATGTAGGGTTTCCTTTTGTCCACATCCTTGATAGAATTTGCTTTTGTCTTCTTCTGATTGCCTGACATTCTGACTGCTTCGCACATCTTATATGTATGATGAAGATATCAGTAGGGCTTGTCTTGATTCATTCAAGATTCATGGGGATTAAATGACAACTGGGTATGTGTAAAGGGGCCCAGAGCTACACAAGCAGAATGCATATTTTTAAAATAAAATACAGTCATTTTGAAATTGTCCCATTTCCTTTTGCTACTACAACAAATCACTCTAGTCAGTAGCTTAAAATAACACAATTTTATCTTACTGGAGGCCAGAGGTTTAAGTGTGTCCCCAGGGCTGAGGTCAAAGTGGGGCAGGGCTACTTTCACTCCAGAAAGTAAGGGGTGAGGGGGACAGGTTCTGCCTTCTCCAGTTTTTAGACATCCCCCACCTTCCTGGCTTGGTGCCTCATGTCATTCCAATCACACCCTTCCTCTGAATGTCCTGTCTCTCTTTTGCAAGGGCTTTTATGATGCCACTGGGGCTACGAGGATAGTTCATGTTGCCCTCCCCATGAGCATCCTTGGGTTGTCATGTCAGAAGACATTCTGTGTTCTGGGGCTATGATATGACATCATTGGGGGAACCTCAAGAATGTACCACAGGAACATCCTTAGTTAGCAAACAGGCTTCAGGGTTCCTGATTGAACAGCAAGTAGGGGAGCAGCTGAGACATACGGGGTGAGAACAGCTATGACTGTAGCCCAACACAAAATCATATAAAATATTCTTAAAACATTCTGATTTCTTTCTCTTTTCCTTTTTTGTGGTACCTTATCTCTTCAGTAAAAACTTTGTAGATGACAAGGTTACATTTCAAGGACAAAAGGCTGGGGGACAGCTGGGCTGGGACTTAGTGCCTAGTTATTCTAGCACCTTCCACATGGCCAGGCTTCAGAGGTTTTACTTCTCATGCCGGTAGCTGCTTCACACTCTGGATCTTGGCACGTCCTATCTCACATGATTGAAACACCCTCACTCCTGGTTCCCTTGACACTTCATCTGTCGTCTCCAATGTCACCTCCTCAGTAAGGCTTGCCTTGGCCAATCAGTTTAATATTGCAATCCCTTTTGCCCACTCTTCCCTTTCTCATATTTCTCCACGGTATCCTGATGTCCTGGAAAATGCATGTGTCTGTGTGGTTCCCTGCCCAGCAATGTACCACCAATGAGGGCACAGTATTTGATGGCCTACCTTATAAGACTCTCAGTGGGTCTGGTATGTGGGAGGCACACACTGTCTACTCTCTGGATGATTGACTGCATTAATCCTCGACTGGATTCCATTAGAGTAGGGGCTTCTCTGTCTCCTGCATTTCATGATAAGCTCTTGGCAAGAACACACACACACACACACACACACACACACACACACACAGAGAGAGAGAGAGAGAGAGAGAGAGAGAGAGAGAGAGACAGACAGACAGACAGACAGACAGACAGACAGACATATAGCATATAGCATAGATGTGGCTTATGGAAAGCTGAGAGATATTTTCATTGACACACCCACTGGTTCTTTGGCTGTTCCTTGATCCAATCAGGCAATCAGCTACCTGTCCTTCCTGCTCTCTCCAGATGTTTAAAAGTGTACAATGAAGTCCTGGGGAGATGGCTCAACATCGCAGAGTACTTGGTATGTATGCAAGAAGATCTGAGATCAAATTCTGAGCATCCACAGAGAAGCCAAGCATGGAATTCCTGCACCGAGGATGGATTGGGGACTGGAGCAATCTCAGTGGTCAGCCAGTCTAGCAGAAATGTCAAGCATCTTGTTCAAAGACCCTGTCTCAAGTGTGTAAGGTGAAGAGACACTTAATGAACAACTTGCTCTGATTTAGCAAGAGTTCATATGGGTGCATGTACCACTCCCCTCATGTGCCCCCAACATATACCATAAATATATACACATAAATATGGCAAATACCATGTATAACAGAAAACCATATGGCACACACACACACACATACATATACACAACTGATAACAAGCAGAGGTCTGGGAGGGAATAAATTAAAATAAGAAAGGAAGGAGATCCTGAGGAAACTAACAGGACATGAGGGAGGATGAAGTTGTCAACAGCTGTAATTCTACCTAGGTAGCCATCGCTCACCCAGAGCTGGGATCTGCATGGAACGCTTTAGCACTATGAGGACTCAGAGGGGGCAAAGGCCAAGTCTATGTTACACTTCCCAGATAAAGGGAAATCATTTTACTTATTATAGGAAAACCATAGCCTAACACAAAAGGAAAACAAAAGAGCCAACAGAGTCCAGAGCCATGTCTAATATGGGTAAATCATCTTGGAGACCCAACCCAACTTTTTACAATATAAATAAATAAATAAATAAATAAATAATTAAATAAATAAATAAATACATAAATAAATATTGGGAGCTGCCAGAACTGTGTAGAATGGGTTCCAGGCTGCCAAATTAACAGTTAGGGAAACTCTACCCTTCACCCCAGAACTGGGTAACTCCACCCTTCCCCTCAAAACTTGGTAGGGGTCCACTGTTCTGTCTCTGAAGTAGGGCAATTTATTGCAGTGGTACAGTAAATCCAATAGATCTTTGAGTGGAAAAGAACCCATCGCGGTCCTTGCCTCTCCAGGCAAATCTGGCATCTAGAAGGCCTACTAAGAACTAAACTTACTTTAACACAGTGAGAGACATCAGAAGGCCTATCAGGACTAAACAACTTTGCAGACAGAGAAGCATCAGGCCACCATGTTTCTCATCCATTTTATTCAAGTGTGCAGGAAGATGGATAAGCAACAGCATCCTGGAAGATTCATGGAACATCACCATTCAGGGCAGCAATTTCTCATCAATTTTGTCCAATGTGGTTCCTCAGTGGATGCTTGAAGCACTTGAAGGACCAGAACCTCAGTGCAGGTTAAGAACTTGTGTGTTTTATAATTAGTTTCTGTTTCCCTCTGATTGTCTCCCTACTTTGGAATGCTCTATTGAATCCTTTCCATTTTGGCAATTTTTCTCACTCTTGTTCTGATAGCAAGGGTGATCGTTGAGGAGTCAGGCAAGATCCTCACCCCTGTTGCTCTGAAACATCTACTTCTTCAATGACCCCAAATCTTCATTAACTCCTAACCAGCGAGGATACATATTGCTTTCAAAATCTGTCTAATTCCCCCAAGATCTCCACATAAAGCCCTTACCATGGAAATAAAAGGAAATAATAGAAAGAGTGTTTCAGATCCATCTCCTCTTCCCTGGGCTACCAAGAGGAAGTGCTTGAGACAGAGATAGGCAGAGGGAATGAGAATTTTCAACAAACAAACACAATGAAAAGGTCTTAGAAGCAAGCCAGAAATATACCCCCAGGAGCACTTTTCTCCCTTAGAGTTTCAAATCTAGGGTTCGTATTACAAGTACCAGTGTTGGCTCATATCTCTTCCTGAAATGGCTGTAGAACTGGAAGGCAGAAGAATGGACACCCCATTTTCTCTCTAGCCTTTTAATTATTCTGTTCTCTCAACAGCTCTGTAATTGAACCCTATTTCCAAGGACAATCCTCAAGGTTTCTGTGCAATCCTAAGGTACCTACTCCACCCCAGATTCCAGAGTATTTTCCCCCACCAAAATTGACTTCAGTTTCCACCTCTGACACTCTGGGAGGTACAAGCAGAGCCCCATTCTCTTTGGCACTCCTTGAAGTAGAGCTCTGAGCTAGACAGATGGGTGGCCCTCTGCATTGCACCCTTATGGTCCAAGGGAGGAACCCAGGTCAGGATCGCAACTGATCCAAGGCTTGGGTGAATACCAAGAACAGTTTTCATGTCACGCATAAGAAACCAGAGATGGGAGGGAGGGGCTAAGGTGCCCTAGCAGCCACTCAAATGCCATATTATGAAAACCGCAGCTACAAAAGGGTTGGAACAGTCTGTTTCAGGGCCCAGAAGTCCCTCCCACTTCTCCAGGGAGTACCAAAGCATCTGTAGCAGGCCTTCTTATGCTCTTGTGTGTATAATCTGCCTTCACAAAATAAGGTTAAGCCAAGGGGATACTTACTTTTATTTTTTTTCCTTGTTTAAAGACATTTCTGACCTAGTTAAAGATGGAAATCCTAGTTTCCTATTTCTGATGGAAATCTTGAACTCATTCCCTTATAAAAATACATATGTGCTAAAAAGATTGTATTCAATTTAAAAGCTACTTAAGGGGAGCTGGCAAGACGGCTCAGTGAGTAAAGATGATTGCCACACAAGCCTGGTGACCTGAGTTTGATCCCAAGAAACCATATGAGGATAGAAGAAAAAAAAATCACTCCATAAAGTTGTTCTCTGACCTAAACATATGCTTCTTGCCCCCAACACATATGTTATACACACACTAATAATGAAAAATTAAAGTTTACAATAACAAACTCAAACATGTCCTTAATAATTCATAACTATAATGCTTGCTTTAATTTATGGATTATTTTTCTATGTAGAGAATGTAGGCTCCAAGAACCTAGATCCCATACTCTTATAAAGCATGGCAGAACATGTCCTTAATAGAAATTCATTTACTTCCAAAAACTCTAGTTGGTTCCTTCTCTAAACACACTGAAATAAAATGACTAGGGTGGTCGTAAACAGCAAATATTCACTCATGGTTCATCCAACTAACACATTCTTAAAGTATCTATTGAGTGTTCCTGACACTGATTGAGAGGTGTGCTCCAGATGTCATAGGGTTATATGTAGCTCATAGCCAGTTCCCCCTTCCCGAGACACAGCCTTGAAGGAAGAAAGCACAGCCTATTGGTAAATCCTTCAGTCAGAGTGAATGTTCAGAAGTTCACTGTGGAGACAGGGGTGGCTTTGCTCCCGATTACAACAGTGGCTGGGGATAAAGTCAGGAGCACTTCCTCCGGAGCTGCAAGCCTTGAACTGAGCCTCAAGATGAGAGCTTTCATTTGATACTTTGATGAGATTTACATCTTGATGTTGAATAATGTGGTTGGGCCGTGTTGTCGTTTGACTTATTCAGAAGTGATGGAGCAGGGCCTCATGCCTTTGGGGACTGACCCTGCATGTTAAGCCTTTCATAAGATGGCACTGTAGATGGCAGGCCAAAGGGCACCCTGCTAACCTCCACTAAATGGCCAATTAAGTGACGATAGTAGAGCAGAGGAGTTCAGAGTTGAAGTGGAAGGGATTTTCAGCATTACCATAAACGTGTTCACTCAGCAAAACTCTCAACTGTTCCCCATGGTAGGAGCCCTTAGTTCTCTGTCTTACTTCAGCCTCAAAGCCTGTGCAATTTTAAATGTTGTTTCTTCTTTTAGAAGCTTGGGTTTCCATCTACCCAGTAAAAGAAGCCTTTCATGGCCCTCCTGCCACCCTAAAACTCCAGGAATCTCTTGACTCAACCCTTAAGAAACAAAGACTTCAAAATGGCTGTCTTTGAGGTATCATGTATACACAGTGGCATACGCCAGTGGACTGCTGACTCAGCCTTCACAAATGTGTATCATGCCACGTAACCTTACCCGGACCAGGACCCAGAGTGTTTCCACCAGCCACAAAATGTCCCTCCCATTAGTGCTCCACCCTGAACCAACCACTGATTTGATTTCTGTCATGGCAGGTTCCTTTTGTGTGTTTGGAAACGCCACGTCCCCAGAATCATGTAGGGTGTACTTTTGCGCCTGGCTTCGCTGCTACACTGCTGCTTTTGAGGTAGTTTTGGCTTACATTGTGTGTGCAGTTTGTCAGTCATTTTTCTGAGTAAGATTCCATTGCACGAATACTCTGCAGTTTGATTTTCCACTCTGAATTGGTAGACAGTTTGTCTCTACCCCATATTTGATATCTAGGAGGAAAGGGGCCATAGGCATTCCTATAGAAGGCTTTCCACTGACTTATATTCTTCTTGTTTCTTTTAGCAAAACACCCAGAAGAAGTTAGATTGTTCTACACTCAAGTTTTTGAGAAATCATCATAGTCTTGTTGGTTTTTTTCTTTTTATGTTTTATAGTTGCACCAGGTAGATCTGGAAGTGTGAGTGGCCCCATACCCTGTCCGCCATTGAATGCTACTTTTCTCCGTGGCAATTCAGGTGTGTATAGCAAGTCAGCAAAAATTTCTCTCTACATTTTCATTTCTTCTACTTCCTTTCATTGCAAACCAAATATATATATAATATATATTATTATATATATTATTATTATCAAGACCCTTTTAAAGAATAAAAGATAGTATAAACTCTGGTTTGTTTTCCTATCTACTTTGTTTTTCAACAGAGGAAGAACTTTTTTTTTTTTTGGCTCCTACTTTTATACCATTTTGTCCATGGTCACTTGACCCCATCACTGTGGGAGCTAAGCGTAGAGAGCAAGGCTTCTTGCTCCAAGACAAACAGGAAGTAGAGAGCATGAGAAGATGCTAGGGATAAGCACACCCCTGTGACTAACTTCTACACCTAGAAACCAGTCTCTGGCTTATAACATCTCCCACTATTGTCACCAAATTATGAATCCACCAATAGATTGATCCTCAATGAGGTTAGCATCTGAATAATCTGATCCTTTCCCCAAAAATTCATCAATCATGGACTAAGACTTGAACTCCCAGCCTGTTTTAGAGATATTTCCTATTCACACTGTGGCAATATGTGATAAATGTCTTGCCTTCTGTTTATGTCCATTCTCCTTCATGCTACTTTCAAATAGAGCTTTGTTTCTCAGACCCTTTACTTTTTCATTTTTGTTTCTAAATACTTTTTTTTTCCTGTGGATAGTATGCAAAACCATCCCTCATTTAATGAATGAATGAATTAGTGAATGCCCCTCACTAGTAATCTTTGCAATCCATAAACTGAAATAAACTTTTTCCTTCCATAAGTTGCTTTTGGTCATGGCATTTGTTACAGCAAGGGAGTGAAGGCAGATGACATGGCCTGCATAGGTGGGAGCCACTCCCACGGCATCAAGAGAAGAGATAGATGCAGTTTGGGAACTCACATATGAAACAACCCTAGCAAGTGCTGCTTTAGAGGAAGTAGGGAATAGTGAGCCAGCAGACCTATCCCCAGCTGCATCTTCGATATTCCCAGAGTTGTCACTGGACCTGTAGGACCCTAGAAGTCACAAGTGGAGATGGAGGAAGCCAGCCAAAAGAACCTCAGGGTTGCATCAATCAGCCGAGCCATGCTGTGAGGTGTAAAAGGTGAGCAATTGCCCCACAATAGTTAATCGTGAAATGTTATCATAGGCACAGATGCTAGGCTTCCTCTCCAGGATCTGGACCTTATAAGAAATTCCAGAATGTGAGGGACGCATACTGGGGATTCATGGAAGGCTATCTCAATGGTAGAGAACTACTGCCCTGTCTCCCTTCTCAGGTTAGGTTCCCCAAAGAGTGATGGTTTTTGAGGACTAGAAAAGATATCAACGCAGCTGAGAGAGTGTTTCCTAGATTTAACTTTGGCTATGATGATCCCAGTAGGAAAAAATGTCATAGTCTGGCCTTTGAGGGGAGGTCATACTCTATTCTCCTCTTCATGATGACCTGGGACTGTGGGGGTTTGAGCACTTCCTGTTCCTTCATTCAGTAAATGCCTACTGTACATAGTACAAAACACATACATATACTATGAAAATTCCTGGCCACATTGAGTTCAAAGTCACACTCTTAAGTTCAATATGTAATCACAAAGGAAGTTAAAACAATTATTGTGCATGACAAATGTGGGAACAGAGCCACACATAGGGTAGAAGCACTTGAGGCAGGATAGCCTTGTCAGGGAGTATTTTTAAGGGATTATATATAAGCTGGTATAGAGGACTGGGCACACTAGCCAGCAAAGAGGAAGAACACACATACAGGACGGTAGAAGAGAGAAAACTTTGTGTTTTCAGGATCTGAACTGGGAGTCCCTCATTGGGGTTGGATCTCAGACTACACGACACCTCCAGAAGTTCATAAAACTTCCAATACAGAGCCACTGAGTTGGGCTAGACCACTCTCCCTTTACAGATGGTTGTTATCTAAATAGCTGTGCATGAACTAAAGTGTAGCTAAGTGTGGCTTCTGTAGCTGCAAGTTGCATTCGTTCAAAGTGAGGATGGTCCATGTTCAATGTCTGTTTTCGGTTGCTAGGCATCAGTGGGGAGCTCCTCCTTCATGAGCTGTTTTTCTGCAGAGGACACAGAAATTGTAGCCTTACAAAAATATTTGGATTTCCATAGGACAGGAAATAGAAGAGGAAGAAGGGTGTTAGGGAGACAGCTCATTTGATGAAGAGCTTGCCATGCAAGTATAAGGATGTGAGTTTAGATCCCCAGGACCCACATTAAAATTCAGGTATGGTGGTATCCGCTTAGACTGAAGAGGATGTGTGGACCTAAGCTGTATCAGTTGAGGAGAGCATGGATCCCTGAGTCTTGCTGGCTAGTCAGTCTAGTCAACTTAATGGGCTCGAGGTCAGTGACTGATCCTGTATTAAAAGATAAGGTGGGTCAAAGAAGACACCCAGTGTTGATCCCTACCAACACATGCACATGCACCAACACACACACACTCACTCACACACACACACACACACACACACACACACACACACACACACGTTGATAAAGCTGTTAATAAGGATGTTCTTCTAAATAGCAGTCCAGACAACCTATGATGGAGGTGACCATCACACCTGCTCTCTTTAGCATGAATAGGAAGAACTCAAGGGCTGAAAAGTTGAGTCTTAAGAGGATTTGACCCATATGCCATCAGCATCAAAAGCAGACTCAAGCAAGAACTTTTCTATCCAGTCTAATCCACAGTCAAGGCAAAAAGCTAGTCCCGCATAGATGTGGCAGGAAAAAAATGAGTCCCTAATGCCACTTTAATACATCGTTATTAGTGAAAAGGCAGAACCGCAACATGAGACAGTTCAAATGAACAGGCTAACTCGATGGTCTTTGATGTTACCCACCCCCATGTTGGGTACACCTTACTTGATACTCCACAGATTGTCCAACTAGAAATTGGAACATTTGATGTGCAAGAGAAGGCAGGTTCCGTGGTTGTTCATTGCACTGAGCCATGTGCTAGACATTGAATTGTGAGCGATGGCGTCACATATAGATCCAACCCAAGGGCAGGCAGTAAAGCTTCTGTTTTAGTTCATGGGGTCCAGGTTCTGTGTGGGATGATGAGGAATGAACAGGAAGCTCGGGTGCTGGAAGGCAGAGGTGGTTTTGACTCTTCTCCAACTTCACAGAATTTCTACTTCTCTATGGAATGGTATCAGGACTACCTGGTTTCCAAATGGCCATGTTTCCAGAATCACCCACAATTCTTTCATCCCTTCCCTCCATATTTAACCAACTTCTAGTCATTTTCAAATCTTGCTGATTGAAGCCCATGAATACCCAAAGGATTTGCCCTGTTAGAGCGGCCATAGCTCACCCCTCATACTCTCTTGGACTATCTGAGTCTTTCTCTAAGGAGATGTTATGTCCTTGGAAGACAACCACAATCCCTAGAGCCAAAACGACTCTCCTGGAAGTTGAAGCTGACCTTGTCACAGCATTATCTGCACCTTGACACACGCAGATGAGAAAGTCAACTTCTACAGCTGAGAACAACACTCCTGATTATCCTTCCCTCACTGGCTTTGCACTTTCCCTCTGCAGGATTGAATCCTCATTTTCTATCTTCCGGTGTTCCAACTCCCATTTGTTTGTTCTTTACATCATTTTAACTTCCTCCTTCCTGGCCACTTCCTATGAGTTTGCACCTCCACTTCCTTTCCCTGGTTCATACTGTATCTATGTGGCCATGATATGTATGTATGGGTGTTTTGTTTTGCAGTAAGTTCTGCTATGTAGCCCTAGAAACCTGGCATTCTTTGAGTGGTCTAAAATGGTCTCAAACTCAAGGCAATCCTCCTGCCTCAGGCTCCCAAGTTCTAGGATTATGGTTGTGTGCCTTAACTTCTGCTTTAACTTTTAGGGGACAGCCACTGAATTGAACTGCTCTTTATGTCCCACCAACCCTCTTACCCACCATGCAGTAAATGACCTTGAACATAGGAAAACACAACCATGGTGTCTCCTCAGTCTGAATCTTGACATGGTGTAAAGACCTTTCAGATGGAAGTTTACGCCCCCTCTCCTTTACCTCCCATTACGTAGCTACCGTCTCAGGATCTTCACCTGTAGGATGGTGATGACAATTAAAGAAGTCGAGAGTCCCATCAGAGAATGGTATCCTCATCACTGATGCTGTCCTAGGGAGTCCCTCTCAAAGTTATTCTTAGACTGGCCATTCTTGTTTTTGCACTTGATTCTCTTGATGGATTTTATCTGATCCTATGTTGGGGGAAGGGGAGGGGAGAACACAGTCCTGTGGAAATACTCTTCTCCTCACCATGGTAGGCATTCAGTGACCCACCCAAGCCCCCTCATGTCTGCCTCCATTAACAGGATGGCTGACTGAAGGTATTCTGAGGGTATGGTTAAAAACCAGAAGAAGAAGAAAGAGTAGAAGACTCTTGAGTGCTAATAAAGTATAATATTTGTTATGCAAGAGGTTTTTCTTCTCCTCCCTCTGTGTTAAATGTAAGCTGAAAAATGTCTAGCCCTTATCTCTGGCCTCAAGAAGCTCTCATTATGAGGCTGTGACCTCATTATCTGTCTCCTAGATTCAAATAAAACTTCAGTCCTCAATTGAGCAAAATCTAAGAAGCAATTATGTTCAAGAATCCAGGGAAGGCTTCATTCTGTTCACACTTATTACCACATCCAAAATAAACACAGTGGGGCTTATTAACATCTGAAGGTGTCAGTGTGAATGAGGGTCCTTGAGAACTCAGGAGTTACGATGGGCACTTTCTTTCAAGGCTGACTGCACTTATCAGAGGAGGTCAAAAGATTTACCCAGTATTAAATCCCATTCAAGGCCTTCTTCTGTTCTGCTGTTCTCTGACCTACCGCAGACCAAAATACTCATTCTGTCTGTCAAATTCAAGTTTGGCCATTGTGCAAGCAAGCCACATGACGCAGCAGAGATCTCCTGGACCAATGTTGGCAAATCCCTGGCAAACATCACCGATTCTCTCTTGTTTCTGTTCAGAGCCTCTCTCAAGCCTCAGTTGTATTTCTGGGCTTTTAAGTTTCCACAAGGTCTTAGCTGGCGTCAGGTGAGCTGTTCTGCTTTGGAAAGTGATGCACATAGTTGAGTATCACCTTTTTTTTTCTTTTGTAAGCAGGG
The DNA here is from genome assembly GCF_011064425.1 of Rattus rattus. Classification (NCBI taxonomy): domain Eukaryota; kingdom Metazoa; phylum Chordata; class Mammalia; order Rodentia; family Muridae; genus Rattus; species Rattus rattus. Next base: position 35,426,626 of record NC_046170.1, read on the forward strand.
AGGATAATTATGGGCTTCTCACTTCCAGTGAACATGCTAACTATGTTTCAATCTTGTAGGGACAACACTTTACAACCATGGTGACCTTGAAACAGTTAACATTCACAAGAAAGTAAGGTTCAAAAAGAGTTGTTAGACTTAACTACTGTTGCAGTTAGTTTGAAGCATAAATGGTGGGGACAGAATCAGTAGCACTTCAGAGATTATTCTACATTCCTCACATCCTAATAACGTGTCCTGAGTGTGTGCATGTCTATGCTCTTGTGCCTATATAGATATGCCTATGTTTATAGAGGCAGAAGTGGACATCAAGTGCCTTCTTCAATCATCCCCTCATCTTAAAATTTTTTGTTACATTAAAATAATTTGTTGTGTGTGTGTGTGTGTGTGTGTGTGTGTGTGTGTGTGTGTGTATCTGTGTGTACGTGTCCTCATGTGTGCACACATATGTTGGTGGAGGCAGAGGTCCATGTGAGCTGTATTCATTGTTCTCCATATTTAAGGGTATTTTAAACTACATTTTGAAGAGTGTATATGTGGCTGTGTGTTCAGAGAATAAGCTGTGAGGGTCAGTTCTGTCTTTCTACTATGTGGGTCCTAGGGATTAAATTCAGTTTGTCAGGCTTGGTGGCCAAGCACCTTTACTATTTATTTTGAGACAAGATCTCCCCCTGAATATGGAGCTTGTCATAGGGTGGGGGACATAGCGCCAGAGCAGAGATGAAGTCCTATCTTCCTCCTCATGGTAAGAGAGACATGCGGCAGGCTGCCTTCAGAGATTTCCTTTCAGCGTTGTAAAAGCTAATGTTCTTTATCTTAAAAATATTAAATCAATTCAATTACAGCCCAGAAAGCAGAATTTCCTCCCAGGTGTATCCAGAGAGCATTGATTGGAGCTTTCAAAGAGAAGAATTCTGCTAATGTAACCATGTCTCGATCTGACAGAACTCACCCTTTCCAAACACCCACACTTGCCACAGAGACCACCCCTGTTGTTATTTGGGGAGACATGAAGAGTCAATCTCTTGAGTCTTATGGTTTACTCCTGCCAAATCTGCCTCCTCTGGCCCAGAAGAGACTGTTCCCAACAGGGATCAACACAGCAGCTGCTTTGCCAAGATTTGCTGGGACATTTTCATAGTTCTCAAATCTGGGAAGGCTACGGATTTCATTACACTCAGTTCTACTCCAGGAGATAATGAACTAAGTCTTGTAGGTAGCTTTCACCACCTTTCAGGACCCAGTATGCAGTCAGTTTGAAGGATAAATAACATGAATTTCTCTTGTTGAGATCTTAACTAGCCTGGTGTTCTGCCTGTTGAGGGGGGGGTATTCCTCCTCTGCCCATGAAATGAAACTTTCCTTATCTATGTAGCCACCGGATCTTTCCAGTCCTGGCAGACAGCATTTTTCCTCCAGAATCTATGAGCAGTTAAGCTAGAGTTAAGCTTTGTAAGAACAGCTCAAATTAAAAAAAATGCTTTAAATGAAATGCACACAAAGCAACATTTTTTCCTTCCATTAGTCAGGGTGGAGATGGGGGTGGGGTGTGGGACTGTCCATCACAGTCTAGAGTTGATCCACCTTTTCTCAGTCGCATTTTGCCATTTACTCTGTGCACAATCTGAAGATTTGTTCTTTTTTTTTTTTCTGATAAGCTCTCCATAAGTTTTCTGTATCCTGAATTGTCAAGTCAATGAGGATTATGAATGAGCTCAAAATAGTTATAGCCCATCATTGTGGGGAAACCAAGACACAAACCTAGGGAATCACAGCCCTGGTCAAGAGCAGAAAGCATAGATACATTGATCCTTCCTTGGTTGCTAGTTTTCTTATTATTATATACTTCAGGACTCAGCCTAGGGAATAGTGCCACCCCTGGTGGGATATGCCCTCTTATAGCAATTACCAATCAAGACAGTCTCTATCAGACTTGCCTATAACTCAGACTAATCCAGATAATTCCCCTCAAGACTCTCTTTCTGGGTTATTCTATTCCATGTCAAGATGACTGTTAAAACTAACACACTCACTCTGTGTTCTCTGTGTTGTGAGTCCCTTAGAGCCTCTCAGCCTGTGAGTATTGCTCCCCTAACTGTGACAACATATATGCGGAAAACAACTGAAGAAGAGACATTTATTTTAACTGTTTCATGTTTTGGTCTTTGTCTCCTGGGTCCATGCTTCTGTGCCCATGGTGAGACAGAAAATATCATGGTAACCCATTTTGGTCGTGGAGGAGTTTGTTCAGTTTATGACAACAAGAAGCAATGAGAGAAGAGACTATGGACCTGGTATAACTTTCCAAGGGCACTCTCCCTGTGGCTTGTTTCTTCCTGTTAGATCCCAGAAACCCTTGGTACATAATGCACCAGTAATTAAACTTCTAACACCCAAGCCTGTGCTAGATGTTCCCCACTGAACCAGAACACCCACTTATAACCTAGAGGCTTGAACAACTGAATGTTGAAGGCTCCATCAGGGTTAAGATTCTATGTGTTTGTGTGGAAGGATGGAAGAACTCCGGAGTGTCCCAAATAGTAAGATTGGAATAATGAGAGTGATACCAGCCATTAAAGAGGAACAGTGGTGTAGAGTCAGAGGATGACATCAGGAGGCCTGAGGACGACATCTTGCCTCTGCCACCTATACCCTTGACCTACTTACTCTCTTGCTCACCCTCCTCAATTCTTACACATCTGCTCTTTTTTTTAAAAAAACGTATTAATATTCCTTATGTATAAAATAGAAATATGGATCATTCCAAGGTAAATATAAAGTTCTTAATATACTTTTGAGATGTGAGCTGTCATTAACTGCCAACTCAAAATAAATACATTCCACGAAATGGAATGTACATGGCACATGGCATGTACATATATAATCAGGAATCTTTCTTTAAGTGTTATGGTATTTTAAATAAATTATTAAATTTATATATTGTATTTGGGGGTGGGGTGCTATAGTGCATGTTCTTGGGATCAAACTCAAGGTAGCAGGCACCTTTACATGCTGAATCATCTTAGTGGTCTGGAAGCTATGGATTTTCTACTCATTCCTTGGGCGAATCACTGGATGTTTGAATAATGACATACCTGCGTAAAATGAAGACAGCACGTCCTGTATTGGAAGATGTGGAGTTGGATGCTTATAAATTATTTAGAAGTGAGACATTTGACAGGAACAAAATGATCCTGAGATCCTGAGCGGCTCCAGGATGTACAGTTGTCAGAATGTCACCTTTAAGTTGTGGCTATTGATTTACAGTTCACATTCTTGAGCACACAGGCCTCTGTGCTAGCAGAGAGGGAAAAATCAAATTTTTGCATCTCAGAGAAGGAGAAGGCTAAGTAAGGATCATCTGTCGGAAGTATATGGTGTGTGTGTGTGTGTGTGTGTGTGTGTGTGTGTGTGTGTGTGTGTATGAATGTTTCAAGGGCTTCCTATTGAGAACCACTTCAGAAGTTTGGGGAATTATTTAAATTTTTTTATTTCTTTAAGAAAACCTATTACATTTTATTTATTTGGTGTGTGTGTGGGGGGTGGGGGTATGTGTGGGGGTGGGGAGGTGTATGTGTGTGTGTGTAGATCAGGGAAGAACACAAGGGAGAGGATTCTCTCCTTTCTACATGTAACTCCAGGGATCAAACTCAGGTCCTCAGGCTTGGTGGCAAGTGTGTTTACCCACTGAGCCATCTTGCAGTCTTATCATAATTGGTGTTTCAGAAGAAAGCCTTGGGATTGACTTACTGTTCTCTACTTTTCCCCTCCTTTCTGCCTCTGTGTGTGTGTGTGTGTGTGTGTGTGTGTGTGTGTGTGTGTGTGCGCACGTGCACACATGCCTGTGGCGATCAGAGAACAACTTCAGCGGTGATTTCTTAGGTACCATTTACCTTGTTTTTTTGAGAAAGGCTTGTCATGCCCAGAGCTCATGTGGCTTGGGTTAGTTGGCCTGCAAGCTCTAGGGATCCACCTGTCTTCAATTCCCCAGCACTGGGATTGCAACCTTGTTCCACTCTGCCATCTTTTCACTTAGTTCAGGGTCTGGGGGATTGAGTTGAGGCCATCATGCTTGCCTGGCAAACACTACAGTGACTGAGTCACTGACTGAGTTCCCTTGTTTCATTTTTCTTAAGTCAGACACATATAAAAAAAACCTACAAAATAACTTGGTTTTGCCAACATTGTAGTAATGATTTTTACATGCTAACTCATAAGTATCTGTTTCTGTAGAGAAAATTTTCATGGATATTAATCATGTTTTTTTTTTTCTTCTTCTTTCTACGTTTAGTCATTTATTGACTGAATGTTGGGTTTGGGGGACGCTAAACTTCTAGGGTCTAAATTTTCTAATTTTTCTTAAGAGAGTTCTAATGGAGTACAGCGCTTTCCCATGAGGTTGTTAGCTGGCTATCAGTTGATCAGAGTATTTTCCAAACTCCTTTTAAAAGTTTGTTAGGGTTCTAGGGTAACCATTACCTTTGGCAGACACTTTCAGATAAGCGCTCTTGTAAAACTGTCCATGTGCATTTTATTTGTCTATGTCTCTAGAATTTTAAATAGAGTGATAATTTAAAAATACAATTTAATTTACTTAGTTGTAACAATAAACCCATCACCCATGGAAAACAACCAGGGTTTCGTTTTACACTCTCACAAATGTCAATGGTGCTCACCTTATAAGGCAGTTCAATCCTCATATCTTGTTTGGAATGCACATTGGAAATTCTGCTTCACCGAGATATAGATAGAGCTCAAAGGGGGAAGTATTTAAGCAATCTTTAATATAATTATTGAGGGTCTCACAGCTTGACAATGGGTGGTTTCTTTGAGAGTCATTTCAGTGTAGAATTTGAAACTATAACAATACAGCTTTAAACACCGCTCCATTAAAATCCATTGGCCTATCTTGGGTATAGAAAATATTTAATTCATGTACAATTTTGTGACATTAAAAAACACCACCTGAACCCTGAACTTCCACATCTATCTACTCAGACATTCCCGGTTACCCAAAAGTGCACTGGGGCAGAAAGTTGATGGAACTCTATGCAGTCTCATGTGTGATGTTCAAGAATAGACATTTCATTGGTTATACTTGAATGGTAGAAGAGGTTCTCTGATGTTTTAGTGACAGATGTAGATACCTACAGAGAAACAGAGAAACCTTTCTGTCTATATTATAGCTCTCTAAAAAGAAATATGATAGGGTTCACAGAGGGCCTTTCCCAGGGATTCTATAAATCTCTTTGCATCACACATTTCCATATGGAACCTGACAGTCCAGTAGCTGGCCCAGGTCAGAGATCCAGGTCAGCTCCATGGTATGCAGTTAAAGAAGCTAGCCCTGGTGTTTCACTACTTAAAGGCAGATCATTCCTATACTCTTGCCTATGTTTAAAGGTCTGCTTTCTTTTTGAACAGCTGGGTGAGGTTAATGGCAAGGCTGCCAATGATTCTTCAACTCAGAGCGACTGCAATGGGCGTGTGATGATACATGAAAGCTAATTATTAAATTGTCTGGATTTTTGTAGGCTACTTACTAAAACATAATGACTTAGTTACTTTTCTGTTCTGGTAATAAATCATCATGGCCAGCAGCAATTTATGGGAGAAAGAGTTTGTTTTGGCTTATGTTTCCAGAGGGAGAAGAGTCAGTCATGACAGGGGAGGTGTGGCTGAAAGCTGCAGGAAGCTGACAGTTCATCACTTCAAGCACAGGCAGGAAGTGGGGAGAGTGAACCGGAAGTGGCGTGTGACTATAAACTTTCAAAGTCCTTCCCCAGTGATGTACTTCCTCTAGCAAGGTTGGTAATAGAAGAAAGGACAGGGAAAGTCAGACAAGAAGAATCTGTGGAGATCCTTGATGACCCAAATTCAAAATCTATGCGGGCTAGCATCAGCAGGTAGCAGGGAGACACTGAGGGTCTTTGGATAAAGGTAATCATAAAACTGGTGCCGTGCTGAAAGAATAGTGCTTTATCTTCCTGTCTGTTGCTGCAATGAAATACCCTGAGCTAAATCAACCTGTGGGGGTAAAAGGTTTCACTTGGTTTACACTTCCAACTTACAGTACATCATTGTGGAGAAGTCAAGGCAGGAGCTTAAATCATCATGTTGATAGTCAAGGGCATAGAGAAGCAATGCTTTGCTTCTCTCACCTTACCCTGCTCACTGACTTGCTAGGTACTAAGCCAGTTTTCTCTACTCTTTATAATAGAGTCCAGGGCTAAACTATGAAATGGTGCCATCCAAATTCAGAGTAGGTCTTTAGACCTCGATTAATCTAACCAAGGAAATCACTTACACTCCCACAGGAGAATTTCCTTCCAGGTGATTCTGGGTTGTATCAAGCTGATGGGTAAAACTATCCACCACAGATGGACTGAAGAGGAAGGAGCCTGGAGTGGCAGGTCAGGTGACAGTACAAAATACAGATCTCAGCAAACAGAAAGGGCAGTAATAATAGAAGTATATCTGATCTGTAGCTAGCAGTGCTCAGACAAAGAACCTGGTACCGTGTTCTCTCTCTCTCTCTCTCTCTCTCTCTCTCTCTCTCTCTCTCTCTCTCTCTCCCTCCCTCCCTCCCTCTCTTTGTGTGTGTTTGTGTGTGTGTGTGTGTGTGTGTGTGTGTGTGTGTGTGTGTGTGTAGTGAGAGAGGGTTGGACATGCACTAACAATCCCTAGATACCTAGTTGTCTCTGCCTGTCCAGTGCTGGGTAGGGAAAACTGGCAGAAATGCCTAGAATAAAGAGCCGGACGGGGTGAGGAAGGTAAGGGAGGAAGGAAGGATGGATGGTAAGGAGGGGAGGGAGGGAGGGAGGGAGAGAGAGAGAGAGAGAGAGAGAGAGAGAGAGAGAGAGAGAGACAGCACGCAAGCATGGAAACATACACATATTTTGGAATTTTGCTCCCCCTCCTTCCTTGTTGGTTATTTATTGAGATGGGTTATTGGGGTGTTCTGAATATAGAAATACTTAATGTTTTAATGAATGCACTCAACCCTTCTTTTTTCCTTAGTAGTTTTCTTTCTTGGGGCTTGCTACTTTAGAAAAGAAATCAAAACTATTTTTTTTCTTTACCAGAAATATTTAAAGAATGCTCTGTGTTTGCCTTTGAAAACATTCTGGGGAGGTGACTTTGGGCCATAAAGATTTGAATGTTTGGGTCAGTTCTGCCTCTCAGCTTTCTGGTTTGTTTACTTGGAGAGCTTGTAAAGACCACTTAATTCTCAAGAACTATTTGAAAACAACCACATACAAATACTAAAGAAAGGAATTGATTCTTAAAAAAAAATGCTTTCTGGGTCTGTCAAGATAGCTCACAGGCTAAAAGCACTTGAGGCCAAGTCTGATGACCAGACAAGGATATACAACTCCTTCAAGCTGTCATCTGACCTCTGCATGCCCATATGCATACATACATACTTGTGCACACAAACACACATAAACATAATACATACATAAACACATGAATATATACACAAAACATACATATATATCTAAACAATATGCAATCATATTCAAACACATACACATATGCAAACATAAACTCACATACATAAACACAAACATATATATACAAACACATACACATACAGTCATGCACAACCACATTAATACACACGTACACACAATCATACACAAACATATACATGCATATGTACACATACACAGTAAATTAAGATTAAATAAAATATGATGATTCTTTTTTGTAACATTATGACATTGGAATAATCTAGAAGCTTTAGTAGCCTATGTGGGCTTAAAGGTCCTACAGGCAGTGGGCACATAGACCTCCACCATTGATGAGCTGATTTGGCAGATAATTTGGTTCAGGAAAGAGAGCAGCTCAACTATACAGTTGAATTTTATTTAAACAGCTGCGACTTAAACAATACTCAATGAACTAGTCTTAACATTAAGTTTATAATTGAAAATCCTCTACCTCAGCCTGGATGTAATACAATATACATAGCATGAAGACCAGCACACTGGCTTCTATATCACAGTACTAGGTAAAATGGAAGCGGCACAGTACATTCTCTCGTATTTTGTTTACCTCCAGACTCCTGCTCATCTGCTTCTTAGTAGATTAAATTCAATGGATGTAAGATTCAAAATGGTGCTTGACTCTATTCTCTAGATACACTTGTCTGGCTTCTGAGGGTACCTGCACACTACACACACACACACACACACACACACACACTAAACTTCATGCTTCATGACCACATTAACTTAAAGTGGATCATGGTTACAAATGCTAATTAAAATGTATGAAACTTCTGGAACAATAACAAACAATTCTTTAGGATACAGGTTTACTCAAAGAGAACAAAGGCTTGGTACCAGAAATGCCATCCATTAAACCAGCAAAATGAATCCCATCAACATTAAACTAAGGCCAGTCTGAGTCCATGAGAGACTGATGAAGAAGATAGAAAGACAAAACTTCAGAGTGGAAGAAAAGATTTAGAATCATGTTTCACAAATGAATACCCTATAGAATATATATGTCTTCATCCCTTAAGAATATGGACAAAGAAATGGGGATAAAGAAATGGCACAGGAGTCGAGAGAGCTTTCTACTCTTACAGAGGACCTGAGTTTGGTCCCCAGGGCCCACATAGTGAGCTACAACTCCCAATAACTTCAGGTCAAGGGATCCATCTTCCTGTTCTGGCCTCCATAGTTACCTGCACTCACATGTACCCAGACCTACATATACACCTATAATTAACTATAAGAATAAAATGTTTTGAAAGATACGAAGAAAATGGACATGGGAGGAGTAAGATATTTTGTGGAAGAAGATATTGTGGAAGGAGATATATAGACAACAGAGTAGCACAGGGAAGCATGTTACCAGCAATTAATTTAGTAAAAGTATCACTATAACCTTATGTGATTGTCATATGAACCAGTCAATAAACTTTAGATGTCCTTTCACAAAACATCCAGGACAACATCATTCAAAATGGAAATGGTTCTGAACTCCTTCAGCAGTTGAATGGTTAAACAACAGAAAGGAAGGGGGATTGGTAAATGTAACAACTTGTATCAATACAAGTAATTATGGGGAATAGGAAAAATATCGATGTGCAAAGGTTTCATGCCCCGGTATATCAGATACCTTTCTGTTGCTGTGATGAAGTACCATGATCAAAAGCAACTTGTAGAAGGAAGAGTTCATTTTGGCTTACAGTTCCACAGGGCTGCATCCATCTGATAAGGAAGGCATGTCAGCAGGCATCTAGAGAAGGAACCTCAGACAGGAAGCTAACAGACCAAACTCCAAGTAAGAGGAGACTATAAACCCTCAAGGCCTACCTCCAGTGATGTACTTCCTCTGCCCAGGCTCTTAAGACCCACCTCCAATGACATACTTCCTCCAGCTGGGCTCCACCTCATATGGTTCCATAAACTCGGGAACAAATGTTCAAGTACATAAGTCTGTGAGGAACATTCCTCATTTAAGCCACCACACTACATGATTCCACTTACACACCATTCTTTAGATAAGAAAATTAGAGAAACAGAAATATATAGTTTCTGGGCATTGAGGGATTAATGAGGGGACAGCACTGTTGTGACAAATATTGAACACAAGGGCCGGTCCATGTGACAAAGCTATGTAGAACTGATGAGTGAACCCTGACACGTGTGCCTCACGGTTCTGTCACTGTCAATGCTGGGACGCTAGGCTACAAGCTGCAAGTGTTATCATTAGGGGTGACAGGTCAAAGGCTACGTGGCATCTATTTGGGTCACTTTGTGCAGCTTCTCCTAAACCTTTAGTTTTTTTTTTTCAAAAGAAGTGCTTATTTTTTTTAAAAAAAAATAATTATAAGCTTGTTACAAAGTAAAAAAAATCAAGTTTACTCATTTTAATCATTTGCATTATCTTTTTCCTTTGCTTCCTCCTCTCCCTTTCTTCCTTCCCTCTTTCCTTCCTTCCTTCCTTCTTTGTAATTATTGATTATTCTGTATTGTGGAGTCCAAGTTACTTAGGGGCAACATGGTCTGAACACAGAAGATGGGAGTGAAGGGTGAAGAGGGACACTGGGTTTAAGATCAGGAGTTAGAGGTGCATTTATTCATAGCAAAGTCACTTATTAGGGACCTCTTCGCATGTTCGTGAGAATGGGAATGAATTATGGGGAGACTGAGTCAGCTAGAATATTACTCTGGCCTTGGCAGGGACTTGGCGACACCCATGGGCTTGGGAATTCAAGTCCATTACCTCTTCCTCAGGAGGCGGTAATGACTGTCAAGGAAGAAGGAGACCTCAATTTAAGCAAGCAGCTGTTTTTCCTTCCCAACAGCAGGGTAAATGGGCTCCAGTTGGCCCTTAACGAACTGATCCATGCAAAGAGAGAATGTAAACAGATTCTCTGAGTGAACACAGTGTGAGAGACACGCTGTGTGTCTGGAGCCCTGCACAGGTAATGCACTGAGCAAAGACCCTCTCGGGCCAGGCAGGACAGTGGACTCCATTTCTGTAGCATCTTGCTTTGGTTCTTTTCGTAGGCTTCCATTCCAGGACTTTCTCCTTTCAGAAAAGCCGTTTGAAGCTGCAGCCTGGCAGGGCTTGTGGTTTGTTGAGAGGAAGCCCCTGGATGCTATTCTTATCAGTTATCAGTTGTTGACCTTCCACACTTCCCTGCGCACTTCCCAGTGGCTTTGCACTCGGATTTGTCCACGGATTTGCTCCTAGCTTCGGAAAGGACTCCATTGTCACACTGGAGGGCTGCACAGACTTCACTAGCTGGTGACTGTCAGCTGTGATTTTTCTGTCAGCTGCATCTCATTATCCCGTCAGGATTCCCTTGTGCCAGTGTATGGAAACAATGTGTAATCACTCCCCACTGATTGCAAAGCACTCCAAGCTCCTGTGTGGGTCTCAGTCCATGGCCACTACCACAGCTCCACCTGTTAAGGGTCCCCAGCTGACTCCATGACCCCACACTGCCTTCAAAGCCGGGACTCTAAAGTTTGGAATACTTGGTCAGTCTCTCCTCATAGGGTGGAGAGGGAGAAAAGGCTGGTATCACAATCACCACACAGCTATGGGAACCCTTTTCCAACAGGGAAAATTGGTCAGGTTTCATGTAATGAGACTCTGGAGGACCTTCTGAATTCATATCCCACCCCCCACAACCTGTGTGTGTGTGCATGGGGAGGGGCTATGTGTGTATTGTGGGAACAAAGATTGTCCAAGTAAGAGCAATAAAATGTTAGAAGGAAGATAGCAAACGTACCAGGATACAGCACAGGTCCTGAGTTGCTGCCTGTAATGCTGGACAAATTAATTTCCCTAAGCTTCAATTTTCTCATCTGTGAAATGGGAAATGCGCTAGTCAGAAGTATTAAGAGATCCTTCCATGGCTAAATGCAAAATTAAGCATCTGATCTGAGACTTGCAGCTTGCCAGATGTGGGTATATTTAAAGTGATTTGAAGCTGGGGAAGATGCTCCACCAGTACGGGCATAGCTTCGGTCTGTCTTTTCTAGACCAAAGACTAGAAGAAAGAAAGATACTAGGGCGAACACTAAGCTCTTTGTGTATGAACTGTATCTCTGGCCAGAACATTTTCTCCTCAGTGTCCAAGCTGTGTGGAAGGGCGGTATCAATGATTTTGATTTCCGTTATTTATCTATGTGATAGTGGGGGAGAATTTTCTTGCTGAGTCCAAAGTGAAATTGTACTTATCTCCAAAAATTCTATATTACTCTTCCTCCTCCTCCCCTCCCTCCTCCTCCCCTCCCTCCTCCTCCTCCCCTTCCCCTCTTCTCCTTCCTCCCTCCTGCCCCCTCCCCCTTCCTCCTCCTCCCCTTCCTCTCTTCCTCCTCCTCCCCCTCCCCCTCCTCCTCCTCCTACTACTACTACTGTTATGTGTGTGTGGACACACATGCACATACACCACCTAGTGCACGTCAAGACATGTGTGGAGACCAGAGGATAACATTCGAGAGTCAGACCTTGCCTTCTGCCATGTCAAAGGCAGGGTCTTTCAGGAGGCTAGGATGAAACTATCAGATCCCCTTGAGTTGGAGTTACGGGTGGCTGTGAGCCACTCATCCGTGCTGGGCACTGATTCTCTGAAAGAGCAGTGTGCTATTACCTACTCTAAAACTCTGCAATGTTTGGAACACTCCCTGTTTTAGCTTCAGGGAGGAAGTTCAAGGCCAAGTTCCCTGGAAGCAGTAAAAAATAACACTTCATGCATTTTGTCTGCTTCTCACCAGCATCTCTTGATGCTGGCCTGGTCTTCATGTTTTCTTCGTGCATCTGATGTAGGAGGTAGTCAGGGAAACGGTCACTTCTCTAAGGGCCCTTCACAGTCACCTCCTATGGGGCCTTGTCATTTGTGAGGTTCTAGGTTTTCACACATTGTGATGTTTGTACCAATGCTTTGAAATTTAGTAGGAGAGAATTCCCAAGGACATTGACCAACCAAGAAGAAAAACTACTCTACTTAGCAATTCTCTTCCCGGAAGCTGTTTTCCCCCCAAAACTTGGTTTCTCAACCAGTGTGCTTTTTCATTTGTAAGTTTGTGAACAAATGGTTTTATGCCTTTAACGACAATTGGAATGGGAATTTCTCATAGTCTGCATAATATAATATGTGCCAATTCTGTAATGTGTTTCGAGCATGTAGAGAAATACAAATAATAATAATCTAACCCCGTGCAGCCATTACTCCTTTCTGCAAACTTTTTATTTGACCATATTCACACTGAATGGTCTCTCTAAATAATGCATTGTGGCGAGATAGTTGAAATTCCTTGAACTTCTCCCATTTTGTTTTCCCAGAAGTAACTATGCTGAATGTCTTGTCAGTCAGCAACATGGATTTATACTTACATTCAGTATTTAAATGCCCATAAGCAACATGTACTATTTTTCTACTTTTTACTTAACCAATAAATTTCTGCAACTTTCTTTTTTCGAATAACATGTCTTGAAATTTAATGATGATGGTGGTGGTGGTGGTGATGGTGATGATGATGATGATGATGATTTTGGTATTAAAGACCTAATGTAGGATCTGGTACATGCTACCTCCCCAGCTCCTAGGATAGTTCATTTTGAATTTTTTGTCTCTGGTTGATCCTTTTTTTTTTTTTTTTTTTTGCCTGCCAAAGGAATATTTCATTTCAAGAAGACATAACTTGTCCATCCAATCTCCTGCTGATGGGCAATTCTTGTGGCTTCACATTTTTGGCTCTTATGAACGTTTTAGTTTACAATAGTGAACATTCTGGAACATATACGATGTGAACATGTATGCAAGCCTTTCTCCAGGAATATTTTAGGAACAAGCTGATGAGATTCCATCAGGTCTATACTGACTGGTTTTGTGTGTCATTTCGACGCAAGCTGGAGTTATCACAGAGAAAGGAGCCTCCCTTGAGGAAATGCCTCCATAAGGCATGTAGCTGTAAGGCATTTTCTCAATTAGTGATCAGTGGTGGGAGGGCCCATGGTGGGTAGCCCACCTGCGCCATCGGTCCTGGGTTATATAAGAAAGCAAGCTGAACAAGCCTGGGGGTCAATCCAGTAAGCAACATCCATCCATGGCTTCTGTATCAGCTCTTGCCTCCAGGTTCCTACCCTGTGTGAGTTCCAGTCCTGACTTTTTTTGGTGATGAATAGCAATGTAGAAGTATAAGCAGAACAAACCCCTTCCTTCCTAATTTGCTTCTTGGTCATGATGTTTTGTGCAGAAATAGAAACCCTGACTATGACAAGGTCCCTGCTCAGATGACTTAGGTATCTGCAAACATTTATACTTTCTGCTGTGCAGCTGGAAGTTTCTGCGCTGTCACTTACTGCAAAGAGAAGTTCCTGGGATTAAGATTGAGAGTCTGAATAAAAGTCCAAATATTCAGCGGGTGGGGTGAATTGATGCTATGTCAATTGAACTAAACAATAGTAGCAAGATTTTAAATTTTGAGTTTTAAATTGAAAATGTAAGGTACGGATACAATGAGTTTTGAACGGATTCTCACCTCATTAATTTCTTATCCTTTGCTCCTCTCCATTGGATCCCGTAATTCAACCACACTTCTACTTTTGTGTCTTTGTGTTTGTGTATGATCCAGGAAGTTTGATAGACTTGTTTGCAAGAGCCTGGACAGAAGACTAGTTAATGGAAAGTTAATTGCGTCTATACCACTGTGAAAAATGACAGCCCTATCCCCAGCAGTCCATAAACTGCCAATAGCTCTGGTAGGAAGCATTAGGCTACATAAGTCCCTCCCCACCCCATGATGTAGCATCAATAGTCTCAGTCTTGCTCAACTATTAGCTGTTCTGATGTCATGGTTGCAATGCCCACATCATGGCCGGAAGAGAGCATTTCACAGCACTTGTCCTTGTTCTCTGGCTCTGACACTCTTTCTCTCCATTCTGTCCTCTGAGATGTTCCCTAGACCTTGGAGGAGGTAATATAGATGTCCCGATTAAGGCTGTACAGTCAATAGTCACTTACTCTTAGGGTTTTGGTGGTGGCAAGTGATTGTACTAACTGCTGGATGGTGGAGGTAATGATGAGAGCGCTATCCTTGTCCTTGGGTGTAAACTTGCCTAGGAAAGCATTTTCACAGCATACCTTTTAAACAAACAACTGTAGTAGATTCCCCTTTCAGGTCTGTGGCCTACCCATTCCTGAGCTCTAGAGCCAATTTCCGGTTCTAAACATGAATTCCTTCCTATGGAGCTGCTCTAAATGTCAATCAAAAAGTGGTTGGCTGCCCCTATAATTGCCATACCAGCATAGTACCTGTGGGAGCATCTTCTCCCGGTGGGTCAGACTTCTCAACCTCAGCCTCTTGCATAGTAACTTCCAACACAATGCATCCTAGCCAGGATGGGAGAAGCTTCTGGTTCACTTCCACCTTGATTTCTCTGTGTCCTGCAACCTGTATGGTGGGTATCTTCTTCTTAATGAAGCTAACTTATGCAGTAATTTCCGTGAGATAGTATGTATTTTGACAATAGCTTTGAAGTCCTTTTATCAGTCATCAAAGATAAAAAACTCTTTTAAATGTTCTATTAAATTTTTCGTTTTGCTTCTCAGATTTAGATCTTAAGGTGTGGAATTGGTGCTTTCTATTTGGCCAATCTTGATTGCAAACCTGATGAGACTTGGAGTCATCCAGGAGATACACCCCAGGGTGTATCCAGGAAGATTTCTCTAGCAGCTGTAACCATGGACGAGAGATAGCTTTTGCCTTTGCTTTCCTTTAAGTTTAATAATCATAAATGCGATGTGAAAGTTTTTAAGTGATACGAACCCATGGAATGTGCCACAGCCACTGAAAAAACTATGGGGTGATTTCAAGTGAGTTATTTCCTTAGTAAATCTTTCTCCAGGACATTAATGATCATTGGAATGTTAACACAGAACATAGTATAGTAATTGCATCTAACTCTCCAAACAGCACATGGTTCGCTGGGCCACCTTGGGAAGATTCTTCACCATTCACACTAACTACTAATCACTCCTGTCCTCCTCTAAGCATCCTGTCTCCCTCTATCTGGGTTTGCTTTGTCCCCTACAGTTTGCACTCCTACTACACCTTTCCCTTCTAAGACGGCTGTGACTTTAAGGTCCATACAGCATTTGCTAAGGCATTCCTGATTTAAAGGGGAAAAGAAAGAGCATCTGACAATTAGCATTAGATAGTTAGTTATTGTAATTATAGTCGTTATTATAATTGCATCTTCTGACTTGTGAAAGAAATTAAAATTTGAACATTACTCTGAGACTGTAAAAATATTATGGGCCCTAAATATTGGACCTTCTGAAGTCATCTGCATATCTTTCCCCTATCCCTTCTTTCCCCCCACCTCTCTCTTTCTCCTCCTGCTCTTCTTTTCTCTCTCACATTTCTCCCCCTATACTTTCTTCCTCTCTTCCCACTTCTTCTTCTTTTCTTCTCTCTCTGTTCTCATTCTGTCTGTCTCTATCTCTGTCTTTCTCTCTCTGACTCTACTGTCCCAGATTCCCCATTTCTTTATTCTTTCTTACTTAGAGTTGGTATATTAGCAAATAAATGTAAAATGTCTCTCATTTATATATCTTGCTTGTAATTTTTTTGTTCTAAGTAACAAAAACAAACAAACAAACAAACAAAACCAAACTCGAGTCTAATCGTGAGGTCAGGTTTTCCATGGAATCATATGAGTATCTTTTCTGATGTTTTTCATTCCTTCATGAGCTTTGGATTATGTGTGTATTTTCTTTGCTTGCTTCTCTAGAGAATGAGATCTAGAAGGACCCTCTCTTGGTGACAGGAGAGATTTCACATTCATATTACATAGGGACACCAAATGTGCCTCATACTTACAGACCATATAGGGTACTAGGTAAATAAATCCAAACAATTATTTAAGGACTAGGGGATGTGACTGTTCAGTTAGTCACTTTCCTTGACCTCTTCCTCTCTGATCCCTGCAATCATACAATTCCTCATTGATTAATTACAGCTGCCTCCTTGTCCACAGAGATAATTTGATGCCATTGGATGCCTTAAACCAGAAGTAGTATCGGACCCTCGCATTTAATGTCATTTCCATCTCCACAAGCTCTTATCACAATTGCTGTGGCCATTAGTTCTGCAGTTTGAGGTTGCACAGCAAAACTAGCAGGAATGTCTTTTTGCCATGTTATAATTTCATGGATAGATTTGTTCGTTCTGTAGATCTCAGCAACCACAGTATATTATTTTTCTCTTTTGTTTATTAAGTCAAGGAATTTCAGCTTTCTATGTAATGACAGTACTCTTTGGCACGTATTAGAATGATTAGCATCACTAATGATGACTTGAGTTCAGGCTCTGTGATCCTTTAACACCTAACTAAGTAGTTAATGTGGGAGTAGTGTGTACCACATAGATCCATTGTGCAAAGGGATGATTCATGTCAGGAGGATGGGTCATGTAGGATGTCATGAGATTTTATTATGCTTCTCAGAACAGTGTGCGATTTAAAATTCATGATGTTTCTGGAACTTTCCATTTGATATTTTCAGACCATTGCTGACCCTGTTTAGCTGAAACTAGACTGTAGAACCAAAGATAAGTTGGAGTACTCCATCAGTAGCGTATTTTGAACAAATGAAAAAAAAATACTCACTTTAGAGAGCTAGCTAATTTCCCTGTGTTCACAAGAGTCCTGAGAGAAGGAATCAGGGCTTGAAGAAGGACCTCCTCTATGACTTTCCAAAGCTTCTACATCCTCCTACCCATCACAGCATCAGGCACACGAAGTCATCTGTTTGTGCTGTTGTTAACTTTTAAAATGCCACTGTGAATGCAGCTAGAAAAACAATGGGACCAGAAAGAGATGCATGCAAGGTGCTTTGAAATCTGTGTCTCCATACCAAAGTTTGTGCGGGAGATAAAAATTGGAACATATTGGAGAAGATGTTAGATCTAGAGACAGTGGAATCTCCATTGAATGCAATAAGGATGACAATATATTTTATATTATGTAATAGTTATAATGAATAATACATAACACATATATTAGATATAATTTGTAATGCATGAGACCCTTGTGACCTTATATATCTTGGATGATATTATGAGAATCTTTCTTTACATACTAAAGTAATTATAATAGCAATATAACATTTTTAATTTTTTGAGAATGTTATATAGGATTACTATATTTACAACATTTCCACTCTGTCTTTCCTTCGAACTTCTGTTTTTCTCAATCTCTCTAAAATTCATGACATCTTCTATAATTAATATTATATACAGATATACATAAATATATTATGTAACATTGTGGGGGAACAAAAGAAAAGAAAGAAACCAGTGTCTCATATCCAAGTTGTTTTCTAGTCTCTATAGCATTGAGCCAAATGGAATGCATGAAGGTGGGGGCTAGAGATGTGGCTCAGAAGTCAACCTCAGCAATCTTCTTTTGTTGTTGTTGTTGTTGTTGTTGTTGTTGTTGTTGAAGGATCAGCTAGTAAATATTTTAGGCTCTGGGGACTATTTATTCTGTTGCAAAATCCACCTGAGTACCACAACACAAAAGCATGTGGAGATTTGGCCCATAAGCATTACTTTGTAGACATCTAGCAGGGTCCATCAGGAGACAAGTGATTTTCCCCCATGAGACCTTGGGAACAAGTTCTGCTAGAGGGTTAGAATATAAATGCAATGTCTATTTCTAGCTTCACATCTGGTGTTTAACCCAGGCAAGCCCCTCCTTCACTAGGACTCAGTATCCTCATCTTGGAGGTACCGATCTTTTGGCTCTTCAATAGCTTCAGTTGGCATTCACTTTCTTCCCTCCTGCATGAGTCCTCAGGGCTCATCTCCTTTCTGTCCCAGCTTCTGTGGAGATAAGAGAGATCAGAGACAGCTCTGCTCCAGCTCAAGACTCACTTCCAGTAGCTTCTCTGAGTATGAGCTTTTCAGCAAAGACTAGAGCTCCAAGGGCCAAGCTCCAACCATGAGTCACCAGACTGGTGGAGATGCTATGACTTGCTCTGTTCCTTCCCTTTCTCCAGGCATTGCCCTCTGAGGTTGTGGGTTGGAGCCTGGCAGTGTGGGAGAAAGGGGCATCTCTCTTCCCAGCCCCACCTCTGGGTCATAGGTAGGGCCTGCTGGGCTCCACCCACAGTCCTTGGACCTGTTCCTCATACTTATTTGCTTGTGTGTATGTGTGTGTGTGTGTGTGTGTGTATGTGTGTGTGTGTGTGTGTGTGTGTGTGTGATACCTGGCAACCTTTGTACACTTCCATGAGAACCAGTGGGCTCAGATCTCAGTGTTACCCCCACATCCTCTGCTTAGAAGACTCAGGGCTTACCTTGTCTACTCAGCTGGTCTCCACTTCTCTATAATGTGCCCCCACCTCTGAGAACATTCCCCTGGTTCCCTGGGTATTGTATTCCTCTGTTGCTACCTTGGTTTTCTTTGTATGAGTAACGCAAGAACGTCTGGGACTGGGCATGGCCCGAGTATTTAAATACTAGGCAAGCTGTACAGAAAGGCAGGGTATTCACCTGCTAATATTTCTATTCTCCAAGTGCAGAACAGTTGTTACTTCCTCACTCTGTGTTCATCCTAGGACAAACTGATGTGTATTGAACAAATTCCTTAAAAGTAGATTTTATTTTGTGCTTGAAAGAAAAACAAACATTTCCTACCAGGCAGTAAATGTAGATTCTTATCCCCATGGAACAGTTAGTTTTGGTGGTTCTCCTGGTTTAATCTTTTCCTTTGACAAATATTCTTGACCAAAAAATTCAGCTGATTGGCAGGTTGGATATCAGTGTGAGTGGGATGCCTATCCTGGGTCGCCAACTCAACTACATCTGGAATTAACTAAAAACTCGAACATAGTTGGGCACACCTGGGAGGGAGTCTTGCTTAATGAAATTAGTTGAAGCATGAAGATTTACTTCTGATCTGGATCTTTGAGATGTGAAGACACAAAATGTAGATGTTTTGAGGTGGGATAGCCCACATCTCATCTGGACCACATCTTCTGCTTGAAGTCTGTATAAAGGGCATGGAAGAAGGGAGCCTCTTTCTATTTGCCCGCTTGCTGTGGCTCCATCTGGCATATCCATGCCTCCATGGGCATTATAGCCTACTTTCTCAGGATTCCAGTGTATATCGAAGACCAGGTGACATCCTGTCTAGTGGATTGAACAGTTATCGGATCCTTGGATTTCCCTCTTATAAACTACCATTGTTGGATTACCTGGATCACAACCTATAAACCATTCTAATAAATCTCTTATATATACACGTATATGTATACATATATGTGTACACATATGCATATTTATATGCATATAATGTATATATCTACATACACACACACACACACACACACACACGGCAACATCCAATGGCTGGGGGTCTGTGCATAAGGAAGTTTGCAGAGGAAAGAGATAGCATCATGCATATGCAAGTTCCATTCTTTTTCTTGAGTTAGTGCCTATCATCGCTGCTGTCATCTATGAACACCAGACTCAGTACTTTAGCTTTTCACCATTGACTCAATGTCACTAACTCTCCAGGTTGCTTCTAGGCCTTCAGCATGGATCTAAACCCCAGAGATTTTCCTTTTCTTAGACTGGGAAGCTACTGGCATCTCTTCCTCTCTAGATTAGAGATGGCCACTGTTGGGCTACCAAGCTCCTGTACTGTAAGTCATTCCATAGATTCTCCATTTTAATGCTTTGCACACATTCTATTGGCCCTACCACTTTAGAGAACCTTTTCAGAGTTGAAGACGACAGAAACAAAGAGTTCTTGGCAAGGGATTGAGACACTGAGTGATATAGTCTTGAGAGATTGTGGTCATTTTTATCTACATTTATTTCCATTGCATTTCTGTCTCCAGTGTACATACATTGCCTCCAGACAGGGGACACTGTCCAGCACCTATCATAGTCCCCATCCCTTGCATTTCCCTGTCTTTATATCAAAGTCATCAGATTTGAGAACACATCCTGATCCAAAGTTCAGATTTCAGGGTCACCCTGAAGGAGTGGATTAGTAGGTGGTTCAACAAACTGTGTCTCTCCCCAGTCCTGGGGATACCTGCATACAGGTGGTTTATATCATCCCCCCCCAGAATATTGTTCTATAGTTCTTATTCCTGGTGAATCAGTCTTATCTAAAGAGTCATGACTGGTACTCCTTGTGCGAATGACCCCTAGCTAGTTACTTTTTAAAATATAATCCTTCAAGCATCATGTCCACACCATATACTTTCCTCAGAACTGAAAACGGAGAACCAAGAATATTTCCTTTGTGGAGTGTGTCTTTGGCTCCTTACTCGAAGCCTTCTGGGATATCACTTGGTTATCTCTAGAGCTAGCTGGTATTGGAGATTCAAATTCCTCCCCACAGCAGCTGTCTTACCTACACTGTGGCTTTCTTGTTACCATGGCACCAGTGTTTTCTGACTGGCCCAACTGCTATTTTATTGTACATATTATTATCTGCAAATAAGTGACCACCAAGCCTTGTTGATTTTTTTAAATAATAAACATTTGTCTCTTCCCATGTTTATTATTACTCTGTCTTTAGAAATTCACACTAGAAATCTGCAAAGGATTTTTAACCTACTTGCTTTCAACCTCAATCGCTGTCATTATTATTATTATTATTATTATTATTATTATTATTATTATTATCCATTATTGCTATTACTATTATATTTGTTAATTTAGATGAGATTGAATTCAGGGTCTTATTAGGTAAGTACTCTCCCACTGAACTACATTCCCATCTTATTTTGTATTTTGAGATAGGCCCTCAATAAGTTACCCTTACTTGAACGAATTTTGTAGATCAGGCAAGTCTTAAACATGAGAGTCTCCTGCTTTCACCTCCTGACATGACAGTGAGACACAACCATGCTTAGACTCTCCTTGTTTTAATTTATTCAGATTGGTCATTGTTCTGTACCAACACTTCAAAAACTACCACAAACATCAGACTCCAGCCTGCTGTGTGAGATCTTGCTGAGATTCTGAAATGCAACATGTTCTCTGGTCTTGAATGGTCTATGAATGTCAATCCAAGAAGCAGTCCTGGCTGACACTATTTGTTCCCTCTGTAAGTCTTTGCTCTCCTTCATTGGCTGCCCACACTAGCTTGAACTTCTAAATTTAGGCTGACACGCAAAGACAAAAATTGTTGGTTAGTGCCGCTCTTATTCAAGTTTCCCCTTCTTGAGATTCCTCACACAGTTATTTCTGACCGTATTTCTTCATCTTAGCATTTGCTATCTTTCACACCAAGAACACTGCCTTCATCTTGCTTTCTCCTAATCCTCACTCATCCTTGAAGGTACACTAAATCTCCATGTAATCTCTTCCCTGAGTTCCAAGCCAGTCTCTTGTCTTCTGGGTATCCACTTTCTGGTACTCGTCCCTGGGTCATTTAACTGACTGCCATTTTATTTATGGTGTATCTATTTTGCTCAACTAACTAGACAGTGAGCAGCCTGTAGCAAAGACTGTATATTCTTTACATCACAATGGACAATATATAGTGATGTTTTAAAGAAATAGAAAAACAAGAATGGCTATTTTGAATTTTGTTGATGACAATCAGAGCTTCTGAGGGGAGTCACCAAGGGTGGCTGACATTTCCCTACATATATGCTTGCCCCTCTATGTACCAGTAACTTTGAATTTCTGTGACCAAAGTATGTCACAGAAATAACTCCTGGCAACATAGTTTTATTTTGGATCATGGTATCTGAGGGTTTAAATTTGTCAGGATGGGGAAGGCATGGTGGAGTTCATGATAGTGGAATTGTGTGGAAGAGTTCTTCATATCATGGTGGACCAAGAATCAAGAGAACATTAGAACCCAGAGGCATATTCTAATCTTTGAAAGTCTAACAGTGAGTGAAATGCTTTCTCAAGTGACATCATGCCCCTTAAAGATCCCATAGCCTCCTAACACAGCAGTCCTAGCATGAAAACAAGTATTCAAACACATAAGCTGATAGGGGACATTTCAAATTTGAACTATCATATATAGAATGTTGTCATTTGCCTTGCTAGTGGTGGCTTACTATAGAAGTCTCATCTTACAACTCCCTTTGTTAAAGATGTCTCTGATCATCTCCAGTTAGTCTGTATTCTTTGATGTCATTTCTAAACACACTGCAGTCTTCTTTTGCAATAGTACAAGTCACACTTGAACTTATTTTGATTTTGCTGCTTTCCACATTTGCTCTTCTTTCTGCAGAGGATTCTGGACCCTTGCATGACCCCACCCACTTTATGTTGGGTCCTCTGTTAGACAATCTAAAATCAAAGTGGGAAGGACAAGGACTGTGGTTAGTAGATCTACAGTCACACATATTATTGTAATTATTCAATAAATGACAATGGTTCTGGATAAGGGTTGATACTGTTTTCTATGGAGTACTTAACAATGTCAGGAAACATTTTCATTTTTCACATCTAGGGTAAATTTTCTGGCATCTAGTGGGAGGGGACAGTGAAGCTAGGCAATGCTCTATAAGGTAGAGTAGCAGTATTCCAAAGCAAAAAGATATCCAGTACCAAAATATTAATGAAATGGAGATTCAGAAAACTTGATACCCACCAATGTCATCTAAGCGAGTTCCATTCCAAATACAAAAATGGGCTTCTGGATAAACATTCCTTGGGAGCTTCACAATGATGTCATCTTGTCATCTTGCTGTGCCGTGTTCACTGTTCTTTCAGAAGATGGGTTGAAAATGTTGTTCCCATTAAAAGGCAATGGCATTAAAGAGACACTAGATGCTGGTCTAGTGAGATGGCACGGCAAACAAACAATGGGCACATAAGGCTGACAATCTGAGTTCAACCCCCAAATACACAGGAGATGGAAGGAAAGAATTGACTTCCAAAAGTTGTCCCCTTCTCTCCACAAATACGTTGTGGTACCTACCTATCTGATCTCTCTCTCTCTCTCTCTCTCTCTCTCTCTCTCTCTCTCTCTCTCTCTCTCTCCTTCTATCCCTCCCATATTTCTCTCTCACACACACACACCTCACAAATACATAGATACATTTTAAATTTTAAACAAAAAGAAACCCTAGAATCTGTGTCCTATCCATACTGATGCCATGTCAAACATCCACATTCAAAGTTCTAATCCCCTATAAATGTGAGAATGTCTTAAAAAACTTCTCTGAAACCAAGGTTCTGTTGGTAGGGGAATTTTATTTGTGCTACCTAACTGTCTCTAGGGACTTCAACCCAGATTCCAGAGGGCTGAATCCAAAGATCCAGGAGTTTTGCCCATATTCCCCAGTTACCCAGGCATCCAAAGTGTTATCTTGGCACAATCTGCATTTGGGCATTTTCAATAGGAATAGAAGCACAAGAAAACGTGTTGAGAATACTTAGGCTGATGGCATGCTGGGGTCTCCAGCAGGCATGCTTAGAATGGGAGTCTGACGACTTCATGCCTTTGATTAAATCCCCACCACCCTTCATCTGCTCTTGAGCCTAGTCTATCAAAGTCCTACTCTTTTCCCAACTTTCAATGACCTTAGATGCTCTCTCATTCTCTCTGCTTGAGTATCACCACACTCTCCTAGTACCTTGGACAGCCTCATGCCTTCTCCATTTCTGTCTTTGCACATGATGTTCCTTTGACCTTGGATACTCTTCCTCTTCTGTGTTATTTCAGTAACCCTTACCTTCCATGTGTGTGTGCAAGTATGCTTCCCATGGACCTCTGATGACATCCAGGTCAGCCCACCCTGGGCTTTCCTAGTGTCTTTTCTCACTGCCGATGGCAATAATTTAGTCTATAATTATAAAATATATCACTCTGTGTTCATACATTTTGAGATATTGAAATACACAAAGTGTAACTTTGTAATTTCAGTACTTATATATTGCTTTGAGACCTCAATGCCAAGTCATGGTCATGCTGGGATACTGCCTTCCTTCTGAAAGCTCCTTATTTCCCTTTGACTGTATGGCACTGTGGTGATCCTCCAGAATTGTTATCTGTGGTCTGAGTCAACATCCACCACCCTGTTCCTTAGAATCCAAGCTCACATTTCCCCTCTACAATGAATTAACTAATAATCACAAAGTCTAGCATGCTTATCTGTTGTCTTTGTTACATTTTAAACTCAAAAGAGTAGGCAAA
The DNA here is from genome assembly GCF_011064425.1 of Rattus rattus. Lineage (NCBI taxonomy): Eukaryota > Metazoa > Chordata > Mammalia > Rodentia > Muridae > Rattus > Rattus rattus. The sequence goes on from NC_046170.1 coordinate 35,451,295, forward strand.
GGGCATATGGCCTGACCTCTAAGATTTACAGTGCAATGCTTGCGTTAAATCAGTGGTTCTATAACTTCCTAATGTTATGATCCTTTAATATAGTTCTTCATGTTGTAGTGACCCCAATTATAAAATTAACTCATTGCTACTTAATAACCACAATTTTCCTACTGTTATGAAGGATAATGCAAATATCTGATATGCAGAGTGTCTGATATGTGACCCCCCAAAGAGGTCACAATCTGAGAACCACAGTGTTAAATGCTTGTGTCATTTGATCTTGACATTTCTAAGAGTTGAGAGTAATTGCTTATTCCCATTGAACAACCGAGGTTTCTAAAAAAAATGTTTTATATGAAGGGGGATGAAAGGGAGGAAGCTCTCAAGCTCTGAATATTGGGGTGGCATTATGCAACACTTCTATTATGGGACACAGTGGGAGCTCCTGTATCATGGGGACTACTGCAGAGACACTTTCTCAAAGTACTTTGTGTCCTCATAGACTTGCCCTGTAGATGTTTCTTTCTAATGAAATGTTTAAGTCAATCAGGTAGCTGAGCCCCTAGAACCAGCCCCTTCAATATGAGATATGGATGAAACCATTTCTGGTTTCCATTGGTGTACCAAGCAATGTCTAAGATGGCCTTGGGAGTCTCTGAGTTTTGATGTTCCTAGTGTCATCTAGTCAAGTGTGGGCTGGATCATCTTCCGGGTTCACTACTGACAAATGCATCATGGTAGAAGTGCCCGCATGCCTCTTCCAAGATGTTCCAAAAATGTCATGCCTTCTTTCTTGCTCATGCTGAGGGAATACAGCTGCCACCCTATACAGTGCTTTATGGGGAGTCCTGATGTCACTAATGTGAATGAATATCCCCAAATCAACAACAAACTAAGGTCCTTGTCCCAATAGCCCTCCCCAAAAGGGATAGCTGACATAGATAGACATGTGATAAAATCTGGCAGAGAAGTCTTCTCCATTGTGTCTTGAGAAAAGATTATGGTCTTGTCTGGCAAATATAGTCATGTAAGAGGTTTGATAGCTTGGATAGGAACTGTCTTCAGAAAGCTCATGTGTTAAAGGCTTGGTCCACAGCCCCTGGGGCTACTGAGAGTGTGGAATCTTTAGGAGATGAAGCCTAGTAGTAAGTTCTTGGAAGTGTGCCTTTGAAGGGCTCATGGAATTTCTGATCTCTTGCTCTTTCCTTTAATATCCTGGTCATAAAGTTAAAAATCCTCCTTACTACACACTCTAGAAATAACCTTAACACCCAGAGGCTCGAAGCAACAGGACCAGTGAGTGATGGGCTGAAATCTAGAGAGTAAACCATTCTTCTTCTTGAGCTAATTTGCCGGGGGGTTATTTGTTGCAGTAATAGAAAGCTGAGTAAGGGATTGCATCCAGGTAAGTCATGCTTGGGGTATCTACCCCATAGAAACTCTGGGAGGCATGGAGGGTCTAGTGCTTACAGATAAGCAGTGGGAGAGCCGGGAATGGTAAACACACAACATTGACTCTTGAAGGAGAGAGATGTATAACCTGTTTTCCATCGGGAAGGCTGGAAGCATACATGGTTAATAGCCTGTGTGCCTGTAATTTCCTATCTGTGTGCTGCAGACCACATTGGACCCTCCAAAGACCCTTATCATGACATTGTATTTCTCATCTTTATGGAAGATATCACATGTACTTCTGATGACCTATGTTCTACGTCTATGGCAGAGACCGTTCCAGAGCCTCCCCAAGACCCTAATCATGAGGTTGTTTTTCTTAGTCAATCTATAGAACCTATCTTTATGGAAGATAAAACACATTCTTTACATGACGTTTCAATGCGGTCATGCCTTAAGCTTTATTGTGCACACAGAATTAGGTCATTATCATGAGGAAAATTTTTCACCAAGTTGTGCTGGGCTTAAATACACCTAAAATAAACTACTAGGGGTCAGACTCCTAAAGTGTAAATCAACACTAGCTACTCAGTCGTGCGGAACTGAACCACCTTATGCCTCCCACATATGGTTACTTTCTGGACACAATGTTGGCACAAGAAACTCCCCACAAGAAACTGTGAGAAAATAGATATTTGTTGTTTTAAATCACTAGATTTGAGGACCTGGTTGTTACGCAGCAATAGATGACTGATACACTTTTGTAGCTAGCACCGCACTGTAGCTTTTTGGTTTGTTGGGGGTTTTAGTTTGTTTTCTTTATCTTTTTGTTTTGTTTTTGTTTCCTGTAGGAATAAATTCCCTTTTTGACTTTAACACTTGGATATTCATTACAGTCTTTGCATGTGGTTATTTGTCCCTGGGTTTATGCATTCATTTTCAGAGACCCTTAATATTGATCATAGACCTGCTGTACAGCAGAATGAACGGTGAATTCTTGAATGTGGGGACTTTGCCTAGTCTTTTCGTCACCTCAGAACCTAGCACAAAGCATTCAGATTTTATTTATTTATTTTTGAGCATGCCTCTCTCTCTCTCTCTCTCTCTCTCTCTCTCTCTCTCTGTGTGTGTGTGTGTGTGTGTGTGTGTGTGTGTGTGTGTGTGTGTGCATTTGGAGGCCATGGTACAATGTCATATGCTCTTCACAATTTTTTTTGAGACAAAATCTTACCTGAGGCTTGGCAGTTGAGCCTCCATATCCTCAGACCTAAAAATCACAGGTGCACGCCACTGTTCCTAGATGTTTTAACGGGGACTCTGGAGACTTAACTTGGGTTCTCAAGTTTGCAAGACAAATCTTTTACTGACTGAGATATTTTTCCAGCCTGTGGGTATTAGTCAGAGTTCTCTAGAGTCCCAGAGCTTATAGAATTAATGTGTGAGTGTGAGTGTGTGTGTGTGTGTGTGTGTGTGTGTGTGTGTGTGTGTAATTTTGCATTGTAGACTGTGGTCCAGGTACTCCAACAATTGTTGACTATGAACACAAAAGTCTAAGGATCCAGTAGTTGTTCAGTCAATGAGGCTGGGTGTCCCAGCTTGAATCATAAAGGACTATACTCTAATGGCAGTGAAGAAGTAGGTCGAGGGGAGTAATACAGGCAGAGGAAAGTTCCTGTTTTAACGCCCTGTGTCTTCCAGCAGGTGTGACTTCATGCCCTTACATAGGCTTCCAGCAAAAGGCATTGCCCAGATTATAGCTGGATTAAAGATGTGTCTTCCTACCTCAAAGATGGGGACTGGAAGTAGATTTTCCCACTTCGAATTAAGCAGAAATCTTTCATACACACGCCTTCCATTTGGGAGTTTTAGTTAATTCCAGATGTAGTCAAGTTGACAACCAAGACTAACCATCATAGCATACTATGCAGATTTTAAATGCTACAGAAAATCCGACGAAACTGGATTCAGACTGTTTACCAATCTTCTAGGACTCTCATCTCTGAACCCTAAAACCTTCACAGTGGGTAAAATGGTCCACTTCAATCCGAAATGACTAGCTCAAAATGAGAAAGAACGGTTTAAAAAAATGTTTTAATTTGTTAAAAGATTCAACCCAGAATGGCTCTGTTACTTTTTCCCTGCCCTCCTATATCTTGGTCCAGGGATCGATGATAACCTCTTAGAAGGCGGTAACAAGTTATTTTGGTCTCACTAAGAATGATCATGGAGCAACTGGTGTTTCTTTCTGAGTTAATAAAAAACATTTGCTGCAAAACCACAGGGCCCTGCAGATAAAGCAATTGGCAAGAAATGGTAGGCTTAAATACCAGAAAACAGCCCATATCCAAACAGGTGTGCCATAAAGGAGCCTCTCAGTATGCAGCTCAACCCAGGCAAAATTGCTTAAGAAACTTTCCTTTTAGTCTGAAAAAAAACTTAGACCCCAAACCAGCCCTCTAGTGTCCTTTTCAGATGCCACAGCTGGAAAAACAGATCTTGTCAGACAGTCCAAAGTAAGAGTTGTTTTAATTTTTTTTTAAATGGCCAGATAAACAAAGCCTGGGGAGGGGACTGATTACAGTTTTGTGAATGTGGCCTTGGGCGCAGGTCTTGTGAAAGACCTTTTAGAACCTTCCAGAACTTTCAAACTTTAAGAGCTATGTTTGCCTCTTTGAATTAGCAGTGACCACTTTGTGTTGTGTTGGGATGTATTTAAAATTATAGGATAGTGTGTGTGTGTGTGTGTGTGTGTGTGTGTGTGTGTGTGTGTGTGTGTGTGTGTGTGTGTCTGCATGTGTGTGTGTGTGTGTGTGTGTGTCTGTGTGTGTGTGTGTGTGTGTGTGTGTGTCTGTGTGTGTCTGTGTGTGTGTGTGTGTGTGTGTGTGTATGTCTGTGTGTGTCTGTGTGTGTCTGTGTATGTCTGTGTGTGTCTCTGTGTATGTGTGTGTGTGTGTCTGTGTATGTGTGTGTGTGTCTGTGTATGTCTGTGTGTGTCTGTGTGTGTGTCTGTGAGTGTGTGTGTGTGTGTATGTGTGTGTGTGTGTGTGTGTGTGTGTGTGGTGATGGTGGTGGCTCAGTTTTCCTAACCATGTGGGTCTTTGACTTAAGAGCACACATGCCTACAGAGAAAGCTTTGGTTTGGTTTCTATTAAGACCTGCTAAGTGCACAGGAAACGTGGCTTAGAGCCACCGGGGATCATGTAAACTATCTTACTTTTTATTTTTCTGGCCAGGAACAAAGGTAGGCTGTGCGAGAGTGTCTGGAAGTACATGAGTTAAATATTTCCCACTGAGTTGTTTTGCTGTTTGTCATTATTTGTTCTTTGCCAACCTGTGTGGAGGAAGGAAAAAGTCAAAAAACAACCTTCACAGGGATTAAAACCTCTGGGAATAGTTAAGACTTACCATGGCTCAGTGGCAGGGAGATAGTGTGTGGTTGCAGTGGGAGTGGGTGGTCTTTGTGTCTGCAGTTCAAAGTCTGACTCCACTGTTGCTGAGAAAGGCGATAGTCACGTCTAAGCCCGTTTTACCTTTAGCATGACCTTATATGCATAGCACCTATGAAGATTGACCGTGTGTACATGCCAGGCATGTGCAGACACAGAAAGATGATATCCTGTGAATATACATATGTGACATCATCACCTTGTAGCCTAGACTGGATTGAAACTTATAATCCTCCTGCCTCAGCCTCCAGTGGACTAGAATTATAGGCATACAATATCCTGCCTGGTTCATTGTTATAAAGCAATCTACCCATGGCTTCTATTTGAACCATTGGGCTACTCTGCTTGGAGTGTGCACTTTGGGTACATTCTTCTCAGCATGCATCCTTAGATTTCCATGCCTTCCTCTTATTATAGCTTTTATTAATAAATAAATACATTTATTAGTAAATAAACCAAACATGGCTTCATTTAGTTCTTTTTTGAGGGTCTCACTATGTAGCCCTAGTGGGCCTAGAACTCACAGACTCTGCCTACCTCTGCGTTCCTAGTTCCTAGACTAAAAGTGGGCGCCATGACACCCGGCCATTTATTACAACTTCTGATCTGTGCTATGAGGAATGCAACCAAAGCCAGAGTGAAAACCAAAGCCGGAAGATGATCGTTTGTCCAAGCTGTTTCAAAACATGTGATTCTGGACTCAGTCCTGCTTTCTTCCTAGCCAAGTGATCTTTTCCAGCTTCATCTCCCTCCCCTACAGAAGAGCAGAGTGGGAAGAAGGTTCTCAAGTTGCTCGAGTTCAGGTAGTAACACCTGTGCTGGTTTGCGTGCCAAGCTTCCTCTCTGCACATAGTCACATAGACTTCACCTGCTGCCTCCGTCAGACGAACACTCCCCTCTGCTCACATCTAACAGACCTTCAACATCCACCTCATAGCCAGGACCCACCAGACTCTGCTTTTTGACTTGTGCCACATTCAGTGTTTCAGCAGATACAGCCCTACTCTGGCTGGATCTAGGAGGAATCTGGGCTTCCTCTTAGAAACTGCATTTCCTCTAAGAAGTGATGGGGGTGGGAGGGTCTCCCTTTATGTTCTGAGGAACAAAAAAACGTTCTCTCTTACCCCTCCTCCCTTCCTCCCTCCCTCCCCTCCTCCCTCCCTCCTCGCCCCAACAACTATTATAAATAGGCAGTCCTCTTATCTGATCACCCCCTAAATGTTTTTCATTTGAAGAACACAGTTAATTTTAGATAATTGTCAGAGATAATCTCAAACCTGTGTGTAACACGGGCCCTGGGTCTAAGTTCTTAGAATCTAAGAACGGCATGATTTGTCTAAAGGACCTTGTCTGGGCCCCACTGACTTGCCTCACACACACACACACACACACACACACACACACACACACACACACACACTCTTATCAGAACACAGTGAGGTTCTTTGCAGAATCAGAGAAGTGGCTCCCCTGTCCCCTCTCAGCTCCCTGTGTGGGATTTGAAGGCTGGAGACATACTCCACGGAGCTCAGAGCAAGATGGAGTTAAATCCGAGGCCCCCAGCATTGCCTGCAGGGTTAATTCTGCAAGGATGGAATGACCTCTTCCCCCTGAGCCTCCCAGGTCCCTCCTGGAGATCCTACAAAGATAACTACAGTCATAAATGTTATGCAAAGGCTGCCTTGAGACCTTTCTAAATAGCAGGCTGTTTTCAGAGCCTGGGCAGCATTTGTCCTGGCCAGAGTTAAGAGGTAAAGAACGTTCCACTCGTAAGCTTGCATGGAAAAAAGATTCTTGAAGGTTTTTTTCCCCCCTCTTTCTCTTTCTTCCCTTTTGCTCACAAGGTATGCAGAGGATTCAAATTCCAGTAAGAGAAGGTTAAAGTGGGTGGGTTTGCTGAATACAGTCATCGGTCCCTCCACCCCTTGGTTTTTCCATAAAGTGTCATAAAACGCCACTGTACTAACAAACATTTTGGGAAGGGAACAGGCTTCAGGCCAAGATACCACAAGCTTAAGGGTGTGGGGGTTGGGGTGTCTGAGCCCCGAAGCACAACTTCCTGTGCAGAGTCATTCTTCAAGCAGAGCTCGACTTTAGCAGTCGTACTCTACCAACAACAGAGTTTTGGTTGTCAAGGGCTTCCCGGCACAATGATAGACAGCAGGAAGAAGCCACATGTACCTATGTATGACTCAGAAATGTTCAGGAAGAACCAGGGAGATGGTTCAGTGGATAAATGACCTGAGTTCCAGCCCCAAATTATACGTGACGAACCCAACGCAGTGGTGTATTCCTGTAACCTCAGTATAGGGGTATGGAGAGAGAAACACTCCCAGGTCAGGGTCCTGGGAGTTCACTGACCATGCAGTCTAGCTGAAAAGGCAAGCTCAGCTCTGTAGGAAAGTCTGTCTCGAACGCTAAGGTTGAGAGCGATCAAGGAAAGACATCCACCAGCCTCTGACTTCCACGTGATACCACAGGTAAGTATACCTACATACATAGCTGATTATAGTCAGAGCATGTACCTCATACATACCACACACAGACTATACACAAGCACTCAAACACACACACACACACACACACACACACACACGCACACACACACTATCACCTGCACACACCACACCATATATGTGAACATAAACACATACCACATGGACATCGGCACATATGCATCTAACTCCTGCATACCACATACAGGCTATGCAAATGCACACATGCATATGCTACACCATATATGTGAACACACACACACACACACACACACACACACACACACACCCCACAGACACCTACACATTATACAGACACCCAAGATTCAAGAAAAATCACAATTATCCTAATTCTCCCTAATCAAGGCTCTACTTAAAAAGCATACAAAGATAAATGACTTGAATAGAGAAAACCAAATCTAAGCTTTTCCCCTAAAAGCTCCACCAGTATTTATTTATTCTCACTTTACTTTTGTGAAATACATACATGCTACTGATGAGAACAGAAGAGGTCAGGACCACAGCCATGGCAGAGGGGCATCTGAGGAAGAGGCTTACCTGTAAAATACTTCAAGGGCCTTATAACAAAATCAGTCTGAGTGGGGCTCCAGAGTAGCAAACCAGAAAAGAGCAGAGACCCCGAAGAAAGAAATATATATGAATGAAGATTTTTAAATATGATGAACATGGCTCATAAGTTATCAAAAATGGCTGTGTAGTCACTAGACAACATTGACGAGCTGACAACCATATATGGAGTCACAGCACCTATATTTGTAAATTGTGTCAACTGTACCCTCTGGGAGGGTTAGTTATTAACAAGGGAAAGAAATAATAAAAGATTAGCAGGAGAAAATAAGGGAAGTTATGTGACTTAGAGACACATTTTCTACATGAGAGTTGACATCACAAGCCACAAGGAGAAGCGAAAGGTAGACTTAATAACCAAACTGAGGATTTCTTATTAATAGAATACACCATTAGGATGAAGTTACTCAAAACAAATGTTAGAATAGAATAGTTGCACCTCTCGGAATACTCGATTGAAGATAAGCGATGGGAAACCTGAAAATTAATGAGAAAGGGGTCATCCAATCCAACACGCATAGCAGAAAGGGCTGTGGAAGGCAATTCACAGAGGTGGAGAGCCAGAAGGGTAATGTAATGTAACATGTCATTTCAACCCAGCAAGCCTTCAGATAGGGACTAAATGTAGTCAGTGAGAAACAGCTTTAGAGCCATCAGATGGCCCCGCATGAGAAAGCTGAATGCCTCCAAGTGTGGACCCGGGCTACTGGAGCCTATGCCCTGTGGTCCGCTCCAAGATTGATACTGGATATGACTGCCATTGTGACACCAGTAAGAGATGGGTCCTCTGAGAGGTGATTTGGTCATGGGAGCTCTATCATCCTGAAGATATTGATGGGGTGGTTATTTAAGATCTCTCTCTCTCTCTCTCTCTCTCTCTCTCTCTCTCTCTCTCTCTCCACCTCTTTCATATTTCTTTCCATATGCAGCCAATCTTCTGACACAGCAAGAAGACCTTTATTATCGTGGTCCTACTCAGCCTTCAGAACTGTGAACTCCATACACATCTGCTATATATAATTTACATAGTCTATAGGTGCTGTTGAAGCAGGAAAAGAGAGAATTGAGAAAACTTGATTCACCACATAAGCTTAACTCTAAAGAGTAAGCTGACCAAAAGTGACCATTCCAGTCCCTAACTCCATTTCCAGAACATCCCTAGGACCCCTTGCTAATGTCCATAAAAGAGAATGTTACAGGGTATTATGGGCCTGTGCCAGTGAGTTGACAGGCTAGGTCCTTGTGTAAATGTGAGGTTAATGAAGTAGCAAAGTCATAAACTTGGTGCTGGGTGCTAACTGTAAGGAAAGCTACCAGGCTGCCCTCACTGCTGTGAGGCTCTGGATAAAGCAGTGCTCTAAGCAAGACGTTAGATGCCTTCAACTGAGAAATGAAGAGGGGTCGGTCAATCTGGAAGATTCCAGATTGTAACAAGGGGGTTGAATCTGAAGCTATTCCAAAATAATCTGTGAGATGTCTGCTAGTCATATGTCATATACGGACCTCCTCAAGGAATACCATGATGGTCATTTGAGAATTCTTCTATTGTTAGTTAACCTGTCCTGATGTCAGGGGGACGATCCAGTGTTTTTCCATGCAGGTGCCAAGTCACCCCCTATTTATTTGCATTGCTTTAGGATCTATCACCATTTCTTTTGACTCCATACGTAGTCCATGCTTCAAGGTCAGTGTCAAGAGTTCCTCAGACACATCTGTTCATGTGATGGATTTTGTGAAGTCTACAGAATGTGGTGTTCAATGGTAATGGGTTTTCCAGATTTCAGGGTCTAGAGTCCTCTAAGAACTCTCTTGGAGGGATTGTCTAAGTTAGATTAGCTTCTGGCCATAATATGGAAAGACCAGTCTACTGTGGGTGGAACCATTCTGTGGGCTGGGGTCCCAGACTGAATAAAAACCAGAAAGCAAGCCAATCACAAGCTGTCATTATTCTCGCCTTCCTAATGGCACATGCACTGACATGTGCATTCTTCTACTGCTAGAACTTCCTCAGTATGACAGGCTATTCCCTTGACCAGTACCCAAATAAACCCTTCCTTCATTCAGTTTACTGATTGCCAAGTACTTTATCATAGGAACAGTTAAATTATCCAATACACATAGTAATGCAGTGATATTTCTTCTTATCAGAGTCATAGATACAATAGATTTTTTTCCTCTTCCCTTTACTATGAAAATAGTTTTAAGACCTTCTATTACCCTAAAGCTCATTAGGAAACTGTCAAGGCCTGGAAGCTATAAGAATAAAATGAGATGAGGGACAACTGGTCTATTTCTCTTTCTGTGGGCCATCCAGGACCAAAGGGTCCATCCCTGAAGCAGGAAATGAGGGATTAAAGCCTTCTAGTAAGACACAGCCAAGTATTCCCATTGTGTTTTTGATGAGGGGTCCCAGAGAGGTACCAGGAGCTGTATCCCTTAGAATGAGATAGAATTCAACTGTCTCTGAAGGAGATCCAGACTTTGGAAATCTCCCAAGGAACAATAATTCAACTGAACTAACCTGATGAACTGTTTTTTACATGTTTGGAGAAAGATAGTCAAACATTGACCAGTTTCCTAGAACTGAATCAGCTGGGCAAAGGTAGACTTTTATGAGGCCTCTGCAGTACACCCACAGAGCTGCTCAGAGCGTGCAGCTCTGCTACAGAATGAAGAGAGGGGGAAGCATGGCTCTAGTCCCCATGAGAGTCTATCCAGATGAGGCACATGTTTTTCGGTGCCTGGTAATTGTGTATTCAAAGATGAAATGCTGATGAATTCACTGAGCTTGATGGATTGGCTGTCTGCTCCGTGCCTGTGATCGGCAGGGTTTCTATACGGCTTATCTCATATCCTCTTCCCTTGCTCTTCCAAGGAAAAGGTTGACTGTTGGGAGGTTTGGGAAATTTTCCAGATCAGTTGGCTTTTCCCAAGCAGATCTGTATTTGAACTCAAATAGTTGATTTCAAAACGGATACATTTGTCTACCAAAGCTGCAATGGCAGAAGCCCTGCTTTGGAGGAATACTGGAGTTGAGAAGGGCCCAGAAGATTAGAGATCAGGGTCAGTTGTCTTCTCTCCATCCATTTTCTAGCAAGAAGGCCAGAAAATGAGTTATGTGTTAAACTGGAGTTCAGGAATAAGTACAATCATTAGAATAATGAAGGTGACCTTGAATTTCTTGTATGAACCCCACTCTGAAAAATTCATCTTGTTACCTGCCTTTTTTTTTTTTAATCTATTCGGGGAAACTGAGTTCTAACACTAATTCAAACAACTGATATTCTTGAAGCAGATCCTGTTTGACTTTTGAATCAGTGTGTTTGAAACACTAGTCCAAATTGCGCTCCCAAAACAGAGGAAGGCTAGGTACGGATGAGAGTGATGGCAGGTATGGTAATAGCCTCACATGGGCAGCCATCATGGTGATGATGTTTTGCTCTTGGTAAGGTTGAAGGTAGTTAGTATGGTGATACTGGTGGTGATGGGATGGTGAGCACGATCACAGCAAAAAGGGAAGGTGTAAATGGCTGTAGTCGTGGAGCAGGTGGTGATGATACAGGGGGTGGTGATAACTATGGTGGTGATACTGATATTGGTCATGGTGCCTATGATGGTTGTCATGGTCATGGTGTGGCAGCCAGGGCTGTGGGGGGGGTGATAGTAGCACTGTTGGTGATGGTAGGCTGCTGGTGACGCTGCTGCTGGTGATAGGGATGATGGTGTTGATGTTGGTTGTGGTGGCAATAGTGGTGGTGGCAGTCTCGGCAATGGTGGTGATGCTGGTAGTGGTGGTAATGGTGATAGTGGTTGTGATGTTAGTAATAGCAAGGGTGATGGGAGTGGTGTTGGAGGTGGTAAGGGTGATCAGAGCAGCAGTGGTGATAGTAATAGTCCTAAGAAGCGGTGTTAATGGTGACAGCGAGGATATTGGTAGAAATAATGATGGCAGTGGTGGTCGTGGTGATGATGGCGGTAATGGTGAGGTGATGGTAATGATGACGGTGTTGATGATAGTGATATAGATGGTAGTGATGATAGTGATGATGGCGAGATGATAGGGATGATGGTGAGAATGGTGGTGGTGATAGTGAAGATGGTGGTGCTGCTGATGTACTTGAATGATGGGTGTTAATTGAGCCTCTCAGTCAAAGCCTCCTTTTGAATATTTGGAAAAGGAGTCCCCTGGTCACTCTGTGCCTGGAAGGCCTGGTTACTTATTTTCTGTAGAGCGTGATTCTATTCTCTTCCATGCTGCAGGTTTCAGAGCCAGAAGAAGAAGAGAGAGAGATCCCCGTGACCATTTCTCTGAAGGTGGCCTTTGGCCACTCTGTACTAAAACACATGACCGCCCCCCCCTTGCCTCACCCCTGTCACATTAGCCTGGTGACTGGGCCCTGCCAGAGCCCAGCCCAGTCCAAAGGGATTTGGGATTCATGTCCCAAACAAGGCACTGATTAGCTGGTAATCAGGCGGTGATTAGCAGGTCAGGTCACATGCAGTTCAGTGTTCATTGTTCCCTGCAAAGTCCAGGGATGTTTGCCACAAGGCCCCCTGGCTAGTCTCCACATGTAATGATCGTCGTGCCTTGTGGATCTACTGGGGAGTATATGATTGGGTCAAAACTTCAGCTTTCCTGAACTTACACACTACTTAGATACAAAGGACAGAGGAGAAGAATGGCCCATCCAAGAGCCCACAGTGACCGGGGGCTGGGCTCTACAGATACACTGGGAGGCAGGGTACCCATCAACACAAACACTTGTTGCAAGTGATCTGCAGTTTTACCTGTAGAGCTCAGAAAACCTGGGTCTGGACTGGGACTGAACTACTGTCTAAAACTGTGACCTTGGAAAACGTAAATTACCTCGGAGCCTTGGTGTTCTCATTTATAGATGTCAATAAGAATGCTTCCTGTTGTTGGACATTTACATTTTAGAAAATGTGAGGTAAAGCAATTTATACCATCTATGGAATAAAGGAACTGATCAATAAGAGCCATCACGTATAGTACTGGTCCTTGCAGGACCATTATGTGAAAAATATGCTTATCTGAAATGCTTATATATATAATTATATATATATATTACATATATACATATATGCATAGATATAGGCATAGATATGCATATATAAGCACATATGCATATATATGTTTACATTATGGATGAAATATAACTGACTAAATTTCCCCACTCTGATGAACTATAAGTTGGAATTGTTTCTTTCCTAAATTGTTTTTTTTGCCAGGGTATTTTATCACAACAATAGAAATGAAGCACTAGGTATGTTGTGACCATTAGTTACTGGGTTGGTCACTTTCATGTTAGTATGACAGAATGCCTGACAGCAACAACTTTAGGGAGGAGGAAGGATGGTTTTAGCTCTTTCAGTTCCTCAGAGACGGGAAGGTGTCACAGAATGTCTCAGTCACAATGCTGGGAGCCTGAGGCCACCAGCGTTCATAGGGAAGCTGCCCAGAAAGCATAAGCGACATTAGAACAGGGGGTAGGTATGACTTGCATGGTCCGTCACTAGGACCTGTGTCCACAATCCAGCCTCTACCTCCCAAAGGGTTCGTGACCATGCAAACAATGCCTGAAGCTGGAAACTGAGCATCCAAAGATCAACCAAGTCTATCGGGTTCATTTCAGCTTCAAACCATAGCCAGTGTTCTGTCCTTCATAGTCAGTGCCCCTCAGATCACAAGGTGGCCCCGCTAAGAACACAAATACAGTTATGTTTGGCCTGAGATCCTGAATTTCCCAGTGATTCCTGAGCTGTACGTACACTCCGGTGATGATAATGTGTTCACAATTAAATGCAAATACAAAAGATGTTTCTAGATCATTCAGAAGACGAGGACTATGCTTCTCCCCCTTTCCTAAACAATTCTCAAAACTTCAACCATGGACATGTAAAGAAAACACTGAAAATGCAATACATTTTACTGATACACAGTTTTTCCTTTCAAGTCTTGTCACAAGGCCAGATTTTCCAGAACATTCCTTTCCCTGTTTGCCTGAAGCTCTCATTTTTTTTTCTTACAAGCACACTAGGCCTTTGCAGGGTCCTAACCACAGAGAAATTACTTTATGCATGCTTATTTTGGAGATTTTAGCTCTTTGAGGAACAGGTGGGCCCCAGCTCAGATATAGCAGCTGGCCAGAGTTCAGAGTCCAAAGGTGCACACGCTGACCAGGTTCAAGATGGACAGCTATTAATTTTGAGGAGGCTGGAGAGTTAATGAAACCTAGCTCTGGATCTATGTGAGGAGAAGGTGTTTCAGCTAATGGAGAGCAAAGGAGCTTTACAGATTAGCACAGAGATTAAGAAAATCCATCAAAGAGTAAGCCACAGAGAGGACCCCGAACCATGTAAAACGGCACAGGTATGTGGATATTTTTTCCCCCATCTGGGGTCCTTTCAAGAAAAAGTTGTGTGATTGAGACCATTCTCCCCAGGCAGTAAGTGTTCCTGAGAGGTTGATTGACGTCCAAATGTGCATACAGAAATATAGCTGGAATCCAAGTTCCATTGTGACCTTGGCGTTTAGCCGCGAAGATGCCGGATGCTACAGCAAAGGCTCCATTTTCTTCTATTGGACATGAGATGATCTTTTTAGGAATGTGCAGAGCTAACAGTTCTGGTCTCTGGTCATACACAAAGAAGATTGTTAGTGCCAATTAATAATAAATATTCATTTTAAACTCAGACTTTACTCTTCTTTCCCCCTTAATGTAAACTTCTCACCTGCCTACAAGAGTGTTCCTGCCTTCCTGAGGTCGCTGGTCCTGCCCTCTTCCATTTCCATGGTCCTCTACAGATAAATCAATAACTGTAGAGAGACAGACATCAACCTAGACTGGCAGCTAGAGAGGGAGTCTGATGGTTAATTGATGGTCAACTTGATTCCATTAAGAGACACCTAAGGATTTAGTGAGATATACTCTAGAGAAGATTAAATGGGGCAAAGACTCATTTAGAATCTGCGTGGCAATATCTGCAGTCACCAAGTACGTAAAAGTGAAAGAAAAGGAGGAGGGGGATACATAGATGCTGAAAGGCACATGCACGCGCACACACATGCACACACACACGCACACACACACACACACACACACAAAGAGAGAGAGAGAGAGAGAGAGAGAGAGAGAGAGAGAGAGAGAGAGAGAGAGAGAGAGAATCCTGGGTTTTAGCCTTTCCCTCTCTTTGCTTCTTAATTATCCATCCATACACGAACATGCTCCCCAACACTATACCTCCGACATAACAGACCTCTGTCAAACTATGGGCCAAAGTTGCTTCTTGTCAAGCATTTGGTTGTAGCCATAGAAGTAGCTAACACAGGAGGGATTGCCAGTCAGGACTTCTGACCCTGAATAGAGGAATTAGCTAAGGGATAGGAAGAGGTAAGCCAGGGAATCAATAACCAACCCATCTCTTCTCACCCTCCTCGGCTGTAGCCATGCACTTGTCAACATTTTCACTTGGTGTCTCCTCTGGCTAACGTCAGCACACTTGGTTGTTTTTCCTACCTCACCAAGCGGTTTCTCTATATACACTTTTGTATGATCAGGGAGGGGTATAGGTATATCACCAATGGGCATGCCTCTGCCTTGAAACATATTACTGTGATGCCAATGAAGCTCACTTTAAAAGGACTCTGGGCATCGGATGTGGTGACATACATCTGGAATCCCAGCCCTCAAGAAGCAGACCCAAGAGAATCAACTGCAACCTTAGGCCATCAAAGCTACATAGTGCATTCCAGGACAGTCAGAGCTAAACAGCAAGAATCTCTCTTAGAAAAGTATCACTTCAGGACCATACCCTCAAACTCAGGCTGTCACACACTCTCTTGGATACCCTTTCCGGCCCCAGGCTTCTGACATTCTATTTAGGAAGCAACTCATGAGTTGAAAGATTTTGTGTGAGGTCACCATGCTCCACTGGTAATCTCAAACTCATTGGAGACGAGTTCTGGAAGGAAAGAACTTCTCAAGGTTCCATGTACAAGAGAAGAACCCCTTACAGTGGGATCTAATCTGAAGCTAGAGTGTAACAGAGGCTGTTGTTATCACCTATAATGTCATCTTCTGAGAATCCACAGACACATATAGAAGGAGAAAGAAAAACAGTGAACACACAGGGGAAGAGGAACATTCTAGAAGCCCTGCCCATCTAAATATGACCTGCATGAAACCTTTCAGACAATCCACCCTGACAGATCCCTCCTTCCTTGGATCTCACACACAGCTTAATTTTAGCATCTGGCATTCATAAACACATTAACTGTTTAGAGGCCTGACTCATTTCTTGAGTTGATTGCCAGGTTCTTGTGAACAGTAAGGAGACAAAGAAGAGGGGATTAAACCCTACACCTTCAAACAGTTATGAATAGTAGAGGAAGAATCTGTGAAACATCATGGAATGTCAAAATATTCTTAATACTCCATTCTACATGCCCCCCCAACCCCCACCATGTGTCAAATAAAGTCCAACCGGATCACTACAAAAAAAGAAATACAGTATTTCGTGTACAAGTTTGGGGAGCCATTTCCATGTACAGGACTGGACTTTCTCATCTTCATTGACTACAAAATCCACTTAGACCACTACGTGTAGCTTATTCTTTTAAGTATGTTATTATTTAAATACGAGGAATGCACATTATCAGTTTTCTTCCTATTATCATTAGAATGAGAATGGCTTGTTTGACTGCATATGACACCGTTGGGAAGTGGGATCTGGTGGTAGGAAGTTAGGTCATTTAGGGACTTATTTTGGGACTCTGAGCCCTCCTCTTTTTGTCCAGTATGGTGTGAACACCTTTTGTGCATCCTGTACCATGCCCCAAAACAGTGCTCTGTCTCAAGTCAGACCCAAATCAAGGAGGACTGTTGACCATGGGCAGAAGCCTCTGCCTTCATAAGGCAAAATACTTCCTTCCTGTTTGTTGAGCTGTTTGTTGAGCAGGTCTTTTGTCTCGGGGATGGAAATCTGATGGCCATAAGAAATCATGATCTCACCGAGAAAGGCTTCCCCTTCCTCATCCCTAAAACAGAGTCATGGTATCAGTATACCAGTGTTGGCAGTATGGATGGATGCTGCTACTTGAAATTCTTATGAAAGGACATTGAGGCATATGAGGGCTGGGGCTCAGGCTTTTTTCTCCTAAGTTCAGCCACCCTGTGACGACACAAGGAAATCCAATAAGGATCTACGTCATATCCAGTCTTTAGTCTGACAGGGCTCATCTTGACAGCAGTATGCTGATACTAATTAGTGATAAGGGGAAGAAATAATCTTGAGGAAAAAAAAGAGTGGCTAGGACATGAAATATCATTGGCTAGAGACTATAACATAAACCCAGTCCAGGTCCTGGGGCCTATGTGGATTGGACAGAGAGCAGTAGAGAATGTGGAAGAGGTATGTAAGCTGGCTGGCCACACGGGAAAGGCTGTTCTTGTCATTTCAACATTGGATTTATCAACCATCAATCCTTGATGAATCAAAATGCACAGAATCCTGATATCACAGAACCCCACTTCACCTCTAGTAACTTTCTGCTACTTTGGAATGGCAAGTGGAGTCATGTGACCTCTCAAGAACTACACAAGCATGCATGTGTGCACAGGTGTACCTGTGTGCATGCACAAAAAGTTCTCTGTCTCTGTCTGTCTCTGTCTCTCCCTGTCTCTCTATGTCTCTGTCTATCTCTGTCTCTCCCTGTCTGTCTCTGTCTATCTCTGTCTCTCCCTGTCTATCTCTGTCTCTCCCTGTCTGTCTCTGTCTATCTCTGTCTCTCCCCCTCCCCCTCCCTCTCTCTCATGCACACACTCTCATCACTCAGTCATGTTCTTGGTGACTAGTATTTTCTGCTTTCTGCCTTGAGTCTGGACTACACACACCTCCTCAGGATCCTTGTCTCAGTCCTTGGTATGAATAATGAGATGACCCTCAGTTCACATCCACCTTCTACTTTGTAAAACAGGAATCCTCGAAGGAAGTGTTGCCAGTCAGGTATGCCCTTATAGGGATCTGTAAGAGGCTGCTGCCCATCCTCAATCCCAAGGGGTAACAAAGTAAAAGTAATGACTGAGGTGACTCCCATTCACCAGGAGCCCAGGGTTGACTTCTGCTCAATGGTTTTCCATGGCCTGATTCCCGGTAACATATACCTATGTCCTGTTAAAATCCCACTTTGTCTCAAGTAGAGTTAACGTTCAGCTACTTTGGAATAGCAAATTGAGACATAGGACCTCACAGGAACTACACAAGCATGCATTTGTGCACAAACACATTTTCTCTCTCATGTGTGTGTGAGCCATGCATCACACACACACACACACACACACGCACACGCACACGCACACGCACACGCACACGCACACGCACACACACACACACACACACACAAATGGACATGTGCCTCCATTGATGTCTTAACAAAAGTCCTTTTTGCTTTCCTAATCTTTGGAAGACAATGAAACCATTCAAACACTGCCCTGAGTGATAATTATCTTCTTGGACACATGACCTCATATTCCCAATCTATTAAGCACACAAAATCTGCAAATGAGTGGTATTAGTGATTTGATTGAAATGGATACAGGGAAACTGAAACAAGATAAACCTAAAGCTGGCTTTAGCTCTGTAATCCCCAGAGGAGTAAGTGCTAAGAGGATGGGTGATTTAGGATGCTCAGGAAAGGACAAATGACCACAGGAAAATAGAGTAGTGAGAATGCAAGGCGTTGTTCTTGTAGATGCATGACCTTCACTATTTCTAGTTGCAGCTACTGGTGATAGATTTGAGAGCTCTCTCCTCCCTCCTCCATGCCTCCCCTCCCTCCCTCCTTCCTCTCTGTCTCTCTCTCTCTCTCTCTGTCTCTGTTTCTCTGTCTCTGTCTCTCTCTCTCTCTCTTCTCTTCTCTCGCTCTCTCTCTCTCTCTCTCTCTCTCTCTGTCTCTCTCTCTCTCTCTCTCTCTCTCTCTCTCTCTATTTTCTATCTCTCTCTCTCTCTCTCTCTCTCTCTCTCTCTCTCTCTCTCTCTCGCTTTGGCCCCCTCTCTCTACATCTCTTTCTCTCTTGCTTTTTTCTCTCTCTTCTTCCTGTTCCTTTTCCTCCTCTTTCCTCTCTTCCCTTGATGCCTCTCTCTCCTATTTCCTTTTCTACTTTTTTCTCATTTTCCTCTTCTCTTTTTGTTTCTTCTTTCCATTTTCCATCCTTCCTTCACTCACTCTACTTCTCTTTCCTGTTCTTTCTTCCTTCCCTCCTTCTCCTCCTCCTCTCTTTCTCTCAGATGGCACTACTCAAAGTGTATGTCTTCAGGGAGTTGTGTGATATCATAACTGTGGAAAGGACTGTACGTGAGTAGACATTCTCAGTCCTCAGAGCTTCTTTGTTAGTATGCTTCACAGCCATTGGCATTCTTCTGCTGGACTTTATTCTGCAGGGCTTCCAGTGGATGCCCCTTTATCTTAAGCACACTAATATTCAGATTTTTAGAAATTCAGGTGCCAGTTGCAACTAAGCAGGGTATGTTTAAAATGTGGAGTCTACAGGATTCTCTAGTGTACTTTCTTCATGACATAGGCCCACAGTGATGCATAAAACAGCAGAGGTTCCTGTCACATCCCTAGTTAGGGTCAGCCTTCCCTTTCTGGAGTGTTCTCCTTGGGAAAAAAAGAAGATATGCTACCTCTGCTCTTTACATGAAACTTACTCTTATGACCTGAACCCCACAGTCTGTAGTCCCTAAAGTCATTGGGCTGACCTCTCTATGAAGAATTCTAAGTGGACTCTCAGGCAAATCGAAACCTTGGTCAGGTCCCCAGTGGCTCCACTGTGGGACTGCTGACCAAGTGTCTTTATGCTTATCTCTTGCCCCTCTTAAGCCCCCTACTCCGGCCTCCTGGAGATCCATGTTTAAAAATGCTTCACAGCAGGAAGCTGGACTGATGGATTAATCAATCAACCAACAAGTATTTATTGAGAGCACCTAATTTTTACCCAGTAAATGCTGACCTGAGCAGATGACAAAGAGGCAGGTAATGGAGCACCTTTCAAAGTCAGATAGAGGACTCACAGGGGATACACAGAGGAGACCAGCCTCTGTCCAACAGATAGTTATCGGGGGCCCTTTGTGATCTATGTCACCAGAACATGGAGTAAAGGAGGCTGGGGGAACCCGTTCCCTGAATCTTCTAGTTCTTCTCAGTTGTGACCTCATTTTCATGCTTAAAATAAAAGCATGGTGGTCAGAGAAGTAAAGATTTTTTGAATTTCCTTAAAAGTTATAAGCCTGGGGAGATATACTTAAGGAATCTGTACATGGATCAGCAGAGAGATGTGCAAAGTTGAATGGAGTGACCCATCCCATTCATATCCTAGATCCATATAATATGACCTTATCTGAGATACGGACTTTGTAGACATAAGTTGGTACAAGCCTGTCCTGGTTCTGGGTGTGCAATGACCAGAGTACTTTTGACAATACATATAAAGGATACAAGAAAATGGAGTAAAAAGAAGAATGGTGTCACCACAAGCTAAGGTCCCACAAGTATCTCTAACCTCTCTCAAATTGAGACAGAGATGTGGGTAGCATTTTTCCCCAGAACTTCCTGGAGCCTGTGTCACTCCAGACTTTTAGTTTCTGGAACTATAATGAGATAAATTTCATGTTTAAAACTTTTAAGTGTGTGTGTGTGTGTGTGTGTGTGTGTGTGTGTGTGAGAGAGAGAGAGAGAGAGAGAGAGAGAGAGAGAGAGAGAGATTTGCAGGTGCATATGTTGACACTTATGAATGTGTATGTATGCAAAAGGCAAATGTTTGCCTGGCATTCCATTCTCAGGAAGACCATTTACCTCTCTGAGACAGAATCATTCATTGACCTAGAGCTTCTATACTTTTGGTGGACTTTCTGGTCAACCCTGGTGATGCTCCATTATCCACCACCATACCCATCATTTTACATGGCTTCGGCGAATCAAGCTCAAATCTTGATGCTTGCAAGGTGATCTTGCTGACTGTGCTAGCCTCTCACTCAGCCTGCTCTAAGCCTCCTAGATTTACTTACAGCAGTTGCGAACAGTGACTGGTAGAGCCAAGGATATTTGGAGGCTAGGTGACATGCACACATTGACCTTCAGGAATGAGGGCTCCAGTGAGAATAAATGATCTTTCATTTTATACATCTGTATACAGGGGGGTGTCTCAAGACCATAGCAGCACAAACAGGGTATATCTTTCCAAACTTAAATTGTGGTGTATTGGCCACAGGAAAAGAAAAACACTGAGACTCTGTTTTGTGGAATGAGATGAAGAAGCAAGAGAAAAAGCTCAGCGGTTGTAGAAAGACAGAATGCAGTGCAACAGATAGTTTTTGAAGCTGGAGTATTGCATGCTCCCAAAGAAGGCTCGGGAAGACAGACAGAATACAAAGCCATGAGCACATTGATGAACTTTGGAGGCTTGAGACATCAGAACAAGCCAGAAGGTAGACAGATCCTAGGACTGAGGAAGAGTGACCCTTATGGGCCACCCACCACCCCACTGCCCAACAATGAGGATCCATTAGGGAAGATGATGTTGACTTCCTGCTTTCTCAGGACACACACTTATGTGCATGTGCACACACATTCACACACACACACACACACACACACACACACACACACACACACACCAATATGCAGAGTGTCATGAGAAGAAACAATTTAAAGCTGTTTATCCAGATAAAGAACTAAGTCTTTTTCAGTCTTGGCTTGCTTGCTTGTGTTGTTTTCCTTTTTGTGCTTGTCTTGCAGTTGAAGATCAAGAAAGTGCTTCATACATGGTAGTTCTTGCTTTGCTGGTACTTTTCCCTCTTTGGAACAAGTCTATTGGGTCCTTGTTAGACCCCCCACTTCTCTTCCAAATTCTCCATTGTTCTTTCTCATCGAAGACTTCCTGGAACTCCCAGGCAAGTGCCCTAAAGTATCAGCAAGTCATATCCATCTTCAGCCCTGGGCCCAGGATGTCTGCTGCCTGCTCTCAGAAAAGAAGCCATGTTTGGTGTACAAACTAAATACAGAACATGACCAAAAGGCAAAGGATGTTTCCAAAAGGGAAACTGCAAACTGAGACAATAGTTTTGCAAGATCAATAGGAAACCTTTAAAGGCCCACTGATGAGCTCAACTACAGGGATGCTAGTCTTCTGTAAGAGGAAGAGAAAACGAATCAATACGATGTGAAAACTGATATTAAATGGCTGCGATTCACCCCCAGGCAGTGCTTCCAAGCTGATTCTCTCGTTGAACTTATTCCTTGCTTTTCTCCTTCTGTGATGGGACATTAGTACCCTGGAATCTGAGCAATCGGCCTTAAGTTGCTCCTAGGAAGCTTCAAGTCACCCCTGGGAAGATGGCAGTAAAGCCACAGGCCCTGTCTACCTGCTGTGGTAATGGTTAGTACCATAAGGGGCAATGTTCCTCAAGCAGCAAGCTGAGAGAGAAGGAAATGTGCTCTCTTTTATTGTTCATGAATGTGTGTGGAGCTGCAGGCTGTGTGTGTGTGTGTGTGTGTGTGTGTGTGTGTGTGTGTGTGTGTGTAAACTTGTGTGCTCACATGTTTAGGCAGGTTCCCCTGTCAGAGCACATATGAAAGCCATAGGTTGACTTCAAATATTTTCCTCAATAGTTCTCCTACTTGATATTTTAATTCTTATACACATGCATATGAGAGAAAAGGGGGAGGAGGATGGGGAATGGTGAGAGAGAGGATGGAGAGAGAGAGAGAGAGAGAGAGAGAGAGAGAGAGAGAGAATGTATGCATGCCGTGAAAGATGTGTAGAGGTCAGAGGACAACTTAAAGGAGTTAGTCTTCTTCCACTGTGTGTGGGGGTCCCTTGGATTTGAACTCAGATCACCATCACTAGGTTTTGTGGCAAGCACCCTCAGCCACTTAGGCGATTCAATGTCCTTTACTATTGTCATCATCCTCACCATGGTCACCATCTTCATTGTTGTCTTCCTCATCACTATTGAGGAGGTCATCATTATTGAACTCTAATAGAAACTTGAACTCACTGCCTCATTTTGGCTGGCTGGCCCACACGTATCTGGAGTTTCATGTCACCATGGCTCTAGAGATGGTGGTGTATGCATGCACCACCATACTTTACTTTTATGGAGTTTCTGGGGGAACTAAACCCAGGTTCTCATGTTTGTGCAGAAGGTGCTTTGCCCCTCTCTCCCAGCTGCTGCTTTTCCACACTTAACCCCTTACCCTTTATTTCAGCAGTGTGGTGTATGTTATTTGCACTTTCTGGTATACATCTAAAGACTTGTCAACCCACTGTGTGACTTTAGGAGAATCATTCAGCATCCTTGAATCTCAGTGTCTTTACAAACATGCTAGCTTTGGGGTGAAATAGTGTAACTGGTCACTGTTATCTTTCTCATCCCCACTACTCCACCACCATGATCTCCACTCTAAAGCTAACACCAGCCACTAGTGAATGCCCACAGGCTTTGCAGAGTAAGTAACTTATCAGCTCTCTGGTGTTGATCATGTTGTGAATCTTTCAATTGACATGAGACAGGTTTCAAGAGAACCTGTCTCTCAGGTCCTATAATGATTGGAGGAAGCCAGAGATGTCTTCTAAGCTAGGTCCTATCCACATTAGTACTCAGCTAAGAAAGCTACTATATCACTTACTCCAATACAAGGGGCATCCTCAGCAGCAAATGCAAGCTCACACTAGTGAGGCCAAACTGCCTATTCTGGGCATTTGGGGGAGGTAAGGAGGAGAGAATTCACATTGTCTGCTCAACAGTAGGATATATCCAGATAGCTCAGCTCTCTTTGAGAATTTCCCACCACCATCATTTTGGCCTTTCCCCCTTCTCCTGTCCCATGGAGGAGCACACAGCTTCACCCTTGAGTCTCTCTGGGCTTATTGCACCACAGAGTTAAAGTCTTAAATTTAAAGAGTTCAAGTGACTTTCATCATGGGCTTTCCCCTCCTTCCAGCATAGAGTTGGGGTGCTCCCATCTACCCAACAACCTCTCTGCTAATGTCTTGTTGCTTGAGCGCTGAGATCCATGTGTGGCACAGGAGAGCAAGATCCAAGATGGCTGTCCTTGTGCCATAGATGGTGACTGATTCATCCAACATTAACCTAGCTCCCACGGTGTGCCAGCAGGATACTGGGCAATGTGGATCAGAAAACCAGCAGAACACAGCCCTTACCCTTGAGGGCATGCTCCACATACCAGCAATGCCGAGTTTCTATTTCTTTGTACCATGTGACCTTCCAGCTTTTCTCTTCTCCCAGGCCACTGTTGAGTCTTCTGCTTCCTCCCTCATGACTTTGCTCTCCCTTTGTACCTCCTCTTTTCTGTGTCACACTTGGATTCCATCCCTGAAGCCTGTTTCTGCTGTTCAGTGACTGGGTGTCCCTGATGGAGGGTGGAGACTATCTCTTTTTAAAAATATCTCTATCTCAATCCCAGATACTTGCATATGTAATAGTCCTAGATTCATCACTCTGGGAAAAGATTTCCCATCAGGCTAATGTGTGGGTAGCCTGTAGGGTGTTCTGAGTAAGGCATGTGCAGATTGTAAACAAAACAAAACACACCCCACCAAAAAGAAACTTGACTTTTTTTCTTGCACTCTTTAACAAAGACTTACTCACTGGGGCATTGACTCTGTAGTCTTTCTGTTTCCCTTCACACACATTGCCTTGCCTCATCCTGCCGTGTTCTCACATAGCTCTTCCTGGGGTTCTGCATTACAAAATTATGCCTTCAGTAAGAGCTTCCTGTCAAGAGTTCAGGAATGTAAAGGAAATCCCTCTATGCTCCTTTTCCCCCCTTGAACCTCTTCTTGGAAAGAGGATGGTGGTTGAGATTATTGAAGATCTCCAAGAACTAGATTCCCATAGAATATCCTCCTGTAGGAGTCACTTACTCATTCTACCAGAGAAGAAACTGAGGTACAGAAGGCTTAAGCCACAGGTTGCAGATCACGGGTAATTTCCTGACAAGGTTCTAGGATTCTGTGCTTTCTGCCCTTGGAAACACACATGGTAACACATGACAATGAACATCGTTCTTTGATAGCCTCTCGTTTCTGACTCACACTACTGAACTTCACACTGGCTTCCTAACTGTTAGTTTCTAATGATGCATGCAAAGTTGAACAACAAAACTATACCTTACTGAGGTGGACCTAGGTGGTAAAAGGAACCACAGAGACCTAGTTTAAACCCCAGATCTTTCTCTCTGGTTTATCTCAACTCTGAGTGTCATGAGAGATTCTCATAAGAATTATGATAGGTCTTTCATCTTGCTATCCATCCTGGAGACTCATCATGAAAGCTATATGAATTAGCCTTTGTACGCCAGGTAGATCTTTGCTAAACACATGGAAGTACCATATAAATGCACACCATTATTTCAGTATCTGGGATATTGTTGGCTCTGCCAGGAGTTAGTAATAAGACGTGGAGATTAATCTCTTATCTTCAAATTTCATTTCTCCTGTTGATAATGAGGGTGACACTGTCCATGTTTAAAGCATTACTGTATGTCCATCATGAAAGTCCCTAATATGGAGACCTAAATTATCATATGATTTCTTGTTTAATCCATGCAACCTTTCTGTTGTTTTTGAGAGAGCCTGAGGTATCACCATTGACCAAACAATCACAGAGAAGGAAACAGAAGAAACAGAGCTTGGGGCTGGATCTGGCTAAAAAAAAAAGAAGCATTGGGGGATGGTTTCCATGGAGAGATGGTCTCATTTAAGTAATCAACATGAGTCCACCCCACCCATTTCTCAGGTGGTCCTCCAAGCTCCAAGGGTGAGTGTCCTCTTTACAGGCAATGGTAGGATATAAACGATGACTCACGTCTGTGCTGGGCTCTCTGAGTCACCCTGGGGCCCAGTGGTGACTGGAAGAAAACACCCCTGATCAATACCACACTTCCAGATTTCATTAAGGCTTTTAATAGCTCCATGCTCTTTTGGAAGGCATCATCGTGCTTGTATCCACTTATTGGAGGCAGAGAGAAATGTAAGAGTCCTCCCTTTGCATCTGGACTCAAGAACATTTTAGGTTCTCTAAAGGATCTTCTTT
The DNA here is from genome assembly GCF_011064425.1 of Rattus rattus. Classification (NCBI taxonomy): domain Eukaryota; kingdom Metazoa; phylum Chordata; class Mammalia; order Rodentia; family Muridae; genus Rattus; species Rattus rattus. The sequence continues at coordinate 35,477,345 of NC_046170.1, forward strand.
CAGACCTACAAGTAGCTAACTCTGTTGTTGCCTAGACACACGTTGTTTTCCCCTTTGTTCCATAGAGCCTGTTTCAATGTGCTATTGAGAGGATGGTTCTGGAAACACTAGGAGCTCAGTCCCCATAGCTTTCCTAAATATCCATTGTGTGCTGCCAATGGCATCAGCCAGATGTTTGTTTGTGTCTTTCTTTATGGCCGTCACTTTTGTCCAGCCCAGCTCCCTCCATAAAGATCGTGTAGAGTGACCACTGAACTTCCTTGTCAAATCCCATTGCTAACTCCCCATTCATGCTAGTTAGATTTTATTTTTGTCAAGTTGCCACGAAAGCTAGAGTCTTCTGGGAAGAGGAACTTTACTCCGAAGAGATTATCTCCACCAGATTCTCTGAAAGCATGTTTGTGAAGCATTTTATTGACTAATGATTGATATGAAAAGCCCAGCCCAGGTAGTGGTCCTCCTAAGCTGGTGGTCTTGATTTGTACAGAAAATAGACTGAGTTAGCCATGGAGAACATACCATTAAGCAGTACTCCTCCATGGCTTCTGCTTTCAGATTCTTACCTTGAGTTTTTGCCCCGGCTTTCCTTCACAAGACACTAAAGCTATAAGATAAAATAAACTCTTCCCTTCTTAAGTTGCTTTTGAATATCATATTCACCTCAGCAATAGAAAGCAAAATAGAGCATCATTGTTCCTTGGGCTGCCCTATAAGACCAGCATCCTTAGGTCCTTTTCTGTCATTAATTATGAGGCTATCTTTTGCCTGATTTCCTGTGCTCACTAAGCCTTCCAAAAGCCTCCTTTCCATTTATCAAGCAAATATGGTTGTGATATTCTCTTATCCTGGGCAGCTTTTGTCCAACCCCTTTAGAGGCTGATGATTTCCCACTGTTCATGTCTTGGCTGAATCTAAGTATGGTGTTCTTTTGATGTTCTCAAAGTTCACCACAGTTCTTTTTGCATCTAGCCAGTAGAGCATCGATGACTGTAGTGAGGTTGGGATGTTGCTGGTCTCCTTTGTCAGCGCTCTATGGATCAGTGGATAGAGCCTCAGCATAATTGTATGGAGGACTTTGCATGAACCATTCTGGGTTTTCTCTTCCTTTTCTTTTCTCTCAGATCCTGAGTCTCATCTTTGGACATGGAATGCATGAACATGCACTTGCACATGATCCCTTTTCCTCCCTTTATCTGCCCCACTGACATCTGGCTTATTTCACATAATACACATAATATCTCCCCAGAGACCCTTCTCTGGCCTGTATTTCATCTCTGCCCATGTGCTCTACTGCTATGCTTTTGGTGCCCCTTCACCAAAACTAAGTTTCCCAAGGGGAAATTCATAGCTTCCTCTTGGACAGTTGGGGAAATATTAGCATGGTGATTTTCTTAATGTTTAATTTTTCTGCTTTCTAAGATACATGGAATATTAGCATATCATTGTACATCTATCACTTTTATAAGAAGAATTATAAATAAGGTAAGGATTACAGACAAAATTAATATCAATATATTCGGAGGTCATAATTATCTAAAAGACTCTTGGTTCTTCATTGCATGTGGCTATGTTTTGCCTGCCTTTTTGAAGACCTGCCTATAAGGAAGTCACAAGAGAAGAATTCCCATACATACTGAGTCAGCCAAAGGTGGAGGGTGGTATTGGAGATTACACCAAAGGAAGGACCCTGGTTCCTGTGAGGAACCTACCATCCCTCCACTTCTCTTTATTATTCCAGTAGAATGACTTCTCCACCAAATGTCAATATTTCCAAAAATGCTGGAGAGTAATTGCTTGTTTCCTCTTTAACTGCAAGCCCCAGGAAGAGGCCTGTTAGTTAGCTCTAATCCAACAAACGGATTTTGTTTGTATGGCCCTTTCCCCAATCTGTGCCAAGGAATAGAGATTTCTCTCTTTTTAATACTGTCTTAAAATTTCGTGAAAACATAAATAACATTTTTAAAAAGTAGACTGTACAGGTGAAGCTTTAGTAAGGGAAATCTGTGTACATGTGGAAATGCTAGAATGGTATGCTTAGCGAGGTCTTTAAAATATGGAAACCTATTGGATAAGGTGACCAAATGATTAAGGGAATAGCGTGCTAAACCTTGAAGACCTACTTGGGTGTGGCCATGGATCACTGATGTCTCTTCATTCAGAAAGTAGAGTGGGAGGGTCAATAGTTCAATGACAGCCTAAACTACTCATCCAATTAAAGGCCAGTCTGAGCTAGAGAAGATGTCTCAAAATATACAATAAGTAAAATAAAATAAGAAGGTCTTGCTGGGTTTGTTTGTTTCTGTGATGCATATCTTTGAATCTGACTGTAGTGGACAAACCAGACCTAATTTCGCAGGTTTTGTTGAAGATGGGTATTGAGGGGTTTAGAGCGACTTCGCAAGGCATGTACCTGTTAGTATTAGGCATTTGTGCCATGAATGAAGGCATGATTGGGAATGGAGTCAACTTACCAGTGAGCCTGAGTATCTCTGGATATCTCATTCTTCTTAAGTAGAATGAACCGACTGTGGGGGAGCTCACTCTCATGCACGAGGGTCCCATTTCACACCCTGCTGACGTTTACCCAGGAGACCTAGGGAAGTTAACAAGCGCAGCAGCTAGTCTCTTAACTTCAAGTGATTAGTGTGAGGCAGACTGGATGTGGGTGAGACCGCAGGAGTCCACTGAAAGTGTATTGCATAATATGTGTAGTGGCTCAATATAGTATCTGTATCCCAAGAAAATGAGTTCCCGACACTACGAAGTATTCACACAGCAAGAGCAGAACACCTGACTCAGGTCCTGCTTTCCTGGTGCTCTATAAAACAACATGTTTCTCACCCTGAAAACAGACATTCTGAAAGTTTCTTGAACCTACTCTTGAGAGGGTGTTCCTGGAAGCTGTGCAGATAACACAGAGATATGGGTCCATGGGCAGTGTCTTCCCTGTCTCTTTCCTGCATACCACATGCAGGAAAGTTGTTGTTCTACTCTGACTATAGAAAAAAAATGTCTTGTTCTCCTAGGAGATCAACCCACGCAACGCAACATTTCAAAATTAACCGATTCTCTTATGGACACTGTTTTTCATACTTAGTCTATCCTGAGACTTCTCCAGTGAGGACTGGAACCCGAAATGGTAAATATGAAAGCTCCCAGGCTTTCCAACAGCCAGCATTACTTCTGTTGCTAAAAGTGGGTTGTAAGGACACTTGAGATTCTAAAAAGATAGGGCTGGAAACATGGCTCAGTGGGTAGAGTGCCTGCTTTGGAAGCATGGGGTCCACAGTAAGAACATCAGAACCCAAGAAGAAAGCTTGAGCTCCTAAGAGCAGGCATGGGAGTTAGAGAGAGGAGGATAGGATCCTGACAATCATGGGCCAGCAAGCCTTTCCTCCCCAGCAAGTTCCAAGTCTGTTGTCTCAGGAACAGATTCTGAACATGTATTCTGGCCTTCACATGCATGTATACCCATCTATAACTTCCCCAGCACTTGTGCATTTACCCCTATACACAAGCACATACATGCATATGTATGTATATACACACATGAGAAGAGATTCCTCTTAATAGAGGTAGTGATGCTTATGTACATAGAGAGGATTATTGATGACTCTAAATCGATGACCTAAGATGACACAGACTCACACAGAGATACTCAGATATTCTCTCTCTCTCTCTCTCTCTCTCTCTCTCTCTCTCTCTCTCTCTCTCTCTCTCCAAAGAATAAAGGACTCATTTCTCATAAACACACTTAATCTGAGCATTAGTCACAGCTGAATTTTTGGCAGTGAGATATCCATAAATTCTCCTGGAGCTTCAAGGATGACCCTGGGCCTTTCTATTTTGCTTTTATTTCATTTCAACTGGAAGAAAATGAAAGATAGAATGGCATTGGGTCAAGTGTGTGTCACTCTGCTTTTGTGTGGCAAAAGAGGGGTCTGTCCCATGTTTGTACAAACAAGAATGTGCATCAGAAGGGGAGGTGGAGGTGGTTTTAGACTGCTTTCAGCCACTGAGCTGTTCTGTAATGTCCTATTCTGGGTTGAAGCTCATTCTATCCAACCTTTGCCCAGACCATCCCTCATGCATGACTGACCTGCCTTGTGCACAAGACCATGTCTTTGTTCTCCTTTAATTAGCAGATCAAGGTCCAACCATTTCAAACTTGTCCTAATGATCCTTTAGAAGAAAACAAGTCTAGCCTTTCTGACCCCTCTCTGTTCCCAGGGACAGAGAGAATTTTCTGGAAAAGAATTTTCTAGATGGTGGGACAGTCCCTCAAAGAAGAGGTGACACCTAGTGAGGTTATAGATCTGGGAAAGAGAAAACATATGTGACTCTCCAGGATTTTCTTCCCTAGTTTTACTTAGAGATAGGAGGCTTCTTTGAAGTGTCAGTGTGAGAGATGGGCCTTGTAAGGAGGCAGGGTTGGTGCACCCAGAAGGGAAGATATTGAGAAACCATTATAGGCTAAGGTGACAGAAGAAAGAACACACTTATATTCAAAAGTTTAAAGTCAGTGTAAGTTAGTTTTGGTAGGAAGGGGGAACACTAATATGCTTGTAACAGATTTTAGTCTTAGAACAGCTTTTTCTTACCAACTGCTCAAGAATACCTCTGTCAGAATATAATCCATGACATGAACCCAGAAAGCAGAGAGGATTTTCTGTCATTGTCATCAATGTCTGCTTAATTCCATTTACCCAATAAAGAGCCATGCCTTTAAAAACACTGCATCTCAGACTCTTGTAAACTCAATGTGCAGAAGCTAGACTTAATCCAAGCTACAAGTGACTCCTGACACACAGACATGCTGACACTCAAAGCCATGGAGAAATACAAGACCCCTGAATAGATAACATCCCAGCAAATAAGAATAAAGTTGGAAGGAGGAGACTGTGTCTGATACTGTGATAAAGATAGCTAGGTCAATGGGATAGAATTGATAGTCCAGGGATGAAATGGTGCCTCCATGATAAATCAGTCTTCATCAAAGCTAATCAGATTAATAAATGGGAAATCAAATTTCAAAAGGATAGATAACCAGATATTTAAATAAATAATGGTGTTGTCACCATACTAGATATCTAAGTTTAATCCCAGGGAACCCACAGGGTAGAAGGAGAGTTCAGACTCCCAAAAGTTGTCTTTTGACCTCCACATGCATATCATAGCACACACAGACAAACACACACATACACACACACACACACACACAAACACACACACACAAAACTTTAAAAATGCAATGCAATTTTTGCTTTTATGATTTAATGACTATAAAACTCACATGATATAGATTTTTATTTTTAAAGGATAGCTCTGCACACACACACACACACATACACACACAAATACACACACACAAATTCTACAAGATCTTGAAGTCAAAATTGGTGCTGTCTTCATTATATTATAAAATTGAAAAATAATAATTCAGAACTATGTTCCTGGAACACCCAGGATATATGTCTACTTGCTTGGGAACAAGGAGGGAACACATGGAGTGTTCAAAATAGATGAATATCTTGACTCTTGCGTCAAGTCTTTGAGCTGTTTCCTTCAGGGGTATATGAGCTTCCATCCTGAGAAGAGACTAGTTTTCCTAGCTCAGTTTGTGAGTTCCAGAGTGTACCAAGAGGAGCCTGCTAGATCCTGTCCAGCTCATTGTTCCTTGCATTCCATGGTCCAGGCTTCATTTCTGTTATTTTCCTGCTAGCTAAATTAATTATATGTTTAGACACCAGGAGAATTGGCTTAAAGACCAGTAGAAATGTAGAAGTTCCTAATCTAATCTTGGTGTGTGCCTTTGTCAAAATGGGACTATGTGAGAATGTGACCATATTATGTGCCACTTCCTAAACAAATACTACTCTTGGAAGCCCAAAAGCTGTGAAGAACTCAGGCCACAGCTCAGACTTCCAAGATTTAAATGTAGGCCTATTTGAAATTTGGAAAAATCAATAGATCTCCAAGGACTTTTAGGCTGAGGCCCTCTTTTTCTTGTATGCTTAGAAGGGTAGAGGAACTGTTGTTAAACACACCCTACACAACTTTATTATTTTAAGTATTTACACTTACATTGTCTAAATCTATAGAAATATTCACTTTACAAGAGGAGGTGATGGGCCTTCTTCTTTCAAAATGGCTACATCCTTGATACACCAAATAATGTCCAAGATAGACTCAGAACTAACTAATGCTTTTGAATATATGATGTCATTGGCTTGAACACCTTTAACCAGAAAAGATGATTCAATGGGTCTGATTGCCTGGGTTTCATAAGGTGGTCATCTTTGTCTGACTTCTTTCAGCTCCAGGCAGTGGGGTTTTCTTGACTTGTGTTTTATTTTCTCGTAACTCCCTTGGTTCTAGATACTCCAGCTTAGAGTTACAAACCCTTCTGTTACCGGTTAATAAAACCACAGAAATTACCTCCCAACAGCCAGAAATACATTGTTGTAAAACGAGATACTTAAGAAATAAGGATTTGAGTTTTCAACGCTTATGCTCGCTTTCACTCCTAATAAATATTTAAGTTAAATTGAATTTAACTTAACTTGATGACTATTTAACTTTAATAGTCATCTGTGTAGGGCAATGCTTTCAGCAAATTTTTAGTTAAGAATCTTTGGCTCATAACCAGAAGACATTATAAGAAAACCACCTTTCTCCTCTTGCTAAAGACTCATGTGTCTACATTCTCTCTTAGAATCGCTGTCTAAAGCGGCTTCAGTTGTTTTTCTCTTGTGGAAAAAAAAAACCAATAAGGCAAGGGAGGCATTCATATTTGCTATTTCCTTCGTCTGACTGGCCTCACAGGATACATCAGAAAGTATCTTTGATAGAACAGTATTCACCCAAAGGTCCCTGTGCTCTAAGCCCTAAGACCCTGTGACTCTGTTGCTTCACAAGGCAAGGATGTCTTAAACTTTCAGGTATAATTAAAGCTGTTAATCAGCTGGGTTTAACACAGAGAGATTATCCTCAATTATCCAGTGAGTTCAACAGAATCACAGAGGTTCTAGACAGTGCGGGGTGGGGCTGGAAAGGTAGCAGATGACACCAGAATGATGTGAAGGATTTAGTTTACTGCTGTAAGAGGCAGAGGTGGAGGATAGGAACAGTATTCCAGGGATCCAAGAGGCCTCAACAATTTGAAGAGTGGAGTTTTCCTCTAGAGTGTTCCATGAAATACGGTCTGACTGTGGCTTTGACCTTAGGCCAGTGAGGCGTGTGACAAACTCCTAGTCTCCAGGACTCTACAGCAAAGCGAGTTTGTGGGCTTAAGTACAAAGGCTCATTTGTGGCAGTATCAGGAGACAACATTCTCTCTCTAGAAGGTTAGCTATGTTTTCTTTTGTCTCTTCTGCTTTTTCATTCTATATAAAGTTTCAGCCATACTAACCTGGGTAGGGAACCCTTGGTTCCATCTTCTAACTTTTCATGACAGCATTGTTTAATGTGTATCTAAGAGATTCTAAGTACTCTCATCAGGATGAGAGGTGCTCGTAAATTAGAGTCAATCTAATCTTTCCATCTCCAGCTCCTTTGCAAGAACCAAGGGAGTGAAACCCAGAGCATCTAAGTAATATGTTACATATTCAAAGAACACGGAGTATGGCCCTTGCCTTTCTCATCCAGCAGAGCCACTAAATGTCTCTACTAAAGCCTAAACAACTACATATTAGAATTGCCGTGAATTGTGATAAAACTGTGGATCCCTCGAGCAGCATATTCTTTTTTAAATAGCTTTTTCCCCTGTTTCTTTCTTTCTTGTTTCCATGTATGAACACAACTTGGGTTTCTTGACAAGTCCTAGCTAGCAGAGACGCTCATAGAGAGCCAAATGACTCAGCCCCTGGACCACTACCAATGTTTTCAGGATTGAATCCTGTTCTTATTTTCTAAGGAACAATATTTAACTGGGCTCTGTGGCATTGTGTCAACTGACATCACCCTTTAATTGCAGATATGTCACGTTAGACTATCCCCGATATGAAGGGAAGACTCCCAAGGTGTGTTAAACAATGTGACAGAGGCCTTCGGAACATTTTTCCACATCCTTGGTTAAAGAATGGAAGATTCATGTCATGGCAGCATGCACACCGTGAGCTCTTTCTTTAACCTCAGGAATGCTACAGAAGGTTAAGTCACATCTATTCACGGGCGGCAGTAGAGCAAGCCAGTGTGATGATCTCTCTGGAGGATGCATGGTTCTGCCTTCATCTCATGAAAGTATAACTGTCATGAGTCAGAGCTCAAAGCACACCAAACCTAGTTCATAGAAAAAAGTGTTTTGTTATCTTTCCCCAAGATTACAAATGTATGTGTAATGTGTGCAATGCACCGTGAGAAGATAAATAAGTGCCCCCATGATGTTTCTTGGGGATTTTGAAAATTAATATCTCCATGGAATACGATGATATCATCAGCCCAGTGGCTCCGATTTAGCCAGATCCTGTATAACAGTTCCTGCCCAAACTCGTTTTTAGTTTAGCAGGAGACCCAGCTATGGAGACAAAGAGGACTGACCTTTGTCTTTGTACTTTATAGAACTTTCCATTCAGATCTGAACTTGTGGAACAGCACTGGTCAGTTCCAAAGATGACATTTGACTTCTGTCTTATGTGAAGAATAATACATGCCTTTATCAACTTAAATAAATGAACTCCCTACAAGGTTCTTGATTGACTTGCAGGGACCTTGAAACAAATGAGGGCTAGGGTTAGAGTTAGGGTAGGAGATTGACTCTTGGGGAAGTGTCACATGATTAGAAATGTCGGATTTCCCTGAGAATAATTTAGTTTTCTGACAGTACAGGTCTTCTCATTTGATGGGCAAATATTTAGATGAGCTTGGGACAGTTAACTGTCAGTTCTAAATAGTTACTCAAGAATAGAAAAACAATGGTTGGCAGGTAGAATGTATTGTTGCCAGACCCTTTGCCTAGCATGGAGGAGGTCTTGGGTTGGTATCTCGAGCCACATAAACTGGACACAGTAGTGCAGGTCTGGGATCCCAGAACTAGGGAGGTAGAGGCAGCGGGCAGGATTATTAGTTCTAATTATCCTGAGCTACAGAGTGAGTTTGAGTCTCGTCTAGCACATGGCATGAGACATTGCTGAGAAGTGGGGTGGGGATACCAAACCAAGATACCAAGGGAATATAGTTTATAAGAAAGTCATGGATTCTGAGTCTGCTCTGGGTCCAGCAGCAACATGACAGACTGGGAATATCAACCCCAAGAGCTTCTTCGAGCTATGCACAATGCGTGTGGGTCAAATTTCATGCCTGCTTTTGCTGTTTCCTTTTAGATCATGTTCAGCTGCTCACGTGCTTCTCTGAGATTTACGAGTACAGTCTCTATTCCTGGGATCAGACCATTGAGCTCTGGCTGTTTTCAAAGATCGGCTCCGGCCAGGTGACGTTCTAAAAAGAAAGAGCGGCGTGTCAGCACTCGGGCAAGCAGGAAGAGGAAGGGTGGTAATCGAGTCAATGACCCTCACGGAAGGAATGGAAGTGGAACTTGGGTCATGGGCTCCACTTGTGACAGTGTTAGCTTTATCAGTGGCATCCTGTTTGTTGGCCTTTGCCTCCTGCCTCACCCCTTGGATTAGGTGCTCTCTTCATAGGTAAGGTATCTCTGAAGTCTACAGGAGGTCACATGGTGGGGCTCTTGTTTGTGTCTCTGAGTGATAAGTCCTTATCCTCTTTGGCTCCAAGCAAAGTCCTAAGAATTCTCTAACAATTGACAGCATCTTTCAAAGAGGCTTAGCTACTCTCTAGTAACTTGGCCAATGTTCTCCTGCATAAGGTACTGGATACTATAGTTGAAAACAAAAAGCTTGGTGTTGTAAAAGGGCCATGGTCCATGGTTCCCAATCTGTGTGTTCTTTCAGATGGCTTCAGTATCGCTGGCCAAAATGAGCTACCTATAACTGGCAGAATGATCCTGATGTAGATTTAAATAAACTGGCAAAAGGAAAACAAACTAATGATACCTGCTATCTGATTGTCTATGTTCAGAGTCTGTGACATCGTCATCTCCCCCAAGCTTAGGCATGTTCTGGAAGTGTTTTCAAAGTGAGACTGTAATTCGGCCTAGTCGATCAAAGACATGGTTACAAAGTGCAGCCCTATTGATCATCTTAGGTCAGGGCTTTTGGATGAAAAACTCCACAAAGATCAGCTTTCCACCAATACCCCCAGGGATATTTGCACATAGGAGAGTTCAAATCTGTGTTCCAGAGCATAATCTCGAAATCCTGTAAGAGTTTCCCCATCCTTCTCTCTGCCTCTTCCTTTTTCTTTCCCTGCCCCATGCTTCCCCTTTATACTTTGGTTTATTACTTTCTCCCATCTTTTTTTTCTAATCAGAGAATATCCTGCCCATCAAGGTAAGTACAATTAAATCAAAAGTAATTAGGTTTGATTTCATAGTAGAAAAGAGAACCCACCAGATTTTGTCTCAGGAAAGAAGACCCCAGAAAACGCACTCATAGGATTCTCAGATGCAGGCTGGGGTCCCAAGAGCCTGAGAGGAACATTACATCTCTCATAGGGAGCAGAGGGAGGAATGTGTTTATTGTCCCAGAGGAAAGGAGGAGGGGGATAAGGAGGATGGAGGGAGGGTGGAATGAGCAAGATGGAGCAGAGCTTACAAATCAGTGTAGTCATTCCCAGGACACACCCAAAATAAAACTATACCAAAATGATTAAGGGTCCATGTGGTGGAGTCTTTCTGTTAACCAGTAAAAGCTCTGTTCTGGATCCTGGCTGATAGCAGACAGAAAACATGGAATCCAGAAAGTTGTAGGAAAGCATGAGAAGAACCCAAGAGTGTGTGGATTTTTGAGAAATCCAGGAAGGGGGATTCAAGTTGACTGTCACAAGCCATTAAATTGTTGCTTAAGACCAGCTGAAAGGTTTCTTAAGAATGCACATATTACATAACTTACTAGAAAACCAGGAGGTTTTCTAGATTTTAAAGGGGACATTTTATATGATTAGGCAAGGATAGCAGTCATCCAATAAAGGGAATGGACATTCTCCTTAAGGAGGCCTTTGGTAATAGGGGTTCTTAGGAAGGAGAGGCAGTATTATGGAGATGATCCAGATTCTCCCTAGAGGAGGCTTCAGCTACTAGAGATGGAAAGGAAGATGTGACTCCGACAGAAGATGGAGAATGTGCTTGAAAGAACCTCAGGATCCTTAGTCTGGGTGAGGATCAATATGTGTGTGCCTAGGAGAACAATGATGGTACATTCGGTTTTCTAAAGTGATTCCCATATGAATTAAAAACATGGATGAGGAGAGAGAGAGAGAGAGAGAAGAGAGAGAGAGAGGAGGGAGGTGGGGAGGGAAGGAAGGAAGGATAGGAGAGAAGGAAGAAAGAAAGGAAGAAAGAAAGAAGAGGAGTGGGAAGAAAGGAAAGAAGAGATAGAGGGATGGAGGGAGGAAGGAATGCAAAAGTAAAAGGAAGGAGAGAACAAAAGGAGGAAGAGGAAAATGAGCAAGACAGTAAAAAAGGAGAGAAAGGAGGGGATGAGGAGGTAGAAAAGTAGGGGAAATAAAAAGAAAGGAAGGGGAAGAGAAGAGAGAGAGAGAGAGAGAGAGAGAGAGAGAGAGAGAGAGAGAGATTGGGAAAGAGGCCTATTTGAGGCTGGTCTGTCTGTCTGTCTGTCTGTCTGTTTGTCTGTCTAGGCAAACTGACCTTACCATTCAGAGCTGCCCTGAGCTATACATGACAGAACCAGGGGGCCAGATGTCTGGCATCTACTCAGTGGAGGAACACATAGAACAGTGTCACAGAAACAACTGAAGCCTAAAGCCAGACAGGCCTTCCCAACAACCCAAGGGAAGGAAGGAAGTCATACAATAGGGCAGACAGCCTGGAAGAGCTTCTCAGAGAGACAAAGTTTCTATCAACAGTCTCTCCACTTGTGGTCAACCAGAAATCTATTTTTCAAAATTCCTATCTCTCTTTTATTACATGGTGTAAAGATCACAAAACATCACCACAAAGTGTATAGGATTTTTTTTTTTTTATCTTTAATGCTCTCGGCTTAAGCTTCACAACACACATGGAATTAACTGTTGGGGGCAGCAGTAGTTTCCAAGAAGTGGATGGTCACCCCTAAAGTAGTAGAAACTGGAGTTCGAGGGAAGGTCCTTGTGACCTCTTATTGGGAGAGATGCCATAGATCATGACGATGTCGTAAACCGACAAGACAAACCACAACATTAAAATGCTCAGCAGATTTGAATTGGAAAGCCAGATCAAGTGTCCCAGGAGAGAATGTTACAGGCTCGTGAGGTGGATTTGCCATTCGGCTGCTTCTCTCTTGGGTCCAGCTGAACTAGCACAGTGCACTCGGGTCCATGTTTATCTGGAGCAGCAGAAGAAAGGCAGCTGGTCTGAATTAAGTTCTGCCTGCTGCGGCCCTTGTGCATAGAGTGGGAGTCATGGGTGGGGACAGCATGGGCGGCAAGCCCAGGACTTGTGGAGATGGGGCATATGGCCACAGTGCGTCATTATGGAGCAGGGTCACAATGTGTTGGCAAAGCCACCAAACTTAAACAATAATAGTATAAGACACATCAGGATTAAGACTCAGGCTTAGGGATCACTGGTAGGTCTTGAAGAATATGGAGTAATCTTCATGACTTTGGAACATTGGATGCTATCATCCTGTCTGATTAGAACAACCAGCATGGCCCTTGATTTGCATCTATAGACCAAGATGTTGTGTCTGTGAACCAGCTTTTATCTTTGTGAATGGCAGCACATCCCAATTTTAATGTCTGAACGGGAAGAAGAGGATCAGGTGAGCGCTTACCTTACCTTGGGGAGAAAGTATAAATGAAACTGAACATGCGTTGAACTGGCCAGGCCCACTCTAAAACCACAAGTTGATCATCTTCAGAAAAAACATGCCGTGGGTCAGACTCTGAGGATCACCAAGTGATAGATAATGACATTGTGACAACCTGTTAGGAGTGATGTGTGCAAAAATGTTCAAGATGGTGGAAGACATTGCCTACCATCCTGGGTTGGGGTCCATGACAGAGATGGGAAGTTGACCTTGGACTTGGATGAAAGAATATAGCTTAAGCCCATGGTAACTACAGCCATGGACTGTGAAACTCAGGCACTCACTGAGACCGTATCTGGGAAAGAGAGACTCTTCTACCCACAGGGAGGAGCACTCATCAAGGGTGCTCCGTGAAGATCTCACCAGAAAGAGGCTGATCCTGTTGATTCAAACAGGGTGAGATTTAGCTGCCGAGGTTATATTCTGTATTTATTTTATTGGGGCCCCAAATACAGACACATCTTCCTAAAACCCAAACTAAACTGAGCAACCGACATCAGCAACAAATATCAAGTATATGAAGAATTATGTTCATGCGTGGGGTCTCTCTCTCTCTCTCTCTCTCTCTCTCTGTGCGTGTGCGTGTGTATGTGTGTGTGTGTGTGTGTGTGTGTCTATGTAACTGCATGCATGTACATATATGTGTATGGAGCTCTGAGGTCAACCTTGGGTATCCATCTTCTGGAGCTGTCCACCTTGATTTTTTTTGAGATAATATCTCTCCCTGGAATTGAGAAGAACATCTTAGGGAGGAGACTTTAGGGGCAGGGGGCCATCACTCAAAATTGATCCCAACATCCAGCCTTGTCATCTGAATATAAACCTAAAGAGGGTAGACTGAGTCCCTGAGAAAGCATAGGAGAATGGGACTGAGAGCATAGCCAGCGAAGATCCTGTAGAAATCACTGTATGCTATGCAAAAGTGAGGGCTGTGCCTGTGCAGCCAGAGACGAGAATCCTGCTGCTCCGTCACTAGGGTGGGATCTCAGATTTATAGTCTGTGTAACAATGATGGTGGGATAAATAACAATATGTAGCAGCAGTATTCTCTCCACTTTCTTTATAACAACAATTGAGAGAAACAGAGACAGAGAGAGACAGAGACAGAGAGAGACAGAGACAGAGAGAGAAGCCTGCAGGTCACAATCTTCTTAACAATCTACACTGCCTCTCCCTTGAATCCCCTCCTGGGCTTCTACAGTGACTCCTGAGCCAATGAGTCATTTAAATCGGAATGTTAATGTGTTTGACATGTGTCACCATCACCCTAAAAAAAAGTTGGATTGTTTGACTGGCACACATAGCACAAAGCGACCTGACAATGCGCGTGTTTGTCTGAGCCTTACATTTACAAGCCTTATACAAATCTGGGAGCTCACGCAATCCTTACATCAGCCCAGTGAGGTAGCCATACAACACCCACCTGCCTGCTGCCCTCCCTTTAGCTAAAAACAGGCTCTTAGTAGACGTGGCCTTCTCTTCTAGAATCAGAAAACACTTATCACTAATCTGATACACTTGAGACCAGAAGTACTCTAGATTATCTTCAGATTTTGAAGTGCTCCCTTATGGATAAGAGAACATCTCGAGGAAGAGAAACCAAGTTGAGACTCACTGATGTTTCATAAACAATTTTGACATATCCCTCTTTGATGGAACCTTGAGTAGTGTTTCTAACGTACCTGTCTTTTGACTACAAGTCATCATGTCAATGTTTGGAAAACTTTAAATACTAAAATGTTTCAGATTTAGGTAATTAATGCTAATTTCACATATGCACCAGATGTCGATGGGATGGTAGAGCATGTGCACTACACAGAGCTGGTTGACAACACACATGAGGTTGAACATCAATGTTAAAATGGCACACTGGCCCTCAGTGACAGTTTGGTGGACAAATTTCCAGAGGAAGCAGACTTCTGGAAACAACGTTTTCTGTATTGCCCTCGACATATGCATATAAACAGAAAAAAAAAACCATGAACATACAAATAAGAACACAAAAAAGAGAGAGAAAAGAGAAGAGAAGAGGGGAGGAGGAAGAAGAGATGAGGGGAAGAGGTGGGAGAGGAGAGGAGAGGAGAAGAGAGGAGAAGAGAGGAGAAGAGAGGAGAGAAACTGCCTACTGGGTAGATTCAACTAATGGGACATTGACTCTTCTTTGTCTGAGGTGTAGCTGTTCAAGAACATTCTACACAGTAACACAAATGTGCTAGAGAAGTTTCAGGGTGCCATTGCTAGTTATCTTGTGCCCTTTAGCTCATTACTGTTGGTCCAACAAAATTCCTGAAAATTGCTCTGACCCCTAAGTATGGCCCCAACATCAGGTTTCTTGATTTGAATTTTCTAATGGCGTCATCGGACCACAGATCTAATGATTCTTGATATGACATGAAAAACACACTTGTAACTTTTCAGCCTAGAGGTTTGAAGTCACTAAGGGAATGTTTCCAGGACGATTTGAACATTGGTGTGGGAGGGTCTTTTTCAATTTCCTGAAAGATGACAAGCTGTCTGCTTCCCATTCAAGGTGCCCAGTGGGGGACATTTTTATTTCCAGTGCTGGGGATTGTTTCTAAGGCCTCAGACATGCTAGGCTGGCTTTAGCACATTCCCTCCCCCCTTCTTTCACAAGACAAGTCTGTTTCATTCCCAGTTCACACGGGAGCTTGGCAAGATACTTGGACTAGGTGTTGCCTTGTACATCAGATTTATTATATCTGAGAGACTTGGCCTCAGCCTTGAGGACTTGACTTAGGAACCCAGAGTCCCGGGGTTTCTGGAGCTGATGGCTTGTACAGCGGGTTAACCATGGTTCCTGTGATAGGAGGTGGTAGGGCTGTCTCTCCACCATTGTCTGCTCCAGACAATCACAATGGCTAACATCTGGCAGAGTGATACAGTCAGGCCACACCGCAGCAACACAGGGAAGACTCGACTTTCTCAGGCACGCATGGCAAGGCACAGGAGGAAACCTTGGCCAGAGAAATTAGCAATGGGCGTACCTCATAAAACATTTCAGCTCAGGCTCATTTCAATTAAGCCTCCCATCAGCCTCAGGTGTTTGTCCAGAGCTTATTGGAGCCCGAACTCTTGAAGAGGCTTGCAAGAACAGGCTTCCCCCAGAGAAGCTTGGCAGTGAGAACCCCTCCCCTAGCCCCAATCTAGGAAGACCCACCCAAAAAAAAAAAAACTGGAAAGCAGGTTTCAAACACTTGTAAACTGTGGAAAAGGTGGATTGGATTGGAACCAGCTGTGTTCACATCTCGGGCAAGAACTCACAAATTCATTGTCAGGTTAACCAGCAGGGAAGAGAGCAATGTATAATACCCTCTCTCATCGTCGGCTAAAAATGGTGGCTTGGTCTGAGTTAGATTTGAGGGTCAGTTGAGTCCAAGAGGAGTTGGCTTCCTTTCACTTCCTGTAGTCATTAAAAGCCTTTATCTAATATATTTAATAACAGTGATAACTACAGGAGTAATTGACATTAATGGGACCCTTACTCGCTGTTGGGCCATACTAAGCATTTTATATGTGATTATATCCTTTTATCCTCACATCTGCATTATGGGTGGGTGCTGCGATTATCTAGTTCACTGCACAGAAAAGAGAAACACTATCTAAGTATCTATCGGGCATGTGTATCACTTGACTGAGTTCAGAATTTGGATCTGAACTGTACCTGAATGATGTTATTTCCAGAGACCATTCATTTATTTAGTTACCCCTTCATGCATGGATTCATGGATTTATTCATTCATCTTTCGGATTGAACTGAAGGGTTATGATATTCAAACCCTTTATTGACTGAGTTTATGTCCCTAACATATGCCTTTGAACATTTTTTTTTTAATTTTGTGATAGGATCTCATTAGGTGGCCCAGTCTGGCCTTGAACTCACTGTCATCTGGACAGCTCATGAGTTTGTGATCCTCCTGCTTCGGTCTCCAGATCAGCTGTAACTTCAGGCCTGTGCCTAGATGAGTTTCCAGTTTTTCACAAGAAAGAATAGAGTTATCGTCTAAAGAGTACTCTTCCGTTCAGAAGATGGTAAGGAGGAAAATGCCTCACAGAATGGTAGGAAACTAATTATTCCAAAGAAATTCTGTAATATGAGAAGAAGAGCAGAAACAGAAATGAGGGAAGGATATTGATCACAGAATGAACTCTCTCTGTAGCGTATCAATGTAGTGATTGTGAATTTGTAAAATTTAAGTATCTGAGGCCTAGAAGAGAGAACTATGGCTCAATGGGAGAGGGAATTAGTTTGAGGGGACGTTGGAGATGGCGTCAGATCCTTCTCTGATTATCATCTCCTTTGTATCATTTCCAGTTTTTAAAATGACAACCAAGAATTTCTTAAATCTGTGCTGACTGCGGGGCATTCACAAGGTTTGTATGGTTTACTGTAGTCTTCTAAGGTCAAGTCTGGCTCACCAGATAAACTACCCAGGATTTGGAGGAGGGAAAACAGCTCACGGCAGATGCCTGTGAATATCTGCATACTTCCCACAAACTTACACTATTAGGCGCTTAGACATCCTTGATCCTGAAGGACAAAATCCCAGGCTGTAAAAGGAAGGCAGGTCACATGTGCTGCTATGACCTAAAAAGATCATGGAATTGAAAAATAATTTGGGAAGATTAGTATCATTTTGCAAGTGATAGAATTAAAAATTAGGAATAGTTAGTTGCCCCGGCGAGAAAGCAGAGCTAAACAAATGAGAATAAAGATTCCAAATCATTGCATGTTTTTGGCCATGGCTGTCATTCTGACTAAGGTATCCTCTGAAGTCCCTGAGGTGAAGGTCTGCCTGCCACCTGGGGCACTGTTGGGAGGCATTGGAAACTCTCCCAGGTACGGTCTAGTGGGATGACCTGAGTCAGTCTGTCCTTGAAGTCAATATTGAACCCTTGACTTCTTCTCGTTCTTTGTTTGCTTCCCTGATCCCAAGAGATGACAGGCTGTGTTCCCAATGCATGTCTACTTGGATGTACTTGCCTCACTATAGCCTACAAGCCACTGGAGCTGAATGACCACTTCCTGTTACTTCTGCAACCAGAAGCCAATAGAAACCTTTCCTCTGTTTGAAACTGATTTTGTCCAACAATAGAAATATGGCTAAGACCAGCCTCCCTAGTACATTGTGCTGCTTCTAAACCTCCATCAGATGGAGTGTGCTATGGATCAATGCAATCAGGAGAATCCTTATTCACAGCAAAACCTGGCCATGATGAAGGAATTGGCTTGATTTTCATAATCCAAGCCAGTCTTTAGTGTAACTGGTCATCTTAGCTGTGAGGGCTTATTTTTCACTTGGTGGAATCCCAGAGTACAGAGCTTCTGCTCTGGGATGGGCAACAGAGTCTTCCCACTGATGAGGGAACCTCTCTGCCCTTCCCACCTGTGAGATCTAGTGATGAGTGGCTGCCAAGACAAAGTTTACGCTAGAGAAACCTCCCGTGACCTGGGCTTGCTCTCATGTCTCTGGAAATGCAGGAGAGCTTGACTTTCTATACAATTATGACCTGTCTTTCTCATATACATGTATATGTATGTGTGTATATATATATATATATATGTACATATATATAAATTTTAAAACAAAAAGAATAAACAGTGTTAGATAAAAGGTTTAATAAAATAAATGGTTGAATCCGCATGTTTATTTATGTACATGCTTATACCACATCCATTTATAGATAGCCAGCCAGTAAATGGTTAGGTACATTGGATGTCAGATGATTGACATTAATAAAATAAGGAAAAAAAGGAGGAAAGAACACATTCGTACCACATTCCATATATGTCATATCTATATATACATATGTAAATGTATATTAATAAGTAGATGCTTTAGAAAACATGAACACTATTTAGAAGAATATAAGATGTCACATATATGATGACTGCTCTATTTCCTTTTGAGTTTCTGCTCTGTATTGAATTGAAATTCTCTCCTATCTTGTTTTCATTACTTAACCTCCTATTTTTACTTAGCATGCCATAATCATTCCCCCATGTCATTAACTTTGTTTAGAAAACATGATTTTATATTTAAAGGTTTACTAAGTACCATGGAAGGAATACACAATTGATTTTGCCATTTCCTCTGTTAGGAAATGTTTTAAGAACCCTCCCAATTTTTTTTTACCATGGGTATACACACACACACACACACTCACACACACACATAATACAGATACACACATGCATACACACACACCCCCAGAGACTTTCTTTCATATACTTATTTGAGTACACATATAAATATTTCTTCAGAATATAAATTTAGATATTATGAGGAATTATTCTGTGTGTGTGCATGTATGTGTGTGCATGTATGTGTGTGTGTGTGTGTGTGTGTGTGTGTGTGTGTGCTGCATACCCATAAATGTGTGGCGTGTGTGTTCCCATGCAGAAGCCAGAATAGAATGTAGAATGTCTTTTTCTATTGCTTTCCACCTTATTACCATGAGACAGGATCTCACTGAATCAGAAACTCTGCGTTTTGACTACCCGGGCAGGTTAGTAAGCTTGGAATGTGTCTGCCTCTGTTTCCTTAGTCTGGAGTACAGTGCTCAGCTTTTTGTGTGGGTGCTAGGGATTCCAACCCAGGGGTCTTCTTGCATGGAAAGCAAGCTCTTTCACTCCAGGCCTGTGTTTGCATGCTTCGAAGGAATTCTCCTAGGTTCTTCATAGACGTTGCCAAATTGTACCCCAGGATTAAAACTCTCAGTATCTTGCCATACTAGAGAACAGCAAATTCTTTGTCAAGTACTCTAAATAGCTCTGTTCTGGGCTTTCATGTAACTGATCTCTGTCCGTGTAGTTCTTTCAGTTCTAAGTGTGTATGAGCATTGCTCTTTTCTAGGGTAACAATCAAAATGGGCGCTTCTTGTCAACGAGCAGAGTAAAATATTTCTTCTCATGTGGGTGTCTTCCCAAAGTCTGAAGGGGAGACTCTCATCCCACCCCCACCCCTCATCTTTGCTTGAGTGACTTTTAATCTATCCCTGGCCTCTTAGGGACCCCCTCCAGGATGCGGTAATCACAGTACTAACCTGTGTTCACATTTCCCATTATCGAGCAGAAATCCCCCTGTGCCTCACTGCAGCTCTGGCTATTTCATAATGGCCCCAGCTCCTAACTTTTAATGGCCCCATCCTCCCTTCTCCCAAGAGCCAGCTCCTTTTGCTAGTGTTTTAAGAATCCTGGTCCAGACAAAATTTCCTCCATGATGTCCATCTGGCCAAATTGAAGGTGATGTAAACAATGAGACAGAGAGACGAGTTTGTCTGCATCGATAGGACAGAGGAACCTCCCAGGGCTATCCATCTTCTGTCTCCTCCAGTGACATCCAACTGCCCCCACCTTGTCTACGATTTGGGGATGAGAGATGACATCCTTAATTGCCAGGGCCATCGAACAGAGATGCTGTGGGGGTGGGGTCCTGGTAGGCTGAACACAGCCCTCCCTTCTGACCCTGACAATAACTTCTTGGGGATGTTGCTTTTTCTTAGTGGGAAAAAGACCCATCCAGAATACAAATGCTCCCCTCTATACTGGGGAGTAAATAGACAGCAAGGATTCTTTTGCATGTCCACCCACTCAAGGGCTCAGCCTTGTCTCAAGCAGGAGGTCCTCTGCCACTCTTGCCCTCAAATGTAGCTTCCTCAAAAGGGATAAAAGGCCAGGCTGATATATGGGATGATGGTAAGAAGTGATTACAAAGCAAGCTGTGAGCACAAAAATAATGATTGTTTTAAAAAAGGAAAATGTTATCAGCACGGGACAATGTCAGCAGCTCTATTTATTTTTTCAGTTGCCATGAAGCCACCTAGGGATTACGTTTTCCATTTTACTCTTCCTTGATCAGGGTGAGAGATTATTCATGTACTTTCATAGCCAAGTACTAAGTACATGGGTTTTAAGCTAGACACCTATTTCTGGGAAGAGGGATGATGGGTGGGGATTGGTGGTACAGTAAGGGGGGGGAGTGTTTAGTTGCAAAATCATCAAGTTAGCCCTGCACTTGGATTTAATTGTTAACCAGCGATTAAATTATTAAAACATATTAGACTTTTTTCTCAAACCTAAGGATTATCTAGGTAGTAGACAGGCACTTAGAATTACAACACAAAGCAATAGCAATATCCTCTGAGGGGGGCCCATGTGCAAAACCTGGGCTCAGAGTGAGACTATCGTTCCTTTTCCTGCCTTCATAAGGTTTGGCAGGGGTGGGGTTGGAGTGGTTGGTGGTAGCCATTCCTCAGCTCAGCAAATATGGTGGTACTCCCCTCTGCACTGGTGGAGTAGTGGTTCTAGGGACTCTGTTTTGTAGAGTATGGGGTGGACAAGCTAGACAAAAATCGTCTTTTCCCAGAGCTTTTAACCTCATGGAATAAGGGAAGACCATCAGCTGATAAACAAGGAAACAAACAGTAATCTCAGGGCATGGTAGACGCTTGAAGGAAATTGCTAGGGAGATGATTACAGGTTTGCCAAACCAAACTAGCTGACAGCAATGTCTACTTCCCTGTCTCCTATCCCATTCTCTATTGGGAGATTGAGGAAATATTTTGAAGGGAAATAAGATGATTGTTTGAATGTGGTGTTTCATTGCTGGAGAGTTATATCGTCTTTTCCCCTCCACTAACCTAAAGTTTGCAAAATTAAAGGCATGGTTACCTTATGCACTCTATCCCTCCAGTGTAGAAGCGCATTGTGGGAGTTCAGTAAATATACACTGAATAGATGGATGAATGAGTGGGTGGATGATGGACAGATGAGCACATGAATGGATGGATGGATATATTGGTAGTAGAAGAGGTGGATGAGTGGATAGATGGAATAATATATGGATGAATGTATTTATGAAGAGAAGCTCCATTGGGTAATGGTGAGGCTGCTGGAATGTATGTTGAAGATGCATACATGCTAGTTGGTGTTCATTAAAAAAGTAGCCATTGAGAGAAACAACATGAAGCCAAACTATCTGTGGAGAAGGGAAGCTGACTCTTGATGTTCATCACTGTCTCTGATATGTCAAGCCTATCATTTTCATAATGAGCCCAGGCCCAGAAGGCGGAAGGTGACCTACAAGTTTTCAGAGGGTTGCCACTGAAAGACCATTGAGAAGAATGGTTGACTTAACCTCTCAAGGTCATAGTTCAGTTTCTGAAGACTGGAAGAGAGTTTGTAGAGAATGTAGAAAGTGAGTGTACCTTTGTGGAGTTGTGAGACGTTTAGATTGGGTTTCTCAAGGTACCTGAGAATTCTTGCTTTGTTTTCATAGTTGATATCGTTGCCAAGTAACAAGTTTGGCCATGAGCTCATAGGACTTTGTTTTTTGCCCATTGATTTTGTTTAAACATCTGACCCAGAACATTCCTTTTTTAAAGTGGTGTTTCCTTTTTAGGCCAATTACAAGTCTTGAGACTGAAAGCTTTCTTGGATACTCAAAGATTCAAGAGCTAAACTAGTGAATTCCCTGGTAGAGGAGTGAGTCAGGCTGAGGCTAGACATGTCAAAGATGTTATAGATCAAATAGCAGCAAAAATTAGAAAAGAAAAAAAAGTATTCAGAAATGCTGTTAAAACTTGATGCTCTATGAGCCTATGACAGACATTGTGTCTGTTCTGTGATCTGTCAAAGAATGCTTTACCCTACTACAAATCCATGACACGTACTAGGATTCAGGATTCAGGGGGCTTAGGAGCCCTTGGTTTTCTCATCTTCAAATAAAGGTTGAAAAATTCCATCTTCCACTCTTGTTATCAGGATCCCTGAGGGATGACGATGCATAGGAAATTCCAGGTTCCTACTCAATACCTCATAAATCTTGGTTGCATTTGATTATGAAGCCTTTCAATTTAGGGCCACTGAAAGTTGAACATTTGTTAATAACATAAGCTACACTAGGCCAAGACAAAACTCAGTAGGATTTCAATGTTCCCACGCCCTGATTATGGAAGCAATGAAAAATGTGTTGATTTTATGCCTTTGGTAAGCCATACACCCACCTAAACAGAACCAGGCCTGAGCATATGGTCTCAATTTCTCACCTCGAGGGGAAAGACCAATATTCTCTGAGCAGCTAATTTTTACCAGTTTCAATAAAATAGAACTTCCCATCCAGAGAAAGTGGATTGAAGTACACAGACTCTGGTTATTATTCTCATGGTGCATGTGGAAGCCAGGTCCTGCTTAGGACTCTATCCCTGCTGGTCTCTCTCTGTTCACCTTTATTCCAAACCTGGGCAGGGAGTCCATCTATGACTCTTCCTCCAGGAGCCTTGTCTTTATTGTTCTGGATGAAGACCCATTATCACATTCTGTCACCAGGTCACCAACATGAACACATATCTCTCAAAGTGTGGCCAGTGGTGTAAGGCTGATTTTGTCGTACTTGGGGTCACAATGCTTCTCCTACTTGACTGAGAGAGGCTTTGTTTACATCTGAACCACAAAGTGTCTAGCCTAGAAGTAAAACATGCTTAAAGGAATAAGTAAACATAGAAAGGAAAAAGGACATTGCCCCAACCGATCTAGGCCCCAAGAATACAGAAAGCAGGAAAGACACGCCACTGCATAGGCAGGCTACTTACTCAAACAATCTTAGGAGGGAGGCGTTACAACAGGAGGGATGAATAGTCAGAGAGAAAGCTGCTTTGCATGCAGGCTTCCACATGCATTCAGAGAGTCCAAGAGAGTTCCTAGGGAAAAAAAAAGCCAGCAACAATATCAGTCTTCACAAACACGATAATCTGCTTTGCTGCAACCCCAATTTTTTATTTTGTGTAAGTTTTGAAGAAAAGCCCTGTTGAAGATAAGAATGTTAGCAGGGCTGTGTAAGCCTAGGGTTTAAGGAGAGGAGACAGTCCCAGTCTTTCTGGGACACTGCTAGGCTATGGCGATGGGTAGAGGTGTAAAAAGGCTCTGATCTGCTGGGAGATTCTGTCTTGCAAGGGGAATTGTAGCTCAACTCCTTTGAGTCATGAGAAGAGCATCGTTCATGTCCTATATTCCATGTCAGACTGGAGATAGGCATGCTCAGACCACTGTTGGGTGGGCAGTGAACGCTAACTAGGACCTTTGTTCTGAACCCACTAGGCAACCCTAGACTGAGTACTGAATGCTTCCCTCTTGCCAGAATCAAAGCCTGGGCTAGGGGCAAGTACATGGTTGCCAGGTAGAAACAAGCTGGGCCAGCCCAGCTTCTCCACTGGCCAAGCCTGCTTCTGGCTGAGGGCCACATCTCAGGTGGCTTCTAAACAAAAAGGAGAATAGATTTCATTTTTTTTCTTTTTTGGTGTGCATTTCTAGCTTGTGCATTTTAAAAACATGGTGTTTTACATTGAAATCTTGAAAGCCATTTATGAACAGCAGAGAGAAAAGATACTGACTAAGCAGTGAGGAGGCAGGACACAAACACACACACACACACACACACCATGTGTGTGAGACCTTACAACAGAGACATACGTCTCTGAGCTTCAATGTCCTCCCAGGGAGTAAGTTGACAAAATTTTTCATCTCATAGTAAATGCCACAATAGTTAAGCTATAACCCAATGAATTAGAAGAAAAATCCCTTGAACAGCAGAGGAAAAGAAAGCTTTGTAGTCAAAGTGAACACATTTTTTTGAGCGTGTTCATCTGGACAGCCCACATACTTAGGGCTCCCAGCATCGATTCAAGTTTGTAGGACGTTTGCAATCCTGTGTTATAGAGTTGCATTTACAGTCATGTGTGAAGAACTGGATTCTAGGCATTATACACACAAGTCATGCAGCTGCAGTTAGGTCACAACCAAACCTGCTCTGTGACTGCTGCCTCTGGTGAATGTGTGCTATAAGATAGAAATAGGGCTTTCCATGGAAGAATCACAAGTTCTCCGTCTGTTCACCGACTCTTGGGGAGATACATTTGACATGGATTTTTAATTGGCGCCCCAACTGGAGAATGGAAGACTAGGTGAAGGGCGACAACCTTGCTCACACTGAGAGCTTCTGTCTGTGCCTGGGACTGCATGGGGTAGGGCAGCCAGCAGCACAGACTCTACTGAGGTCCATTCCCAGGTAGGGGACTTAGAAATCCCCATAGCACACACTCATGGCAGAACTGTCACCAAGGAAAGTGAGATTCCAGGTTCTCAAGCTAGAAGCTCATTCAAGTCCTGCTTTATTCAGCCTTGCCATCTGGCACAGCTGTTTCATTGCTGTGCCTCAGTTTACTCATCTATATAACAAGCTTCAAGTAAGATGGAGCATGGCAACCACTTAACACAGGGTCGGCCATATTGTATGCCCTCAAATAATGGTAACTGCCACCAGTATTAATCAAAATACCCAATGGCGTCTGTGTACATCATATCCCTCAGGGGTCTCTTTCTGACTCTTGGAGATTTTCATTTTATAAACCGAGGCCTTGCTTGGAAAAAGGAAATTATCCTGTGATACCAAATACTGCATTCTCTCCTGATATGTTTCCCTGAAAAAATGAACCAATGGAAGCCAAATCAGATGTGTAAAGGTAGGTTGATTGACAGACAGCTCTTAATTTTACAGGTAAAGTTTAGGGGAGTCATACACAGAGCTAAAAGCATGAGGGCTTTATGGCTTTTGGAGACTTGGAGACGCAGGTTGATGACGTATGACCGAGGAGCTGGGAATATGCCCATATAAGGTAAAGAAGCTGATCCCTTGGGCGGAACTTTTAGATGGGTAGCCGGAAACATGAAGACTGGGAGAGATGACGTATTAGCCCAGAGTTTTCTTCTTCTGGCTGGGGTTTGGGGGAGAAGAGAAAACTGGGGGTTTTCTTAGCTTGTGCAGCAGATAAACAGGGGTTCGAGCCAAACATCTCCCTCTCCCTCTCCATGTTTCCCTCATTCTCTCGTGAAAGTTCATACAGTAAATAAATTTATTAAAACACACAACACACACTTGCACCACAAAGTCGGGGGCAAACCAAACAAAAAACAAAACTAAAAAGACTCCGGAGGCAGAGTCCTCCTGGTCTTGCAAAGGTAACAGAGGTCAAGGCTCCTAAAGAAAAGGAGAATACCAGTCTGACAGGTAAGTCCTCCTGGCCTGACCTCCTTTCAGGCCATCAGCAGGAAGACTGGACTCTGTCTGGCAGGGATCCCTGCAGGCTTCTGCACCTAGACACCCAGAGTCCTACAGGCCCAGAAGGGAGGAGCCCCGATGCCCTTTCACGTCATTGGTCCATCAACTTAGCAACAAACAAGGGTGGACCAATGAGAGCACTAGAGTCTCCTGCTGCGCTCCAAGACTCTGGGGCCAAAAGGTTGACTCAGTCAGTCAGAAAAGCAGCTAGGGACTCTTGAAACACAAACCAGGAATTTTCTTCCGCCCCTTCCCTTCTTCCTCTCTCCCCTCTCCTCCCCCCTTCCCTATTCCTTTCCCTTTGTCTCCATATTTACTTCCAGCTAATGCATCCAAACCCTGGCACCACGGGAATTTACAACAAACGCTCTTTCCCACTTAAGGAAGGAACCCCACTGCAGGGTAAAGAACAGAATGGATACCACCCGCTAGCCCTCGAAGGCCCATATGCAAATATAGCCATAGCTTCTTTCTTAAGACGTAGTGACTTTTAGTTTGGACACAGTCTTTTAAACCTTCTAGCCAAGCATGTGCAGATGACCCTCTAGTGCCGATCCAAGACTCTGTCCTGGGTGTGTTAAAGCACCGAGTTAGTAAGTGAGACTTCAAATTTGAAATGGTACAGTGGTGATATTCTAGCTGGTTCCTGGTCCAGCAGATGTAAGCCTACCAGGCCTTTCTCCCACCAAAGACTCCTGGGTGTCTTGATTCCAGGAGCCTCTCTCAATACTTATCAGGATATTGAGTTCCCAAGAAATGGCTCAAACTCCAAGCAGGGCCTGTTCTCGTGGCTACAGATTGTGTTATGGGTATCATGCACAAGTCCGGCCTATAAGAACCACTTAACTATCTCAGAATCATTCATTTCTTCTCAATTTAAGGATTTGGGACCTTAAGAAAAGCATCCAAAATTTATTTCTAACACACACACACACACACACACACACACACACACACACACACACAGGACATAAACACAGATAGTTTTACTATGCTGTAACTATAATTTGATCCTTTAGTGTATTAGACAGCAGTGTATATATTCATGACTGCGTTTATGTGAGTGTGAGTGCATGCGTGCACACGTGCACATCTGAGCCGGGGGGAGAGTAGAGAGGACCGGGGAGTTAACAGTATTCAGAAACAGCCCTGATTATTGACTCTGTACTTTCCCTTTGGAAACATTACAAGGGATTTGGACAGCCCCTGCTTTTGTAAAATACATGCCTGGGTGGGTTTGGGGTAGCTGTAAACACTGGACCATGTGAGAGTCGGCTTGGTATCAGGCCAGGTGCTCTCGAAAGAGTGAGGCCTTAAATCCTCTCTTCACTGGGAGGTGGGTGGGTGGGGAGCCTCATATATTCTCCTGTCTGTTTAACCTTCAAATCTGGATCTTCCTTCCTGGCAAATGTAGACTTCGCTGTTATTCTCTGGTGTGTGCTCATTCTACTCCCCGAGCTAAGAGATTTTGGTGAGGCTCTAGAGTAAACGAGAAGAAAATCTGAAGGTTTCCTGGCACTCGTGTTGCTAACCACAGTATAACCATGCACATGCACTTAAGGAGACTCGGAGATGTTAAAAACTTGGAGCGTGTTTTGTTTGCTGCTTAAAGAGACTGAATCTTAGAGAAGCAAGCTATGTTACTGCAGACTACGTGACTTGGCGGTAGGATATCCACTTGTCCTGGGGTCTCTACGAGGGCTCTTCCTCACCTTTATTTTCATAGGAATAGGAAAATGACCCAAAGCACTATTATCCTTCCATGTGGAAATGGCTGTTGGTTGAATAACCATCAAGATGATGTCACAGGAGAAGTGGCTTAGTGGGTAAAGCCTATAGTAATAGGTGACTATTATCTTAGCAGTTGGTGAGGCCAAGACAGAATACCTGGCTGGGTGTGAGTGTAGTCTAATCCAGTGAGTTCCAGATTCATTGAAAGACCCTGCCTCTAAAAATAAGACAAGCACTAACTGAACAAGATGCCTGACGTTGATCTCTGGTTTCCACGTGCTTATCTATTTATGCAGAGGAGTGTGTACATGGCTTCACACATGCTCAGAGTCACGCACACATAGTGGCATCACAGGGGAAGGTTATTGTCACTTGCCAAAGCATATTGTCCCTGCTTGCCCAGGTTTTCACACTTAATTGAGCCTTCAAGACACCACTCACAGACTGTAAGCCACGTTATTTCTATATGGCTGATGGGGGGGGGGTGTGAGGCAGAGAAATGAGTGCTTTTTCCTAAATCCTAACAGCAAATGGACTGAGTGGGAAATGAACACAGCTCTTAATTCTTTGAATATCAAAATTAAGCTCTGCACACCATCATGGTGCCACAGTGGCTCATTGGATAACAGCAGACAAAAGAACAAAAACAAAAATGCCAAAACCAACCAACAAACCAAAGTCTGTGCCCCATGAAACTCAAGACGGATGATCAAAATGTGAATGCTTCACTCCTTCTTTAAAGGGGGAACAAGAATACCCTTGGCAGGGAATAGAGAGGCAAAGATTAAAACAGACACAGAAGGAACACCCATTCAGAGCCTGCCCCACATGTGGCCCATACATATACAGCCATCCAATTAGACAAGATGGATGAAGCAAAGAAGTGCAGGCCGACAGGAACTGGATGTGGATCTCTCCTGAGAGACACAGCCAGAATATGGCAAATACAGAGGCGAATGCCAGCAGCAAACCACTGAACTGAGAACAGGATCCCCCCTTGAAGGAATCAGAGAAAGAACTGGAAGAGCTTGAAGGGGCTCGAGACCCCATATGTACAACAATGCCAAACAACCAGAGCTTCCAGGGACTAAGCCACTACCTAAAGACTATACATGGACTGACCCTGGACTCTGACCTCATAGGTAGCAATGAATAGCCTAGTAAGAGCACCAGTGGAAGGGGAAGCCCTGGGTCCTGCTAAGACTGAACCCCAGTGAACGTGATTGTTGGGGAGGGCAGCAATGGGGGGAGGATGGGGAGGAACACCCATAAAGAAGGGGAGGGGGGGATTAGGGGGATGTTTGCCGGAAACCGGGAAAAAGGAATAACATTGAAATGTAAATAAGAAACAAAGTTAATAAAAAAAAAAAAAAGTCTGTGCCCACCCCACATAAATGGATGGCTATGCTAACTGTAAGTTGATTCTGGGTCATTAATTACTCTTGCCTCATTTTGCCTTGCTTTGGGGAGGGGGAGCTTTATGATGGTGATCTTGCCACTTTACTTTGAGATCACAGAGCAATCTCAAGCTTGTTTAAGGTAGGTTGAAAAGATCTCAGTCCAGTCTGTGGCACGTCAGAACAAGTATTAGCAAGCGGCTTCATTGATTAAGCCACTCTGTTTCAGTTCACCCATCACCCATCAAGAGGACCAACAGCTCCCCTGGGCCTCAGCTCATGGTGCAGGGGGATTCGAGATAGATATTCATATTAAAAATGTGCTTCATATGACCTGTTAAGCAAGAATTGGTGGTACTACAGGCTGCAAGCAAAATAAAACACACATTTAACACACGTGTGTGTGTGCATATGTGCCCCCCCATCCCCATGCAAACCCATAAAACATAATATGGTTTGTGTCCACTTAGTCCCAAGCCTCAGACACTACAAAGGTACATTTATTAAGAAAAAAATGGAGCAGACAATATTGACACTCTCAAACTAGAGAGGGTCTTGGATTTAGGGCAGACTCTAACAAGTACTAAAAGATGCTTTTGTAAGACAAAGAGAGGGTATAAAGACAGAGAAGAAGATAATTAGGAATGGAGCTGGAGGGTGGAGGGTGGAGGCTGAAGCGATAATGTCCCAAGCCAAGTGCACGGAGGATCATGACAAGCACTAGCTGAGAGAAAGGTGGAGTTTTTCCTCTGGAAGCCTCTGAATTCTGCTCACATCTTAACAGTGAACTGATCCCTAGACCTTTGAGCTCTCTAGAACTTACTTTAGACCACTTGGATTGCATGACCTCTTACAGAAGTCTGTAGAAGCTAAAACAAGTGCCACTCTGTTGTTCTATGTTTTAGAAGGCTAAGAAACAGAAGCATTAAAAACACAATAGAATAGTTCTGACCTGAGTTTGTCTGCCTCAAAAATAGAATGTATCATCACAAATGGCATTTCTGTGTTTATACATATATCTAGAAATAGTTCACATGGTTCACTCAGTCAATCAATACCCATGTAAAGAGGTGAGCTTAATAGTTTTCCTTGTTTGAATGACTAGCTAAATATTCTAGTAGGCTGTGGATCTTGGCTATGTCCCATCGGTGTCTGAAGAGAAAAGAGGTATTTGCTAGAAGCTTGGAGCCTTTGTGTCCAGAAGAAGTTTAGCATTTGTTATGATATAGGCGACCATTCTATGCTAACAGGCAAGGTAATAAACTAAAAATCCTAACTGTCTTTGATCCCATATGACAGTCAAGAGTCCAGAAAAACTGAGTGACCCTATTCCAAAGTAAAGAGAGCTTTTCTTTACTAGGAGATAGAGGATAGAATCCTCGGAACCTCAGGGAAGGCTGAACCATCTTCAAGTCTGTTACAAGCTGTTAAAGACTGAACATTGGCTCACATGAGAGTGTGAAGTCACGGGGGCGGGGGAACGATACACAGCAGGAGGTCTCTTTGTTGCAGGGTTTTCAACCAGAGACTCCTCCACATGTGCACAGATATGACTAGGTTCAGGAATGCCAGAGAGCCTATCTGGAACTGGAGGCATTGGCACTTGGGAGTTGAAAAGCTCTTTTTGGACTTTTTCCATTGCCAAATCGCAAAGGTCCTTGGAAGGGGGTTTTATGCTCAGGCAAAGATGAGGACACATTAAGGTTGAGGCAAGATCAAATCCTACTGTAGAAGGAAGGGCACAAGGAAGAAATGCCAGGATTCATAGTTTACACATGCTCCAATGGAGATTTTCCATTTCCTAGGGAAAGGCACAGACCTACATCTCCACTGTGGGCTCACAGCAGAATATGGCTGTCCTTGGTAGGCAGGACAGGAGTTTCCAAAGAGCTCTGGAAACCCAGAAAGTGAGGGCTCATCTTGGAGTGGGGCTGGAAATTTACAACTTTACTGGGCTTTTACCATGAAGGGTTAAAGTGTTATTTGCAAGTTGACTGTAAAAAACATTTTAAAGTATGTTTCAAGCCTCCGGGGCAGCAGCTAAAAATAACTAAAGAAATAGGTCTATACATTATGAGCCAATCATGGAAATAACCTTTGCCACAAATAATGCTGTGATAATTGGGCATTCCTGGGCAAAATAAATGAAGATTAGTACATGCCTTACATCACATACAAGAGCAAAGTGAAACTGGATCATAGACCACTGTGTGTAAAGTAAACAGACAAAACTTTTCAAGAATACTAGAGAACTTTGGCACGGACAGAGAGTTTTGTGTTCAATTCAACACAACAAGCACTGTGCCTTTTCTGAAAAATTGACAAATTGGACCTCATGAAAATTATAAATTCCTTCCCTTCAGAGGGCAAGGTTAAGATGAATAAACCAGCCACAAGCTATGAGAAGATATTTGCAAAATTTATATCTGATGAAGGATTAGTATAGATAATCTATAAAGAATGCCCAAAACTCAATAATAAGAAAACAACATAATACAAATGGGCAAAGAATTTGAATAGATTCTTCATCAAGGAAGACACAGGGATGATGGATGTGGACATGAGAAGATAAAGTCTCATTAGTCTTAGGTAAACTCTGGTTAAAAACCACAGCAAGATGCCAATGCCCATGCATTAGAACACTGAAAAATAACTTCCAGAAACGTAATTGGCAACTTGAAAGGCAAAGAGAGGAAGTGTTTGCAGCCCTCCCCCTTGCCTGGTAATGGGTGCAAAGCAGTATAGCTACTGTGGAAAGCAGTCTGTCATCTGAGTAAAATAAACCATCTTCTTACATGTAATCCAGTAATTTTATCCCCCAGCCCTTATTTGAGAGTACTGAGAATTGTGCTTTTACACACACACACACACACACACACACACACACACTGATACACATATACACCATATACACTCACATGTAAACACACATAGGATCACACTTCCACACACACACACACACACAGACATGCACACACACAAATATATAACATACACTCACGTACACACATATACAAATACACATGCACACATATACATAGGCATGCTCTCTCTCTCTCTCTCTCTAAATACAAATGTTTAAAGTATATTTATTGTTGCTAGAGAATAGAATTCACCCATATGCCATCCAACTAATGGGTGGATGTGCAAATTAGTGTGCACATTCAGTGAAATACAACTCAGAAGTAAGAAGGAACATACATCATGTATGTGAACATTGTATACAGGTCTCAAATGTGTCACAGGAAGTGGAGGAAGCCAGACTCAAGCAAATGTTACTCCACGATTCCAGTTACTTGAAGATCTAGAAATGAAACCTGAAAATATATGAACAAAAGCCATGGGTTGCCGCCAGCAGCTGAGGAAGAAAGAGATGACAGAGTGCACGGAGTTCCTTGAGGGTGACAGGAAATATTCTTTGTCATCTACAATCACTGTTCTCTCCACAGGACTCTCCACATTGGTCAAGATTCACATTACTACACACAATGCTTCATGTCATTGGTTATCGATTTTAATGCAGTAAGCCTGACTTTTAAAAGAGGTAAACTTTGAGATGAGAATGTGGATCAAGGGCTATACATGGAAGGTTACAGTGCATCAGACTCTAAGAGGAGTTGTGCATAAGCCTATGCCATCTCTCCGGACTTCCGAAGCTCCGATGAAGGTCAATTCTTTTTCTTAAATATGTGGTTTTTGTCATTCCATTTACTTTACATTTACATTTACTAAACATTTACATCTTTAGTGGTGTGTGTGTGTGTGTGTGTGTGTGTGTGTGTGTGTGTGTGTGTGTATACACATGCATGTGGGTGCCCAAGAAGGACAGAGTGTCTGATCCCCTGAAGCTAAAGTTGCAGTCAGTTATGAGGTGCCTGATGTGGATGCTGGGAACCAAGTTCAGGTCCCTGGCAACCAGCAAGTGTTCTTAACTGCTGAGCAGTGTGAGTGGTACCTCCGGCCCTCATTCTATTCATTAAGACCTTATGTGGTTCCTCATTTAACATGGAAGATGACCTACTTCCTGTGAAGTCTTACAATTTTATAGAAGTTGACTATTACCATTTCCCCTAGATGGATACCAGTTAGAAAGTCACAGCTTCCTGGAGACAACCCCATGTTCTTTACGGTACTAGGACCAGAGATCAGAAGCTTCTACAACCTCGATCAGCCCATGACAAGTCTTCCTAATTACACTTCTACTTTGGAGACTCAAGATACACACCTATGTGGTAGAACTCAAACAAGGACTGCAGGAGAGAAATGTATTTGAGGTCCTCCTGGTTTATTTGAGTCCCCTGTTATTAAACCTATGTACTTGCAGGCTCATCTCTAGGAAACCTCTAGGAAGTGTGATCCTGTAGGTTTATGCCTTGCCTTGTAGAAGGGACCAGAGCAGCACCCAATCTGTGAAGACTGGAACTGAAGAGAAGACCTTGGGAAATTCAAAGATCTCACCCTTCTTACTTTCTCGCTATCCATGTCTTCCTGTGACCTCTTTTTTCCCTCTGTGTGTATCCTTCATAGTTCCCCTTTCTTCTTTCCTGACTTCAGTGTGCAAGGTGATAAACATGACCACCTCGACCTTCATGTGTTCTCAGAAGGAACACCACCTGCAACCAAACTTCAGCCACTCAATTTCGCCAGGTGACAGCATGAGGTTGGAGGAACTTGATTGGGTGCCTGTGCCCAGCCCACACAGTCATGCTCAGGACAGTGAGCTTTGATTGGCCAGTCTTGTGAGACATTTTTACCTACCTTTCAGAAACAGTTTTGGTCCTACTCCTGGGGTGATGCTCATTAGTTCGAACATCCTCCATCTACAATCCACAATCCTCTGATATTTATAACTTTTTGTGTGCTGGCCTCATGCCAAATGTGGACAGTTCCACACAGTGAAATTGACCTAAGGCATAGTATTATTTTAAAAAGTTGTCTGAAGTCACCTTCACACCCATGTTTGTTTATGAAATAAAAAATGAATGTCCTCCTCAGACTTGGGTCTTATCCCCAAACACCTCATTATGTATTGATAAATATTCCAAATCTGAAAAAAAAAAGATTCCCCAATAAATACCTGGTCCCAATGATTTTGGCTAAGGAATACTCAACCCATATTTCTCTGACCGCTCCATGTTTGTAGGAATTTCCTGGAGAGCTTGTGGCTCGTGTCCCCTTAGAGGTCCTTAAAAGGACTGCTGAATCATAGCCTCCACAGTAGAACTCAAACTTGGCTGCACGCACGAGCCACCTGGGGAGCGTTAGAGCTACTGATGCCTGGAGCCCATGCCCCAAGTTTCCGATGGAACTGGTCTGGAAACAGCTTGGTCATCAGAAGTTCTAAAAGCTCCCCAAGTGAGCCTAATGCTCAGTCGGAGTAGAGATCCACCGGAAGGTATGCTGGCTAAGCATCACAGGTGATTGTCAGGACTAGCCAAGTTTATAAATGCTTCTGCAACCTACATCCTCTGCAAGAATAAGGGATAACTCTGACAAGGTTATTAGAAAGAAGATGTGAGGCAGAGGCCAGATATAACCCAAAGGTCTCCCAGTCCCAATATCCCCAGGTTTCAGTTGCCCAGTACCTAGGTAAGTGGCATCTTGTTTGCTGGGTTAAAGAAGCAAATGTCTGGAGAGGATGAAGAAAAGCTCAGTCAGTAGAGTGCTTGGTTTGAAAGCCTGAGGACCTGACTTTGGTTCCCAAGGCCCATGTAAGAATTCAAGATGGGGTAGGGGTGGCATACTTTTATAATCTTCACATGGGAGAGGTGGAGACAGGAGAATCTCTGGGGCTTCCTAGCTAGCCAATCTAGAATAATTGTTGAGATTCAGACCAATGAGAGATTACCTCAAACAAAGTGTGTTCTCTAGCTCTCCCCACAGACACATGTGTATATAGTATGCATGCACATACACACATCACACATATGCAAGCAGAGAGAGAGGTAGAGAGGAGAGAGAGAGAGAGAGAGAGAGAGAGAGAGAGAGAGAGAGAGAGAGAGAGAGAGAGAGGTTCCTCAGCATTCAATTCTATCATTTTTCATGCAGCCATCCTATATATTTCTTTGCCATCTCTTAAGCACTTTGGAAGCTTCTGTAAGGTCTTATGTATTCAGGTATGAATTATAAAGACATACTGATTTTGAAACTTAGAAAATGCCTTTGGCTTGCTTAAAGGCCTGGGGACAGAATTCAAACCAAGCAAACAGAATAGTATGTTTGCATCCTGGGCCTCTTCATCCCACTTCCTCCCACCCAGAGAAAGCTCACATTTAATGGCAGCAAATCCATTGAAACCCTGATTTAGAAACACTTAGCCACCCTGGTCAACAACAAACTCCATGTTATTTTTAGTATCTCATCAGAATTTTTTTTTAAAAAAAACAAACAAACAAATAACCAAAGCGAAAATCTCTACACAATGAAGCAATCTTCAAGAGGGAAAATTATAGCTTGCTGACCATGTTTTTATGGACGGATTTCTAACCATTAACCATTGGCTGCAAAAATGCATGAATTCCAGTCACTTCTGGGCAAAGCAAATTGGACTGGTCTTGGAAGGCAGTGTTCCATCCCAAATCCAGGAAGCCAGCGCTTCCTTTCTCCTTTCAGCCCGCTCTTCTGTCTTTCTCTGAAAGATTTAGGTTCATACTCTCATTAAATTGAACACCAACAAATCCAAGGCTCAAATTCATCCTGGTCCTGCTTTTACAATGGAGGGCCTTTTACAAAGGCCCCGTGGGGGGCGGGGGCTCTTCCCAAATTAGTTTCTCTCTACCAGACAACTCCCAAGCACTTGGCTTTACTTTAGATTTTCTGGTTTTCTCCCTCACCATCATTCAGATGTCAACATTAATTATTTTGCAAGCTGCCAGACTATCATAAGGACGGTGTGGCAAGATGGGAGCTACACAACCCAGGAAGAAGACAAAGAAGGAAAGGCCAGTGGCAGCAGACATCTTGCAGACTTTGCTCTGCCCAATGAACTGTTTGTTACTTTATAGATGAAGAAATTGGTTCATAGAAGGCTTTAATCTCATGGCTTAGAAGACATGCTGGAGGTAGAAGGCACATAATCGAATGCACATATTTTATGTACATTTATAAGTCGATTTCTGGCCTTTACTTCCATGTCTGTGTGATCTGTGCAGAAGCTAGAACACAAGGAAAAAAATGATTGAGCTCCAATGAGACACCTGCACCTCTGCAGATCAGAAGGGTTTGGAATAGGACAGCTATGAGAGATGTGCTCTGTCACAGTTCTGCCTTTCCTTTGGCAGAAGTGTCTGGTAGGAACAGATCTGTCTGCTGGGCCTGATGTGATACACATGCAGCTATGAACAAGTCTTGTGGTTCCAGGATATTGCCGAGTGTATAAGGCTCTATCACCACGAAGGTCTGCAGAAAATGTCAAAGCTTTTTGTTACCGACTTTCCTGTTGATATGGTAAAACAAAACAAAAACAAAAACAAAAACAAACAAAAACAAAAACCCCACGGTGGCCAGAGAAGAAAGATTACTTTGGCCTATGGTTCCTGAGGGAAAATGATTAAGGGGTGGCGGGTGGTGGGGCATGAGAGCATGTAGTGGGAGAAGAAAGACAGGAGATCAAGTCACAAAGCAGAGAAAGTAAAATAGGAGTGGAGTGAGGTTATGAACTCTCACAGACCAATTCTAGGTCCCATAACTACCCAGATAGTATCACCAGTTGGGGACCCAGTGTTCAAATACAAGAGCCTATGGGAGACACTTCTCATTGAGAGCCTTTGCCATGTTGGGAGTGCTCTCTTCAGTAACCATTGTCCCAGTGTCCAAAAGGATGTTCTGCTTTCAAGGAGAAGCTGAAAAGTACCTTGGAGGTCGAGTGGGATATCCACTGTCATCTCATACTCTTTTCTCCTAGTATCTTTGTGCTGCTTCTTAAACACAGCCAGAGTTACATACAAGAAAAGCCTGGGAGCTGTAGGCAGGCTAGTTTTAAAGCTGAATAGGAACGTCTTCAGTGGAAACACTAGGAAGTTTCTCCTTTCTCACTGACACTGTTCTATTGTACTCTGCGCTCGTGCGTGCGCATGCGCACGCGCACACGTGCACGCAAGCATGCAAATGTGTAGAGATCAATGTCACATGACTTCCTCAACCCCTCTTTACTTTATGGCTTAGGGCAGGCTTTTTCAGGGAACCTGCCCTGCCGTTCACCAATTCAGCTACACGACCCAGCCAATGGGTTTCAAGGATCCTCCTGTCTCTGCTTCACTGGGACTGGGATAATAAGTTTGTGCCGCCCTGTCTGGCTTTTTATGTGAGTGTTGGGTATTTGAACCCGAGTCCTTATGCTTGCACAGCAGGTGTTTAATCATCTGAGCCCGCCTCTCACTATAGTGAGAAATCAACTAGAGCATGGAGGCTATAAAGCATGCTTCCGGGTTTTCTTTCTTTTCATATGCAGTGTATGTTTTCATATGCACATACGTGAGAATGAATCCATATGTTTAATACTCATATACATAAGAATAAATTCACTTTCTGTCTTTCTCCATACCCGAAATGAGCCAATCAAAGTTTGCAAAAGATAATACTAATCATAATAAATTGGATTTTAGCACTTGGCAAACTCCTTGCCTGCTCCCATTTCTTCCTGGCCCTCTCTCTGACTCCCTTTACTGAAGTCTCTTCCTGGTCTCCTCACCCTTTCCTGCCTAGCTCTGCCCACGGGCACTTGAAGAACCAGTTTCTCTCCCTCCTTTCCCTCTACCACCGTAAACTCAGGACAGGGCATTGTCGTCAGTATCCAGTTTCCCTTCTCTTGATACTTTCTGGTTGGTTTTGGATTCAGCCTTCCAAACCCCAAGAGCACACTTTCTAGGTACGGAGTGAAGAAAGTCACCCCCACCCCCCTACCCCACCCGACCAATCAGCAGAATCCTGCTGAGTGCGTAGGATGCCCCATCTCAGTGGCGCAAGATTTGATTGGAAGCAGCTGACAGCCCAGCCATCTGGTAAGTGTGCTCACCAAACAGCCTGTCCCTTGCGGTTCCTTAAGAGAGGCATTTATAGTCTTTGGTCACAACTGCTGCTCCTTTGTTCTCCCGAATGCTGAATTGGGTTTTGCTTTTCCTCTAGTAGGCTTGGGACAGGAGAACGAAGAGTACTGTTGCAGGTTCCTGGGAGAGACCCTTGTGCTGCCTGCTTCTGTGTCTTCATAAGTGAACCCCAGCCTCCTGGATCATTTCCTTAGTTTCTCCTAGGGACGGATGAGCCTTTCATTAACTTCAAAGACTGTGCTCTTGGTGAATTGTGGCATTCCTCTGTAGCAGCATTGCCTCTCTGATAGCCAAGAGACTGTAATTATCCCAAAGGTAGGCACCTGCTCAGAGCCTGGAAGCTAGCACAGCACAGCCCCTGAGCAAACCATACTGGCTGTTTCTTAGCCTCTTCATCTCAGTTATTAGTGGGATAATCGCTAAGGGACAAGGACTTAGGAAAATGATCCACTCTAGAAACCATGGACTCATGGAGTCTCTGACATGGCCATAGGAGGGACATGCTCTTTGGATGCTTCTAGGGCTATCCGGTATCACAAGAACTCTCAGGTAATAGATATTCCTACTGGTCAGATGGGCTCCGATGATAGACTATAAACATCCCCAAGGAGAAAATGATTCCCCAAATGCTAATCACAATGCATTTACCCTGTTTGAGACCTCCTTAACCTGAGCATGGCACAGAGAGCTTGGCATGCAGTCAATGAGGAAATAGTAGGAAGTTCCTACATTACTGTTCCCCTAGCCCTGCACGAATCCCTCTTATTCACCTCTTACTGAGTACAGTGTGCTTGTGGAAATCAATGAACTAATGTCAATGTAGCCTTATTAACTAAAGCCCATAATTTATTCAAATTCCCTTAGTTCTTTTTTTAAACCTCACATCCTTGCTCTGTCCCAGGATCTCTCCCAGGATATGGCATTGCTAATTGTGTCTCTTTAGCAGCAGCCATTGTGTCTCTTGAGGCTCCAACTGGCCATGACGGGTTCTCTGACTCGCCTTGATTCTGATGACGTCAACGGTTTCCATAACATCTTTCCAGGTGCCATTCTCTGAGTTGCTTTGAAAGGCAGAGGGGAGGGAGAGAAATAGGATTATGGGCCAAAAAACCCAGGTCTTATGACCTATTATTATTAGATTTTTTTAGATAAGGTTAGGTCAACATTTTGTTTGTTGCTTTGTTTTGTTTTCCCCCCGATGTATTCAATTTTACCTCTGCTCTGGGAAGCTCTCACAGAAGCCAACCGGAACTTGCTTTCTTTGGATCCCACCCAACAACAGACCTTTCTAGAGTGCACACCTCTTCCCACTCTTGCTCCATGAAATGTTGCTCCACTCTGGAAGAACCCAGCATCCTTGAAGGAATTAATTGGCAGAGCAGCAAACACTAAGTGTGGACCTGAAGAAATACATTTTGACATTGGGTGAATCAAAAATCACCACCGAGGTTTCCTTGGGAATTGGTACTATTCTAGTCTGGTGTGTGGGAATCATCACACTAACTTATTTCATGCCTTCCAAACTCCCTATAGGAGGAGAGACATTATATTTACTCTATAGCAAAGGACAGGTTTCTTGAATAGTTGACAGAAAGGGAATATATATATATATATATATATATATATATATATATATATATATATTCCATCCCTTATACACACACACACACACACACACACACACACACACACACACACACACACACATTGTCCATCTTCTTTTGTTTGGTCTCAAGAGGACTTGGGTTTTAAATAACTAATTTTAACTGATCTGAGCCAACACTAGAACTGGCCAAAGACTTTTATTTCTTCCAACCAAGGGAAAGAAAATGAAGATACGGTCAGGAGTGCTTAATCAGCAGGCGAAGTCAAGCCTTTTATTCTTTGTATACTGCAGTCAACAGAAAGTTATTGCTTAATTAACCCCTCTGAATGAATACCTGATAATTAATAAACCCATGAAGTATACCCTAAGGCTTTAAGTTGAAGAAGGCTCCTCTCTTCAAGTGGAAAAGAGAGAGAGAGAGAGAAAAAGATGCTGAACTAATGGGAAAAAATACCAGTAGAAAGCAAAGTAATTAGGATTAGTGAATTCCATTTCATTTAAACTTTCAAGATACAGAAGCCATTTATCTAACAAATTAATAATAGGAGTGACTTGCCTGCTATAGTAACAAGTCTTTATACTTTATTAGTAGAAATCCAAAATGAATAATTTAATGATCGACATATATATATATATATATATATATATATAATTTCTGTTAGGCCTTTTTTAAAAAAAGACTCCACTCAGTTTTAGATTTATGAATTTTGCTCCTAAATTAGTCCCTACTTCAATTTAGAATGAGACATTTAGTATTATGGCTCTGTAGAAAATCAATATTTTTTTTAGTGTTTTCTTTCATGTTAAAGAGCTCCATCATCTGGCTAATTATGCTGCTATAAGAAAAGAAGATGGTTGATGAGGTAGTTCGTGTTTCATGGGTGCTATCAAGTTTACTGTAGATTATAAGTGGGGACAACTGGGAGCCTGGTGAATGGGACACAGGAGAGCTAGCTGGTGGGACAGAATAGGAAGTATTCACTTAGGCCCACAAACTAATTGCTCTCTCTAAAGTGAGAGACTATGGTAAGTGGTATGACCTCAAAGGGTCTCTGATGTGGGGATTGGGACCAAGACTCAGTTCTTCAAGAACACCTAGGCTTTGTCTTGGGTCATGGCTGGTGAAGAAGCCATTGAGAACATCATACCTATGATTTTTTTCTTCTCTGATCTCTTCATAATTCTTGGGTGCTTAATTAGTCTCTCCTCTCAGTCTTTGCCTCTTCCTCAATCTAGTGGGCAGCAAAGAGAAGGGTCCTAGTGCTCAGTAATCACCCTAGCAAGCACCCCTAAGGAATGCTGTAGCCCAAAGAGGGAGGAACAGTAGCACCTTGCTAAGTCATGCTAACTCTTAGAAAACGATTGGCCCAACTGTAAAGAATAGGACACTGGTACCCAGTCCCAACAACCATGATTATGTGTTGTCCTGTGTCTCAGTTTTTACAACAAGCCACATAGAAACATCATGTTTATTGCCTCCATAAGGTAGTTAGTTGTATGTCCAAAAACCATACACATGTTGACATTCCAAAGTTGTCTTTCATCTTCTGAGATATTTGATTCTTAAGAAACTCTCAAATCTTAATAATAATAATAATAATAATAATAATAATAATAATAATAATTACACACAGTAATGCCAAAGCAACAACAAAGGTAAATACCATGTCAGGCATCTCACATGGATTTCCACAAAATTACTCCAACAACTTTAAGAGAGAAATATTATTTATGGTATTTTAGCCATAAGACACAGGGCTACATTTTCTGATATAATCCTTCTGTTAACATTGTTATTAAAAATAAGTACATTTATTATATCCGAGCCCATGCCAGGCACTGGCCAGTCTTATCTTGTTTATTCTTTATTTGTTCATTCAACAAATATTTACTTAATGTTACTCAGCATGGTGGTACACTGAGTATATACTGGTAAAGAGGTAAGAGTACAAGCCCAGGAAGGAGATATATAGGGCTACCTGATCTCAGAGGTAGGCAGTCATTCTCTTAAGTCTATACCTATGAGAAACAAGGAGCCCTGCTACAACTGCTTTTCTTCAGTTGGATTTGGCTTCCTCACCGGGGAACCCAAATTTTCAACCAGCCACCCCAGTCCTACTGTTCACCACTCAATGACCTCAGCAAGCTCTCAAGGTTCAGCTGACCACCCTACCTAGTGAACAAAGTGGGACCTTAGTGACACTATGCATTGAAAGTCAAATCAAAAGTCATCATATCCATTTGAGAGGCCATCGGTTTAGCTAATTGTCAGGAGAGACTGTGGCATGGAAAGAAGTTTGGATTCATTCGTCTATTCGTTAATTACTGCCCTGCTGTTTCCCTTTTTTGATTCTTGCCAAATGTTAATTGGCAATAAATATGGAGAGAAAAGGGTCCATTGCTGTGGAAAACAGGTCACCCCATCTCAGAAACAAACAAACAAAAGTTAAATTTTCCCTCACATGTGGATCTTAGCATGATGTATACATGTATGTATGTAAACAAACATACATGGAGGTATAGAATAACATGTACCAAGGAAAAACAGAAAGGGTGATATTGTGCAATGAACAGGACAGCATGCACATAAAGGACACTGGAATCTGAAATGAGGTATGGAGCTCCTTGTTTTTCTAGTGTTAGCTCCATC
Source organism: Rattus rattus (assembly GCF_011064425.1). Taxonomy (NCBI): domain Eukaryota; kingdom Metazoa; phylum Chordata; class Mammalia; order Rodentia; family Muridae; genus Rattus; species Rattus rattus. The sequence goes on from NC_046170.1 coordinate 35,519,787, forward strand.
TTGCTTTTTTTTTTTTCATTTTTTTTGGTGGTGGATAAGTGCATAAAAATGTAATTGATTTAAAAGTATAAACCCCTGGGGTGGGAGGCCTCTAGAGCCTTCAGGGAAGCCATGCTAACTCTGCAGAAGGTCATGAGCTATACACAGTTTGGACTTGAGTGACAATGTTAAGATACTATATGATGCTTTGAGTGTGAGTCCAATTTAGTAAGGTGATTTTTTTTTTAAAAGAAGACATGAAGAAGGAGTTTGATCCCAACTTCATGTGTCAGCTCAGGTGGGTTTCAATGTTTACCTGCTTTCATTAGCAGTAATTAGTGTTCTCCCACCCCATCGCCCTCTAGACAAGTAGCTATAGTCATCTCAGCAGTTCTCTTCTATGCCTGCTTAACCCACAGACTAGACATCCTGGTAACCAGCTCATGAATGCATGCCATTTACCGTGTCCAGGTATTCATGGATCAACTGGATCCAATAACATAATGAGTGTGTGTTTCATCTTTTAAATTCCTACATAGAATTATCATGCCAGAGTGGAATTTATAGGGTAGGAGGAGATGAAGTTAATTACCAGTGGTTCAGATGAGATGGAGGAACGTGTTATAGACAGATCACAACCTTGGGTACTGCTAACGTGGAAAGATAAATCTATCCAAATAAACCAAATCTTAGTAGCTATCTACAGCAGCACGTTTAATTTCTTACATCCTTATAAATCTTCAGAGCCCCGATGAAGTACTGACTTCCTCTTACCCCACTAACATCAGAAAGTTCAGGATTGCTTTAAAACAAAACAAAACAATAAGCAAAGAACAAAACTAAAAGACTAAAAACAAAAAAACAATAAACAAAACACAAAACTAAAAAACTAAAAACAAAAAACCAAAAAGTCTTCTTTATTTTCCAAGTGTGCTTTGTTTCATTCTAGAAAACTGGGCTGTCAAGATCCAACACAACTAGTTAAGGGGAGTTTTAAGAAAATTAAAGGTGCTACCAAGTCTAGACATCCTTAAAAGGAAAGTGCATGTGGTACATGCATTTGGTCCAGTCGCTTTGGCCACCTTCTTAATGGACAATTTGGATGGCTGCACAGTCAATCTCCTTAATTGCATCTGTGTTGGCCATTAAAACAAATTGAATGCGCTATGGCCAATTTGATCATGTCATAAAGAAATGGCCTATTGGGCCCATCGAGAAGCACAATTCCAGCCATTATTCGATTATATCTGATCAATGGAGACAGCCTGTATGGGAAACCCAGGAGCCAAAGTAGATCATCTAGGAGCCCCCAGCCGACTTTGCTGACCACATTATTAGGATCAGCTGTCAGCAGCAACTAAATTGGCCAGGTGGTTGACAGAGCATCACCTTACTCCGTCCTGGGGAGAGAGAAGTCTGTGCCTCATGACTTTGCCCAAAATAGCCAGTCAGCAAACCAACAGGTCATCTATGCTACTTGGAGTCCTGAGTAATTTGAGAAGGAGAAGAAAGAAAAAAAAACACTCAAAATCTCCATTGGCTTTGACCTCTACTGTTGTTATAAAAATAGATCTTATGTCGCATCCATCGTGATTAATGCTGGGTAAAGGTAATTTAAGCGGGGCCTAATTTTCTTATTTTTCCAGATCTTATCACCACATACTGTACCTTTCCTCTTTCCTCCTCTTTTTCTGACAGGTCTCAGGCTCTCCCTAGGTGGCCTTGACTCTGACCAGAGTCACCTTGTTCTGAAGTCACCTGTCTGATGTCACTTTGTCCTAAAGTCACCTGTCTGGAGACACCTTGTCCTCCAGCTTCTAATAAGGTCGGATAAGGACCTTTTGTAAGGGATACTGGGTGATTATACCTCAGCTCTTTACACCAAGGAGAAGCGGCTATGGGTGATGTTTACCAAGCATCTGATAGACGGTATGCGGTAGCCCTGGCTTTTGGGTGTATTGTCTCGTTTCATCAGCATGTGACCTTCACTGTGTGAACAGGCAACTAACAAAAGATTGATACATGTGTGCTAGTGTCAGGTCATGACAGGGGGTGAGACCCAAGGCCAAAGAAAATGGGAAATTTGGAAGGAAACTTTGCAGAACTGAAGGAAGTAGGTTTCAATTATTTGCTCAAAGGGAGGAAGCATGATACAAAACAAAGAAAAATCCCATGAAGCATTGGTACCTGCCCTGATCTTAGTTCAGTGGGTTGGGGCAGTCTACAGGGCAGGTGGGGCTGGAGAGGAGAGCTTCTGGGACATACATAAGACCTTTAAACTGAGCACATTTAAGCAGGAGAGGATGTTTAAGTGTGTTAGGGTAGATTCCAGGAAAACATCACACAGGGAATAGTTTACATAGGCTTCTAAGAATGAGGGATGCTCATCTCTGGTAAGACCAGCAGAGGACTGGGGATAAATGAAGCTGGTAGAATACACAGCTCTGAGAGAGAATCAGAACAGAAACATGGTGGTTGTGGGCAGAGATATACTGCTCCAAATGAAGTGTTTGAGCTCAGTGGAGCAAGTGAAATGGGACTGGTTAGAGCTAGTTTAGGAAAGAATATAGGGGAGAGGGGGAACTACATCTTTTTAAGATCGATAAAAGGGAGACAGAGTTCTGTAGAGACACCACTCGAGAAGACCGCTGGTAGACCATGCAGATACAGAGTGTGATGGAGAAGAGTGGAAGCTGGATCGGGGCAGTGCATGAGGGGTTGTCTTCATTTCCAGCTTTCTCCTCCACCATTGCTGCCAGCAAATTTCCCCTACTACTAATTAACCATGGTATCCTTATAACATCATCATCCCTGTTATGACTACCATAACCACTATCAATATTGCTATCACTGCCATTACCACCACAGTCTTCATTAACAACACCACCACCATCACCATTAGTGTGACCCTGCCATCATTGACACTACTGTCACCATCGTTATTGCCATCACCCGCCTTTATCAACACCATTACCATCACTGTCATTGCCATCATCACCACCACTGTAATCTCCATCACCATCACCATCATCACTGCTAAGGTCACTATTAAACCACTACCACCTTTGTCCCTCTCAGCAGAGCCACCACCACCATTGTTGTCACCAGCACCATCAGCACAATCGCCTCCACCATTACCACATTTTAACAACAGAAATGGCAGAGACATCCAAACAATGGTGTGCTCCCTAGGGGTCAGGCGTATTACTTAATGTATCATTGTGCACGTAATTCCCATAGCAATCTCGTGCTTTCTTTAAAGGAAACAGAAGGCTTAGGAAGTCCTACACATTTCCTGAAGGAAGTACAGGAAGAGTATAGAACCATGCCATCAACACCAATTTTAATCGCTGCCAAGAACTTAAAAGGGGGGTAGACAAAACCTAAACAAAACCCAAGATGTCACAAAGGTAGGCACTGTTTTTATGCTGAAGATCCATCCACCCTGGACAGGGACTGCTGTGACTTTACAAGGACTATCCCTTCCTGTTTCCAGACAGGAGCTAGCAGCTCCACCAGTGTGCAGCATCCTGTATCTGAACTCAGGAACAGGCCTGCTGTAGAGGGCGTGAGCTTTGTTTTGTCTTTCTGTTCCAGCTTTATTGAGGTTTGATTGACAAATAAAAATCACATATTTATGATTGACCGCGGGATACTTTAACATATGCTTACATTCTGGGATGATTGCTACAGTCAAGCTGATTAACACACCCATCACCTTACGTGGTGGGGTGTGTGTGTGTGTGTGTGTGTGTGTGTGTGTATGTGTGTGTGTGTGTGTGTGTGTGTATGCACACACGCACATGCATATGTAATTGGCCAACACTGGGTGTTGGGTGTTGGGTGTTAATCCTCGGTTGAGATACTATCCATCAGAGCTGCATACACCAGACTAGCCAGACCACTCCTTTCCTAGATTCTCCTGTCTCTACTGTCCATCTCACCATAGGAACACTGGGATTATAGACAAATAGTACCACATTAAGCGTTTTCATGGCTTCTGGGAATGTGAATTTGGGGTCTCATGCTTGAATGCTGAATCCTTTACAACTGAGCTATATACCTATTTTTTTTTTTTAAATCATTTATAAATAGGATGACAGGCCCCCACTCTTAGCTGAGCTACAAACAATTAAGAGCTTCAGGGTAGGGAGTGTCAATTTTCTTTTTGGCCCCTATTAAGTTGACAATGCTCAAGTGGATGATGCCACACCCACACATACATGAGAGGCACAAATTGGTTTCTGTGGGCTATAAAAAAGAAACACACACACACACACACACACACACAGAGAGAGAGAGACAGAGACAGAGACAGAGATAGACAGAGACAGAGAGACAGAGAGAGACAGAGAGAGACAGAGAGACAGACACAGAGACAGGCAGAGATAGAGACAGAAGCAGGGAGACAGAGAGACAGAAACAGAGAGATAGAGACAGAGGCACAGAGACAGAGGTTCAGAGATAAAGACAGAGACACAGAGAGAGACACGGAGGCACAGAGAGATGGAGAGACAGAAAGAGACAGAGATATAGAGAGACAGAAAGACATAGTGACAGAGAGACATACAGAGAGAACATGAAGTTGGAAATGGGTTAGGAGGTGTGAGATGATCTGAGAGGAGCTAAGAAAAGGAGTCAGCGATGGGTGTAATAAAAACCACATTGTATGTATGTGTGAAAGTCTCAAGAAATTAATAGGAAATGTGTTTTAAAAAGAAATTTATGTTAAGCCTAGAATAGAGACCCAGGTCTCTTACAACCTACAACCGCAGCAATAGTTTCTGAAAATCTGGATTTACGATTGGACAACTTACAAAGGGACTATCCAATTTATGCACACAGTTGCTGCACACATTCTATCCATGGAGGCTCTACTGAGGCTCCATTTGGTTCCATGGAGAGCCAAATCATGTTCAACTAGTAATTAATAAGCATGCAACTTCCGGCCAGTCAGTTTCTCCGTAGCGTGTGAATGCAGAAAATGCATGGCCAGGATCTTTGTCCACCACAGCTTCAAGGGCAAGGGGTTAAAAGGTTGACCACCTTTACTTCACACTCTTCCTGCAGCTCCTGCAACTGATGCCACTCTGGCATCGCAGCACCCGTTAGAACGTGCAGCGTGGAGAAGTCCTCAGGTACCCAAGTGACGCATGGAGTTCCGAAGGATGCTCTCCATGGCCTGCTTCCCTCATGCACACTCTCCCTTTAGAACTCCTAGAGTTGGCATTCCCACATGGAGAGTGTGTCTGCTCCTCAAGCTGAACAAATTTCATTCAGCCAGTAGAAGTGTCCAAGCTTTATGAACAGTTTGGTCTTCTGGGGAGTTGAAAATTGCCACAATGTGGGTGCCATAGCTAAACGGGGCTCCACTCTGACACTGTTACAGGGCCTGAATGTAGGAAGTGTGAAGCCAAGGAAAAGGCATTCTCTTTCTGAAGCACTGGAGGAGAACCTATTCGTGCCTTTGTCTTGGTTTCTGTGGCTTTGGACCACCCCTTGGATCGCCTGGGTCGGTTGAGACAGTGCTTGCACACCTGCCTCAGTTGTGACAGGACACTCACACCATGTGGCTTGACACCATCTTTCTACATGTGCCTTGTCGTCACATGAGAGCTGTGTCTCCACCATGCATCTGTTTCTTTTGTGTGAGACCATCGGTCCCATTTGATTAAGGGCTCACTGTATCAATAGTATGTTCTTACTTCAGTTTCCATCTTAATTACTCCTGCAAAAACCTATTTCCAAATAAGGCCACATTCACGGGCACCAGACCGGAAAGACTTCAGTGTTCATTTTGAGGTGGAGACAATTTAACCCACCAAAGCCCTAGTCAGGTTATTTCTCCGTTATAAGGCTCAGTGGTTTTCTCTGTGAAATGGGAATTAGGAATCGCCCCTCCCCTCCTTGTAGCCAGGAAGGGATTAGGTGAGAAAATGAATGTCTCTTCTGCATGGACAGGACTCTCCTAGGACCTTTCTCTTGTTTTCACTTCGTCCCTTCCCAGATGTTCACAGTAGGATATACCACAGCAAACAAAGGCCCAACTGGTAGGACTTGGGACCATAAATATAAACACAAGTTACAACTGTCCACCACTTGCTTGTGTAGAACTGGAGTCTTCACCGAGACAGGGGACTTTCTTTCTGTGGTAATGCCTTCTGCTTAACACACAGCTCTTCCGTATGTAGGACAGAGGGGCTGGACTTGGTCAACTGACTTTAATAATAAAAGTTAGGGGTGATCCCAGGACACCAGGCCAAGATGTGTGCTTTTGGCTGGTTATCTGTGTCATGAGTAGTTTTTATTTTGTTTCATGCTCAGAACAAATACATAAAACATTTCTAAAACCTATAGGGAATCAAGTTTCCAAACTGTGTTCTTGTGGCTGCCGTCTGAATCATAGTGCAGTAATTAAAAGAAGAAAACTCGAAGTTGCACTTGGCAATGGAGCTCAAATTGTACCTTTGCAAAGGTCAAATACTAGTTGTGATTAACCAGACAGATCACAGTGTGTCCTGGTTAGAACAATACTGAAGTTTAAGACTATTTATAGATGCTACCCCCACCCTCTTCCTCGCAACAGTTCATAGCTGGAATCTGGCTCAAAGCGGGGTTCAATTTATTTACTGATTTTCTCTCCCTCCCTCCTTCCTTCCCTCCCTCCCTTTTTCTTCTTCTTTTTTTTTTATCTCCAAGATGATTTCCATACACTGTGGTTTGGCAGGCTGCAGCCGAGCCACACTGTGGCATTATCGGGGTGCCGACATCTGCTCCAGCATCAACAAGCAATGATGCATTGAGCTGGCCCTGTCCATATGGTTTGGAAAATAAAATGAAATAAGAGAAAAGCAGTTGTTATCATTATTGGAGTTTTCGAAGACGACCGGCTTCAGAGTGACTTTTACGCCTCACGTGGCTCTTTTTTTTTTTTTTTAATTAAAATAAAATAAATAAATAGCTGTAAGCAGGAACATTTTGTTTTGCTGGGAAGAGTGGTTTCCTGTGGGGGGCGGGGGAGCCTCTGTCTCCAGCAGCTGGGACTCTTCTGCCTCAGCTCTCGTGACAGGCCCAATGCTGGTGAAAGACCGATTGCTGGCTCCTTGGGGCCCATGGAATCTTTGTCTGCTTATCATCTCAAACGCCGTGGAACAGTGCATGAAAATCTAAGCTTCCCTCTCGTCTCCTCTCCTAGCTTCTACGCACTGACACTGGAGTCTGCATGGAGGGCCGGCAGATGGATACAGCACCCATCAAGTTGACTTGGGGGCTTTGTCCTGCAGAGCTACATCCAGGGTGATGACGATATGAGCCATGCCTCTCCAGTTTCTGCAGTAGTAAGGGCAATACCAACAAATAAGATTGCTACTCAGGATGGGGCTTATAAAGCACTTTACTGGTTACAAAGCACAGGGGTGTGTGGGAAGACCCCATGGCCCATCTCTACTCCTGCTCTACTTTCCAAATGTGCAACGTTCAGCCTGCTACCTCTCCTCCTTTGGATTTCTCACAAGCAAGATGGAGATGGTGGGGAGGGGGGATCAACCTATGAGTCCTTTGACAATTGGTAATATAAACAGAAATTAGACAGTCAGACATCTCTGTGTCCTTCGACCTGATGTCCTATAAAATGCCAATTCTTTGGAGATAGGACAAGTTTACATTCATGGTCATCATTATTTTCTTTAAGTGGAATGGAAGTTCTGATGGGCAATTTGCATTTCTGGATACCTGTTATAAAATATTTAGAAACAAATGTAAAATTGCATACAACAATCAATGTGGAGTTGAGGTGGATGGCATGGCGTGTGTAGTTCATGGGGGATAAAAGATCTTGTCTGTTTTCTTACTTAACTCCCAGGAGCTGGCAGAAGGCTGACACATGTCAGAGACTGAAGTTAATATGAATCAGAGGATCATGATACATATGAAATCACATAATCAGGAATGGGCAGCTGTTTGTTTTCAAACAATGCTTTGGTAAATTGGCTTTTGGGGCACAGGGGTGGGTAATGCGTGGTAAGTGCTGATTTCCCATTTCTGTGGTATAAATACACCCATCATGGCTGACTTCATGCTACCTGAAAGAGGTCTCATAATGCTAAAAGGAGTGAAGATTTTCACAGACAGCTCCCTGGAGCACCAACACACCTCCAACTGGAGCAGTGAATGACTTTGACCAGGAACTAGTGCTTAAGCCCCCATCTGTTTCCATGAAGCTTCTTCCAATGGGAAAATAAAGTTAGGGAAACTTCCAGAATACTTGAAGGATGCAACTCTCTTTCCCTACTCAATGTAAAGCTATCTCTGGTATTTTGGCTGAAGAGAAGGGTGCAAATGACTGGGTGGCAAATGCAGTTGAAGAACTTCTGGGCAGATATGGTTGACCATTGATTGGACTCAATCCTCTTGGCCATCACAATAACTACCTGAGGCCCTACCTTTCCCCTCCCGTCTGCCTACAGGGACTGACCCTGGCAGGTTTAAGTGGGCCATGCCAGTTGGTACCTCTGTAACAACTACAATTTCTTAAGCTTTGCAGAGACCCTAGGTTTCTCTTTTCTCCCCAAGATTCATTTCCTACCATTTAGGTATCCTATTTCCCATGCTCTCTTGCAAAATCAGGAGGAGCCGGGATCAGCACATCTTTGCTCAGTCGGCGAATACATTTGGGACGCTCATTTCTGAGAGCTGTTGAAGGTGCCTAACAATTTTACACTGCACAGAAAGACTCGCAGGAAATTTAGCAGTGGCAAATGGAACCACTGTTCGGGTTGCCTTTCGGTAAATAAATAACAGCAAAGGCTGTACTCACGTAGCAGAGTCTCAGACCCATGGCGCCTGGGTGATTAACACTGGAAATGTCTTTGTGCAGACGATACATGGTTAAGCATCCTGAGGCTCCTACCAGAAGCTGACATAGAAGGGTTGTTTTAATATAGCATAAATCAGAGCGAGCAATGTGCAAAGAGTTCAGATCATTCTGGAAGGGCGTCGTTTGCTTCTACTCCCAGGGAAATGCCTCCCAAGCACTTTACCAAGTCTCTAAAAGGAAATCCTTGGCCTGCAGCTGTCTGGCCCTTCTGAAGACTTCTGGGTCCTTCAGGAGCCCAAGAAAGCTTGGACGCTGGCGCAAGCTCAGGACCATGATTTGGAGTAATTTGCCATTTCATGTCAGCCAGTACATTCCAAATGCAAATGATTATTTTAGGCATGAAAGGCAAAAGAAAAATCCCTGACATCACCTTTGTGAACCGGTGCCTCTTATATCTCAGCAATGATATCCGATTAGTCCAACAGCAAACTAATGACTTTGCGAGGAGAGAGAGAGAAGGTAAGGATGAGGAGACTCACAGATTAGACAGTTTGGAGCCTGTGTGACGCTCTATTTGCCCATTCTGTTCCTTGTATTAGGACACTGGTTAACTCAGATTCATCCTTTAGACTTCATTCAAAGTACAATTTCCGTATAGAAACTCCCAAACTCTTAACACAGAGTCAGACCTTCTCACCCTTGTCATGAAGTTAGATGAAACCTTCAACTTGGTAGCTCATTGTGGGACTATCATGAGTATGCCTTCATGTATGGGGTGGTTGTCACATGTGTGTCTGACACGTAGATCCAAATTTGGGAACTAGTCACCTTCCAGAAGGAGGGGGCATCCTGAACACTGAAGAGGAACCCCAAAAGATCCGTGGGATAGGAGCACGACAAATGAATGGGTATCTGAGATAGCTGGGGCTTAGAATCTGATCTTTGCTTTCACAACAGAGACCCATCTGAAAGCATGGGCTTGGGGCCCAGCTTCTGAGATACGCAGTAGATAGGTTGACCATTCCCAGGTTTGCATCTATTGCTCAGATTGCAAGGGATTCAGTCTTTCCAAGGATGACCAGAGCAGAGTGTGGACAGCCCACCATCTCCTGATACTGGAGTCATTTTACAGCTCCCATTATGTTGTGGGCCAGCCCCTCCTCAAGGGGGAGGGGAGGACAGAGAGTCAGGTCCAAGTACAATGGACAGCCAGGGAGAGTGAGCATGACAGTTCCTCCCACTGCCACCTCCTTTCTTTTTGCATTAAGGATGAGCATCATCTGAACATGCAGCATAAATGGGGACATGATGAGCCATCACTTTTTCCAGGGCTATGCCCCGGTCCGCAGGGCCGCAGGAGAAGCTGTCCCTCTGTGTTAGCCCTTGAAGTTTCCCTCATGTCTCTTGCTGCAGGGGAGTTCTGCCAATCATCCGGAGGCCTCCACTGGGACTCCAGTCACCCATCCTCTGAACATTTTAGGAGTACCTCACTCGCAGTATTGACCTAAGTTACTGTTTGTTGGGTGAGCAGCTGAACCAGCTTACCAGGGGTGAGGTACTTGCTGTGTGTAAACAGAGACAGTGGGAGATGACCAGCTCTGGACAGGAACTGAAGATGTAGTGTCATACAGAGTAGAAAGCCCAAGTGCTACTTATGTCAGCTCACCTGCAAGAACTTGCTAACATCCAGTCCCAAGCCCTAACCCACATCAGTGACTCCGAGTCTTCTGGGCTGGACCTAGGATCCTATATTTAACCAACCCCAAGTTATTATTATGCTTAGTGAAGTTGGAAAACACGAACCTAGTCCTTAAATGTATGAGCGTAAATGCCTGCCGCTCTGTCCGCAGAGGTACATATTTTCATGAAATGTGTGATCAGTATGACTTCCATTCCCTTTTCCGTAAAACAGGTCTGGTAATGCTGCCTTCAAAATAGTCTGGAGTAGACAAAGGAAGCGAAAGGTCATAGTTTATTGTTAGGCACTGAAATTGTACATTAAGTGAGCATTCTTTGCAGTATTAAGATGGGAACCCTGCCCTTGATTCCCACCTCTTCTGGGGCTGGATCATGATTAAGCAGGAGGCAGAAAGGTAAGCTATTTTGAATATCATAATATTGAAATTCAGTTGCTAGCTACACATGTAGGGGCCATCATGTGATAGAGCCTTTAGGAGGTAATTGGTCTGGATAGGACCATTGATAGAGAATCGTCCCTGATGAGGATGGTAGCTTTATAAGAAGGGGAAGAAAGATCTAAGCTGACAAAAGCTTGTTCTATGCCACCACGTGCTACACTCCCACTTACTAGAATACCATGAGAAGGCCCCTGCCATACACCCTGCTACTGCACATTATCCTGTTGTAGCATGATGCACATGGGCTTTCTGTACTGGCACCTCGGCAGTTTTATAAATGATGCAAACAGCGGGTATTCAGTTGCAGTACCACCTGAGAGTGGCCTAAGACAATAAATAGGCCAGGAAGATAAAATATGACACTTTCTTGAATCGTCTGGAATAGAGAGCACACTACCATCCCACCACTCAATGATCATGAATTCCTTTGAACATGAGGATCTCTGTGAAAAAAGAAAATCAACAAGGGCGAAAACCCCTTGGAGGACCAGCCTGCATCCAACAGACAGAATCTGAAGCCAGTATTCATTTCCAGGAAGTCAGGTTGCTTCCTGGTGGAGTGCTCATGCAATGGGAACATACTGAATATGCTTTCCTAAGGCCTGTTTCTACCCGAGACCACAGAGCTGCAGAGATGGAAAAGAACTCACAGTGTTCATTAGAGATAGCTGAAGGCCTTGGACTCAGGTGGTCTACCTCTTATGATGCATGTCTGCTTGTGCCTATATATGTAAACTTTGTATTTGCATGTGAGAGCAGGCATGTACGTGCCAAGGTGCATATTTGGAAGCTAGGGACAACCCTGGGTGTTGTTCCTCGCCATCAACGTTGATTGAAGCAGGGTCTTCTGTTCATTGCTGTTACAGTAGACAAGCTGGCCAGTGAGCCCTATGCATTCCACTGTCTCTACTTTCTATTTCCCTCTAAGGTCTGTAAGATCCCAGAACCTCGCTTCTGAGCCTGTCTTTGTGTGAGTTTTGGGAAGCCTACCTCAGGTCCTATGGCCAAAGCTTTACCCCACTGAACCATCTCCCTAGCCCTCCTATGGACTAAATAATGTTCCAGAAAAGCTATCTGTTCTAATGCTATAAGGAACGTAAGAGTTGGTAGAAGGATAGGGACAAGGATCATTTCAGCCATGGAGAAGTGTTTTTGTAGGGTGGGTAAGATAATTGTATCTGTCTGAGTTAATCTGAAGTTTAATAAAGAACACCGTGGCTCTTCTGTATTAGCTGAAATAGAGCTCACAACATTGTAAGAAGTAGTTACTGCGCAGGCTCATGGGTTCCACCACTGGCTAGCTGTGTGGATGTGGACATGCTCACAGTACGGTAGATGGTCCTCAGCATGTGCATCTGCAGAGCGAAGACAAGAGCTGTACTTTCATCCGAGTCCTGAGGAGATCAGTAGAGATAGGCAGCAAAAGGTAGTTCATGGTCGCTCTTCTTATTACTTCAGTATTATTTTCCTACTTGAGTGACTCATCTCTCTCTTTCAGACTTCTTTGTGAACCCTGTCTCATGTTCCCAAGATGTAGTAGGTTGAAGAGTATGACCCATGTTAACCAGGAAACCCATGAGGTTCCCTTATTTGCAAACAAGGTCTTTGTAGATAATGATCTAATTGGGAACTCAAATGACCATCCTAGATGAGGGTAGAATCCACATTCATGGATGGTTCTTACTAGGAAGGGAGAGGACACACATGTATAGAAGAAGTTAGAAGGTCACAGGAGGGTGGCAGCAGGAACTGCCTTCATGTTGCCACAAGACCCACTGGAAGCTAGACAAGATGGGAGCAGAGCTTCCCCTGGAGATATGAGAGGCTAATGCTTTGATTTTTTTCCTTGGTTTAAGGGGCCAAGCTTGTGGTCACTTGTTATGACAGCCACTTGTTAAATCAGCACCTGAGTGATGCTGGACTTGGCACCTTGACACCTCTCCAAATAGGGTTCTGAACAGGTGGCAGGTATTGGTGCTTTCAGATTTGTGTGCCAAAGCCAGGTGCTGTGCCAGCAAGGCAGACACTGCCCAGCCTTGAAAACTTGTAGGTCCAGATGGTTGCTGTATCTTTTAAAAGAAGGGGGTGGGGGGTGGAAAGAGCCTGAACAAGACATAGCAGAGACAAGCAGCCTAATAGCAGTGTCCTTTGTACTTCTCCTCAAAGGTATGCCCAGCATTTCCTGGGTAGTTCTGTGGCATTTCCTGGCCATGTTTTACAAGTTTGTTTTGGCACCAAATATGTCCTTTACTCTTTCCAGTGGCTCTGAAGCCCCGGGGCGCTTCTCTCTACTTTAGCACATGGCCCAACCCGTGGCCTACTTTTTGCCTTCTCAGCCGCCACCATCAACACCATATCTTAGATGCTCTCTGCCTTTTATGTTGATACAGGCTTCTTTGCTGTCCTGTCTAAAGGTCATCAGTACAGGTCACTTAGGGAAACCTGAGGAGAATGAGAATGGCAAATAACCTGAAATCCAACATTGACGACATTCTCCTAACAGGTCTAGAACTTTAGATTCATGTTCTTATTTCTACTCCCGGGGAGTCAAATGAGTAGGGAGTATTGTAACTGAAGTGTCCTTATTTCCTTAAGATGATAAGGGAGTAGAGATTAAAAAACAATCTCTTCAGATCACATGGTTGTCAAGAAAAGGAGATTGAAAAATACAGCCCTCCCAACTCAGAATGGGTCCAAGTGTACAACCCAAACTCCACTGAGGATGTTGTTAAGGCCTCAGTTGCTCACCTAAGTGGAGTTTGGACATGAATTCCCGTGTCAGCTCTCTTACACATTGCTGTAACAAACCACCAGACAAATGCGAGTTAAGGAGGGAATGGTTTAATTAGGTTCACAGTGTGAGGATACAATTGATCACAAAAGCAGGATCAGGAGACAACTGGTCACATGGCATCCACGGTAAGGAATCACCTAAACTGGGGGCTCTCTAACCTAGGATTTTACAGTATATCAGTTATTTGATAGCAAAATCCTGTGCTCGAAGAAGGGTGTAGATGTGGGGAAAGCTCTGGGAGACCCTCGATGCCTTGCTTGCTAAGAAGCAGGAGGCAGGTCTACTCCGCAGTCCTTAGGAGTTCATTATTTTCAAAGCCAGACTTGTGTAAACATCAAAGCACTTACGAGACATGGCAGGCCTTCTCAGTGATGAAATCTGCCATGACTTCTTCATTCCCATAATCACCCAGATGGGTCCTGAAGTGTGGCTCTCTAGCTGCCGGAGAAGAGGGAACAGAGTCAAGCTCTGCCCTGCCTCCAATTGTATGTGACAGTTCCTGCTCAGTCTAAGTGACAAGAAATGTGTCGAACTAAAAATATTCTAAGCAGATGAAAGTCTGGGAGTTGTAAGTATAAATCCCCCCACCCCTGGCTGGCTGTTTGCTCCATTTGAGGGTCTCTTGGTGTCCTGGTAATCCAGGCAGCCACAATACCCTCAGCACATGATTCGTCCCTATGTCTGACTCCGAGAGAGATGGCTTTGTAAAGAGCATTCCGGTGTCAGCCAAACACCAAGGCTTCTGGCAGAGCAGTTAAGAAGATATTAAATGATGTGCCCAGATAGCATCCTTTCACATCATCCAGTGACTTGTATATTTAACCCTTTCCTGTGGTACCCCAAGCTATTGTCAAGAGCCTGACTCTGCCTGGTGTTTAAATCATTGTTTGCCCCAACGAGTGGGCAGGACAAGTGAGCTTCCATTTGATCAAAACAAATCTGTTGGGAGACAGGCAATGTTGGAACCTCTGCTCGCATTGAAAGAGAGAACGTGGAGACCTGAGGTTTAGACCATGTAGAACTCTCTTGGCTTATATATGGAGATAGAAATGACTTTCTCTCTTTTACACAGTAACAGCTAAAGCTGCTACTGTATTTCACTAGTTGCATCTGATGCTTTGGGCACAACATCCAATCATAGCTACTTGAATTTAGTATGGTTCATCATCAAAGTTTCAAGAAGCTGACTTATATCAAACCAGCAGGGCCCCGTAGTGCAATGAAATGTGGAAGTTTCCCTTGGCATGGGCCGACATGAGATTTTCTATCTCTTCTTTTACACTTGGAAGCATCTAGAAATCTAGTGAAATTTCACTTGGAGAAGCAAAACCATCCTGGACCTACATTTCTTGAGCATTTGTGTAATCAGGTTGTTTAGAAAAAAAGCAAGGAATGACCAAGAACTCCAAAGTTTTACCAAATGGATCTAGTATTTCAGTTGAGAGTGGGCATTTGAATTGAGATAACACGCTTAACCTTAAACACATGTCTCTGAGGAGATCCATCTGAGGAGATTCTTAATGGGGAGGCCAGTTGTAACCAATTGAAGTTAAACCCATTAATAAATCTATAAACTTCTATTGGGGGAAGGCCGGATTCTTTAGCCAGGCATGACAGAATTTGTTATTTATAAGCATGACTATGATTCTATTACTCTCCAATACTTCATCTTTAAAATGGGTATGAGTTGTGCCTAGAAGGCAGGAGAGCTATAAGGCCATTGTGACACACTCCACATAGGTGCATATTGTTCAGTGACTGGTGAATGTCTGGAGGCTTCTATTACTGTTGCCAATGGCACCACTAGCTGAGGAAGTGATCGTCCTATCTTCTGTGACCCAGGCTGTACACCTCTTGTCTTTGAGTGTGAAAGACTATTCCAGTAAGACTGGTGACATCTTGGGCTGCATCAGTGCAAGCCAGCTCTCAGCCACAGTGCATTCCCTGAACTGGGTCCTGCCTATGAGTCACACACATTCTCTTTGCAGACGCCACAGGGAATTACTTTTCCCGTCTTGAAGAACCAGACATGCTCCAGTGTGGTGATGGAAAGAAATGATGAATGTAAATGATCTAACCAGACTTGTCTCCACCAAGGTTTAACCCCTGGCTTGCTTTCTTCCACAGTGACTGCCACTGTCCTGTAGCAACCACTGGGGGAGGACATTGTAGGGAGCTCTGTATCCATTTGGCTGGGATACAAATGGGGGAACAGGACATCCATCTTTATCCACAAAATAAAGATGATCTGTCATAAGTACAAGGTATCCAGATTTGGGGGTAGGGACAAGTGACTTGTAGTCTAGTCTCCTCCTAACCCAACCACAGGGTCTCCTCTATGACATGAAATGGTTATGCCAGCCCTCATGTCCCTCTGGGTATAATGTCTGCAGTTCCAGGCAAGTATAATGTCTGGACAGACCAGTGTGCCTCCAACTCTTCTCCAACAGCCTTGACCTTCTACTTGCTTTTCACCATTACTATGACCAGTGAGATAAGCCCTGAGCTATTAGCTCTTCCCACATGTTCTCAGCTCAACCCTGAGAAGCTTCAGTGTATCACTCTGATATGCTGTGTCATAGACCTGATAGTCCAAGAGGTTAGGATGATGTATCACATTAGTGTCTTAGGTTTCCACTACTGTGATAAAATACTATGGCCAAAAACAACATGGGGAAGAATGGGTTTATTTCCTCTTACAGTTGGTAGCCTATGATCTAGAGGAGGGCAAGGCAGGAGCTTCAGATAGAAACCTGGAGGCAGGAACTGAAACAGAGGACATGGGGGAGTGCTTCTCGCTCTCTTGCTTGTCATGGCCCACTGAACCTCTTCTTATACCGCCCAAGACTACTTGCCTGTGACTAGCTCCACCCACAATGGTCTGGGCCCTTCCCTATCAATCATAAATCAAGAAAATTCCACACACAGGCTTACTCACAAAGCCAAAGTTACGAAGGCGTTTTCACAATTAAGATTCCATCTTCCCCGATATATCTAGGTTGGTTTCAAGTGGATAATAGCCAGCCAGCGCACCTAGCTAGTACATCATAAAACCTGCGTCTGAACCCACCACATGGGCCAAGTTCCCTGATGCTTTATCATTATTGCATTGTGTGTGCACAGGTTCACACTGCAACCATCAGGGTAGAGGGGCAATGACGTTGACTTCCTTAATAGAAATTCAGGAGAGCTAGCCCAGGCCATTCATTAATGTTTTAAAAGCAGTAATTAAAACATTAAATAAATGAAGAAAGAGGTCAAACAATCTTAGTAAGAGAATACTAATATTTGTTGCCATTCATTTTTAATATTTACTTACTATTAATTAATAAACCAATTAATTTTGTGGTTCTGGGCTTGAACCCAGGGCTCTACACATGCTAGGCAACTCTTTTACCCACATGGCCAGCCTGCCATTAACATTTTAAAAATATTTATCAATTCATTTATTTCATGTATGTATGCTTACCTGTGTGCCTTTATGTGCCTCACCTGAGGTGCAGATGCCCATAGATGGCAGACTACATTAGATCACTGCAACTAGAGTTAAAGAAGTTATGAGCCACCTGATATAGGTGCTGTAAACTGAACCCAGGCCGTCTCCAAGAATATTAAGTGCTCTTAACTGCTAAACCATCTTTCCTGCCCTCCCCATTAACTTTTGAAATTGAGGAATAATATACCAGTTATGGAGTAAATGGAGTTCATTAATCTTAAGTGCCCAGCAGGAAGTTCAGGATTCCTGCATCCCTGCCCATGAAAGCAAGAGAGAAAACATTTACATTCTTCCAGCATCTCAGCTCTGCACCTTCTCAGCCCAGCTGTCTTTTTATTTCCTCACTACCTAAAACTACACCATCACTGACTTTGTTAGCCTGTTTGAATTTTATATACATTAAATATTTTGTGATTGTTTTCCACCCTCAACATAGTATTTGTGGGGTCCTTGTAATCAAATGGACGAGCCTGTTGTGCCAGTACATTGTTCTTTTTAACTGCTGTATAATATTCACTGTATGGACATACCACATCCAGTTTTGGACTAAGATGAGCGAACACTCCATAGTTTTTAATATGGACACATGAGGTCACTCTTCATGGATGTATGTTCTTTGAACTAGAGTTTCTGGGTTATGGTATGGGTGAATGGTATGTTGACACAGCTTTCCCATGTCTTTTTATGATTTCATGTATCACTAATAACACTCCCTTTGCTTCCTTTCCAGCCCTTGCTTTTCCCATGTTTATTTTGATGTATTCTTCATATATTTTTACTTCATCAGACAAAATCTGAAATGCATCTATGAAATAAATCACACACCCATTAGCAGAAAACCTGAGGTTTTCTGAATATCCTAAGAGACTTAAAGTCTTGTTCCTAAAGAAAGATGGTGAATAAAGATGATTCATTAAAGAAAGGGGCCTTCCAGTCAAGATGGAATGGTGCACAGGATCATTATGGAACGCCCACAACCAAAGCTGGATTCCATGCCTGAGTAATCCTGGCTCTATGGCCACCCCCAAATAGTATTTTATAAAGAGACAAATTTCCTGATTTGCTTCCTGCCACAGACATCATGCCCAGCTTTACCCAAGTCATCAGATGTTGCATGTTTTATTTAGCCCATGATATTAAATATTTATGGAGACTCCCCACAGTTTGCACATTCACTCTTTCATTCATCCACAATGCAAATATTTGTTAAACATCCACTGTGAGCCAAAGCCTGAACCCTATGGTATCAAAACAGCACAGAGATACGCCTAAACAGGTCAAATTAAACCACCCTTGTTTGCTCACCCATCCATTCATTCGCTAATCACCTAGTGATGGAATCCCTCTGCATAAACATTGCTCATTCTCTATATACTGGTGGTAAGAACGGCATTGGCTTTATTGCTCCTAAAACTTTATATTTAAGAAGGTAGGTATAAATCCTCTGGTCAAAACTTCCTGTTGTCTGGTATGAAGAACTGTGAGGTGCCAATATGACAAGAAAGAGGGGGAAAGAATAATAAGGATTGAAGTAACAGGCAAGATAGTTAACCCCATTCCAAGAAACCCTTATTGTGAACAGCTGGACAGTGACCCTCAGTTCTGAAATCTCCTTCCATAGTTCCAGAGGCTTCTCAAACCCCTACGATATGGATGTGAGATCACAGCCAGACTAATGCTGCAGTCCAGGTTGGGATTGACCTCACCATTTATAAGAGAGTAGCGAGCTCTTCGCACCCATCCAATTGCTGACCCATAATTACAATGCCACCAATGCGAAACTGAGGCTTGAGTCATTGTCAGCAAACAGGCGGGTAAACGTGAGCCCAGGTGAGTGACATACACTTTCATTCTAGTGCCTAGGCTGTGCACTAGGCCAGTATGGTAGAAAAGGGTGTCCCGTTGAAATACTTAGGGAATAGGCTTTAATCAGTGATGTTAATAAGGAGTGTCATGATGCTTACTCTGCAATGCCAGGAATGGTCCAAGGTCTGATAATTGTTCATTCATCAAGTTAGGATGAGTAGATGAAAGTTCAGAAATATCCTCTCCTGCAGAACTATTTTATAGGTGACCCATGGGAGAAGTGAAATCCACCTTCAGGGGATGTGACATCAGAGCACCTAGGACCTGAAGCCCTGAGGTTAATGTTGCATGCTTGACCGAGTCAGAGTATTTACTGAAAAGGGCCATACCTACAACTCACATCCTTACACACTGTAGAGCAGTGGGGTTATCTATCAGATACCTGATGATACTCAACGATGCAAGTAAATTCAGGTTTAGATAAAACACAGGGCTCCTTTCAACTACTCCCTCTCCAGAATCACTCACAGTTACGTAGAGCCATGTTTGTGCTATGTCAGGCTTTAACAGCTGTCTGCCTCACTCGATGGGGCTCCTTTGTCCTGTAAATCTTCTTAGAAAAGTTTGGGCATAGAGCCCTGGCTCTCTCCCGACTGGTGAATGTGTAGGGTCAGAGCTGGTGGGCTCCACTCTCCATTCTCTGCCACAAGGAATTCTGGGTAGCACAGATTCTGTGGAAGTTTGTGCTAAAAATTACCTGAAACCTTAGTCTTACAAGTGCTATCTATCTATCTATCTATCTATCTATCTATCTATCTATCTATCATCTATCAGTGATCAACTAATGTGTATTTGTATGTGTGAACACATGTGGTGAACATGTCTGTGGAGGCCAGAAGGCATCCTCAAGCATCCTTCCTCAGTTTGGCCCATTTTAAGGCAGGCCCTCTCACCACTGTGGCACTAAGCAAGGTAAGTAAGTGAAGCTGGCTAGGGAGTAAACCTTGGGTATTTGCCTGTCTCTGCCTCCCCAACACTGAGATTACATGAGACCTGAGGATCCAACTCAGATCTTAGAACGTACAAGGATAAATGTTACCTAAACCCCAAATGTTTGCTTCCTTTCAAACCAATCAGGCTGTGATTTTCCCGACAGTATAGAACACACCCTGCACTGTGAGTGAGCCTACATTCCCAGTGTGGTGTCTTCAGAAGTAAATGGTACTATTCCTTAAATGCAGACCTTACTCCATAATCTTCTTAGAAGTAACACAAGATTTTTTGAAACTAAACATCTACTTAGATATGCTGTGAATGTGAATGTTTAAGAACACCGCTTTTTACTATTAGTATTACTGAACCCCTGAGTCCAATTAGTGGTGAGGACATGAAGCTGGGAGAGAGAAGACTCGTGGCACATTGAGGGTGTTAGAGTAAATAGATGTGATCAATATACGGTGTATACATGTTTGATACTCTCACGGATTAGAAAATAGTACTGAAATCTAATTAAAGAAATAGGCAGCTTTTGTCTCTTGTCCTACATCATTTTCCTCCTGATGGTCATTTGAAGACCAGTCCCTTCAGATGAGAATCCAGCCCATTCTAAGGCTTCCCAAGCATCTCTTGATTCAAATTCTAATGAGAAACACCCCTCAGGACAGGCAAGTCTCCACGCAAAAGACAGGCAGCCTTTCTAATTCCTCACGTTTGCAGCACACGTCTCTGAGAAATGGTTTCTGGGAGCTGCAAGGCTGGGAGACAAAATGCAAACCAAACAGATAATCCATTTCCAAGGTCTGCTTGCAGAGAGAGGGATCTATTTATGAAACACATAGTGCTCAGATTCGGGGGAAAATCATGTAATCATTGCAAAGGAAAAGCATGGAAAGTGCTTGATTTTGCATAAAAATCCCCTTGCTCTATGATTTATGTGGCAGGGAGTTTTAGGCTGGGGTAATGTGGATCTTAGCATTCCCGCAAAAGAAAGTAAACTCGGAGATGCAGAGAGAATTGCTAGTCACAAGGAAACATTCACATTTAGTAACCTGCCCTGGGGTGGTTGGAGAATCGTGGAAATCAGAGGAAGATGGAAATGCCCTTGGTTGGTGGAAGATCTTGGAGAAGAAAGATTGACCCACAGCTGTGCATTACTACCCAGAGTGGACAAATCATTTCCTGCAATTAATATTTGAGGATTCAGCTCAGTCCTTCTGAACTTGCGTAGGGTGTATGGGATATCATTATTGATTTAATTTACCGGTTACCTAGGCTGCTGAGGAGCTGTCTTTTCCTTACTCTGACTGAACACGTTATAAAGCGCAACAGCCTCTGTGGGTGAGATGCCCTCTGGGTGTATCTACAACTTAAGAGGCATCGTCTATGCAGGGCTTCAACATTTGCTCCCAGGGTATCTGCTTGGAAGGGAGCTAACATATCTTTAAGGTCCGAGGTCTTGAATTCTTACCAGCACATCTTAGAGAAGTAGTTAATCAGCTGTAGCACATGCAGAGGTGGGCACACAAGCACTTCCTAAGCTGTATTTTCTGATAGCTGGGGTAGAGCAAAACCCCAGCATCTTTCACTTACTAGACAACCCTCGGTTGCATCCATTTTTCTACAAATTTCATCGTTTTGTAACAGGCATAGCAAAAATTGAAATGCATTCTGAGGAAATACTGTGTCCCTCAATCTTAGTAGACTCTTGAAACAATCAATCCCCAGAAATCCGTGCATCTCTCTCACTGCCAGCAATCTCATGCTGGGAGAAGGAAAATACTAAAGTCTGATATTAACATGAGGGGGAACCTGTCTCCAGAAAGAGATTTCACAGAGTTCTAAGAACTCATCAGACCACTTTTAGGAATGAGAACGAAGCCCAGACAATGATGGGTCAGTCATTGGCAAGACCATACCTTACCAGGATTGTGTAGACGTACATATCCCTGGATCTCTATTTACACTTTGATCTCATATAACAGAGCAGATGAACTTGAGGTTGAGTGGTCAATGGATCTCTGCCCCTCTTCTCAATGTGGCCACACTGAATAAATATCCTTTCTGTGCTCTCCCTATTTATTTAGCTGTTTTAATCGACTTCTTGAGAACGACTTGGCTGAACCTGCCTTCTTGGGGGCATAGACTGTGACCTCAGATCTGGTAACAGTTTCATTTTTCTTTATGGCTGAAAAAGAACTTTGCTGTGTTGAGATTCAGACATAAAAGAGTGATAGTTTAACTCATAGGTGGGCTCTAAATATGACATATATGTATATATGTGCATAATCATATATGCATATGTATACGTTATGTGAAGGTGGAAGTTGGAAAAGGAAGGCAACTTACGGGAATGGATGGGGTGGGGTGAGGGAGAGCATTTGGAAGGTGATCAAAGTCAAACCTTAGACACACTTGAGTGGAAGTAGCTTTGCTATACTCACTTCTATCTACAATGAGCATAGACCTATAGCTTTGCCGCTCTCTCTAGGCTGAGGCTGACACAGACCACTAAAATGCCTTGTGTAGAACCATCAACCATCAATGTCTCTAAGTCGGGAAGAGTCTCATCAGAACTTTTCTCACAGCCATATACTTGGTTGTGTGGAGTATTTAATTCAAGGGGCTGGCTTACTGGCAGAATAAAGAGATAAATTATTCTCTGTATCCTTTGGGATAAGGCTTATTTTGCTGCAGTAAAGAAAGGACCAAAGCTCAGTGACTTCAAATGACTGTGGGGTTTCACTTTGGATGTAACATGTCATGTCAAGATACAAGCCCTGGCCTACCTTGTCTTGGATACTCAGTGTTAATCCATATTTTGTTATGGCTTCATGATTGAAATGTGAAGTGTCCCCCAAAGACTTGTGTTCTGAAACATTAATCCGCAGGTGATGAAATTTTGGGGAGCTGTTTTAGAAACTTTCTGATGTGGGAGCCTAGCTTGCCTGAGTAAGTCACTTAGAGCAGGACTTTGGGGTTATTTTATCCTTAGTGAATCCCTGCCTGTCTCTTTTCTTTGGGGTTGTCTTATCCCTAGCACATCTTTCTGTCCCTTGGTCTCTGTAACTGTCTGTCTCTTTCTCTGTCTCCTCTGTCTCTCTGTCTCTGTCTCTATTTGTCTCTCTCTGTCTCTGTCTGTGTCTCTGTCTCTCTCTGTCTCTCTGTCTCTGTCTCTCTCTGTCTCTCTGTCTGTGTGAGTGTGTGTGTGTGTGTGTGTGTGTGTGTGTGTCCTGTCCACCATGAGTTAAAAGCCTCTTCTGCCACCAGCCCCTGATATCCTGATGTTCTTCCCAAGACCATGAGGCCAAGTGACAATGCACTAGACTCCCTCAAACTGTGAACTAAAGTAAACCTTTGCGGTCACAGAGAGTGGCCAGATGACAAATATAACTTAGCAGTACATCCACTCAGAAATCATGTGCTTCTGCATTCATTTTCCATTGCCTGAAGAAGTGCAATCCTACCATATCTTGGAAAGTGAAGAGAATGTTTACCAGATGCCCAGAGCCCTTGACACTTCTCTGGAATTAAAAGTCACCAAGGACATTCTCAGCCATCTCAGTACTTTCTGCTGCCCTGGAGTGACATTGGTTAAAGTCTTTACTACCCTGGGCTACCTGCTTCACAAGTTCTACCCATGCGTTTAGTGCATGACCTTCCAGACATAAGTGTGATACTCAATCTGGAGACAGACCTCAGGAGTGCAAAATAACCTCCTCTCTTTTTCCAGATAATTCATCCTCAAAGTTTTTTCAACCAGTTTGCATGCCTGTCCTTACTGTCAACATGGAGGAGACCCACTATGTCCGCCATAAGTTCACCTATGATACCATTTCTTCCTTACTCCTTGGCACTCTATGAGTAACACAGAGGGGATTTCACATTGTTCCCCCACTAAAGAGTATCTGTTTGATTTTAGTCCTCCCCTTCCCATAATGGTTTCAGGTTGAATTTTCTCTTACCCAACACTCTAACAGAGAAAGAAGAATGGGACATATATAAATATATCAATCCTAGCCATAAATTCTGATCAATGGCCAAGATTTGGATGTAATGGCCTCACCCTTTTAGAGGACTTCATTTCATTCTGATTTTTTTAACAGCTTTATTGAAATATTAGAAGCATATAATCAACTGCATGTATTTAAAGGTAACCAACCAAGGAAGCAGAGGGTAAAGGAAGCACAATGAAGGAAGGGAATTACTAAGAACAAGATACAATAACACATGTAAAGATGTCATAATGAAACCCATTACTTTACATGCTAAACTAAAAATATAATTGATTTAAAATTCTCTCTCTCTCTCTCTCTGTGTGTGTGTGTGTGTGTGTGTGTGTGTGTGTGTGTGTGTGTGTGTGTGTGTAAGTGCAGTCTTTGAAGTACAGTGAGCTGCCAGAATGAGTACTGGGATCTAAACACAGTCTTCTGGAAGAAAAGTGTGTGTGTGTGTGTGTGTGTGTGTGTGTGTGTGTGTGTGTGTGTGTGTGTGGGTGTAGTGCAGTCTTTGAAGTACAGTGAGCTGCAGAATGCCATACTGGGATCTCCAGCCTGGAAGAAAAGAGTGTGTGTGTGTGTGTAGCATGGGGGTAATTAAAAACAAAATGCTAAAATCTATCTAATTAAAAAACAAAATGGAAATATCTAATTGAAAAAGGATACAGCTTTGATACATTTTTATATTTGTCCTTACCCAAGAAACAAGGATCACAATAAAAACTGTGTACGCACCCAATTGCTCCCCAAACTCTCCTCACACTCCTTAGTAGACTCTTGCTCTTGCCTGGGAGACATCTTCCCAGGCATCAGCACTGACCGTCGTGCTCGGCACAAGGGGGATAATGCCTTTGCATCCAATGGTGGACTGGAGGCGCCTGGAAGCTTATGCAGAAGTTCCTGTCTGAGGTTATGTGTCACTCTGCTAATTAAATAATAGCTGGGTTTCTTGTCCAACGGAAACCGAGTTGAAGGTACCGCTGTGACTTGTGGCTCTCCGGAGAAGGAGTTCAGGCCAGCGAAGGTATCATTGCTTAATTGGTCTGTTGCAATCACGTTTCTGGAAAACTGATATGCAGAAATGGGGCATGCGTATTAGCACTGTGATGCTTCCATTTGATCCCAAACACACGCAGTCATTTACCAATACTTCTCAAAAGCTCAGTCTGTACCAGACATTTTGTTAGGCACTGGGCATTTAGTGTTTGGAAGATGTGCAAAGACTCTGGGAAAGATGTTTATTTGTATAAGCTGGAGAGTAAGAAGATACAAAGGTGTCCAGGGATCGGGAGAAAGGATGGGAAAGGCCAAGGGCAGAAGGGATGTAATAATGGGGCTGTTTAGGGAACTATATAAGTGACTTACAGGTAACACTCTCTAGCCTTACTATTCCGTCACATAATATTTTTGATTTGCTTCTGTTTGGGCAGAGATTGCATTACCCAATGGATTCTTTCCCTCTTCATTTTTTTCTACCCATGCAGCCTTCAGGGCCCATGTTTTACCAATGCGCTAGGAAAGCCAAGTTCATCAATTAATTAAGAACTGCTGTCTGGAGTTTGAGGAGGTATCATGGACACGGGGCCATCATTCTGAGATGAAGAGCCATCACTGTGCCTTTTAATCACAAGGTAACCGAGGGACTCACTGTCTCACTGGGACCCTGGGACCAGTCTCACAGAAGGACCAACTGCTTGGTAAAAGAGCAAAGGGAAAATGATTTGGAGAAATCCAGATGCTATCGACCCGCACTACACAAGCCCTGCATTATTCAGTGTTGAGCACTAATGCATGATGTATGCTATTACCATCAAACTCTTGTTGCAAATAATTCATGCTTGGAACTTTAGAAGATATATTATTAAAATTATCCCAGCAGAATCAGACCGGATGATTTCTTCAATTTTGATGGAAATGATCATTCCAGCCTTTGGTATTTCCTTTAAGTATTTATTTGTGTGGGGTATGGTGGTTGGTAGGCACTATTTGTATGTGGTCATGTGGCTGTAAGTCAACAGGTTGGAGAGAGTCCTTTCCAAGTGACTGTAGTCTAAACCTCTTTCAGGCAAGTGGGCTGGTTTCTGAGTCTCCTTTGCAGGTTGGTTTGTCTGGGAATCTTCTTTACATGTTGGTGTGTCTGAAAGTAAATTGTAGTAAAGTGGCTTGTTAACTCTTGTGAGGAGGAGTCTAATGAATCTGGTCAGTTTTAGGGATTTCCTGAAGCTATTTGAGTTGTTCATTTTCCTGCTTAAGGAGTTTCCCCACGACGTAAAGTTTCAATAGAAGGGAATTTGTTATAAGACTGATGTTATCTTCAGTCACACTTCACTTTGAGGCAGGGTTCCCTTGCTGTAGGTGAAGCTCATTTCTTTGTTTAATCTGGTTTGTCACAGATTTCTAGGGATCCTCTTGCACCTGAATATTGGGATTACAGAGAGTGCTGTGCCTGGCCATTGGCATGAATTTGAAAACGCTTGGGATTTTAGTTCGGATCTTCAACTGTAGCAAACACTTTACCAACTGGACTGTCCCCAGCTTTATCTTTAAACATTTATATCTCAGTAGGGAGGAACTCATATTAAGCAAAAATTTGGCTTTAAATTTGCAAAATGACAGTTTTGGATCTAATGCAATGGTAATTGTTTAACATTTCAACAGAATTTGAACCCAGTAGTCTATCTAAGAAAAATGTGCTCTAATTTAAAAAAAAATGGTTTTGGATCTAATGCTATGATTTCAACAGAGTTCAAACTCAATCCTCTATCAAAGAGAAGCATATTATTTGATTGGTTGATTTTAAATTTTTGCTTGGATGCTTTAACAAGATGTCGGTTTTCTACAAAATTACGGGAAACTTTACAACTAGCAGCTTGTCCATCTCAGTTGGGCATGGACCTTAGATTGTCCCAAGACTCTGCAGCACATCTTCTAGTGACCAACCCAACCTATACCTCAAAGGATTAACCTTAAACACTGGTGGTTGTGAAGCTGAAAATCTTCAAAATGAGACTTTTCTCCTCATCTGTAAGTCTGGTTTATTTTTCTCTTTGATGTAGGATTTCTAGAAAATTCACATAGTCTTAGAAAGGTGTGGTGTCCTGTGTTGGTAAATTAAATCACATCTAAAAAGAGTAAAGTTGTCATGAAGGGTTAGCCTTAGGATTAAGTGGCACTTACAATGAAGACAGGTTGTTTGGACCCCACAATGCATTGGACCAAGGTCATTTCCTCTTCCTTTACTTTGCTTCTATGCCTTTACAAGTCTAATGAGAAATCTCCTCCCCCATCTACCTACATCTGGGAAAAGCACCTGCAAAGAAAGTCTGGCCTTTCATCAAGTGGGGGTTCGTACCTTCTGGTGAAATCCAAGTGATGCCCTAGTCTCAAAACCATTGATCAGAACTGGGGAAATGGTTCAGTCTGTAAAGTGCTTGCTGTCTAAGCATGGGAACCTGCATTTTCACCCCAGCCCCCATGACATAGCAGGACTTGATTATACACCCTTGTGCTGGGGTGGATCCCTGGACTTGCTGACCAGTCAGGCCAACTTAACTGTTGAGGCCAGGGATAATGAGAATCCATCTCAGAAAAACAGGTGGACAGTGCTTGAGGTATGACACTGAGGTACTTCACACACACACACACACACACACACACACACACACACACACACACACACACGTTCTCTTCCTCTCCCACCAAGAGCAATGACCATGAAAGGGATATAAAGATAACCTAGCACAAGAGGGAAGCCCCATTAGGTCAAGAATTGGGGGTCTAACTTGAAGCCTTTGTAAAAGGGATTCTTTCCTCCTTCTGCTTCTTTGCCTTCACCTCTGCAGCACAGATTCTTCACTGTAGTTCCTACTCTCCTGGAAGAGGATCAGAAAGATTTGGGGACAGGCCATTGTGCTATCACTGGACAACAGGGAATTGAACCACATATCTTCAGAGATTCTAAAAAATACTCAGACAAGAGAGAGTGGTTGTACAGGAGAGTTAAGAGAGACATCAGGAAGAAATGCTGCCAACACACACACACACACACACACACACACACACACGCAGGCACGCATGCACGCACGCGCTCACACCAACTCATGAAGAAAGTGATACTACTTGGATCAGCTGATCTGAGAAGCATTGAGGCTTTTAGGAAACTAAGGGTTCAGTCCTCCAAGTGGCATTAGTGTGTGCAGCATCTCCATCTTCTGTCTAAACCATCCCTATGAGAACTCATCTGAACACCGATTTGACAGCCTTCTTTACCCAGTTACAACCCCTTGTTGCCATAAACATAGCTGATGTTTTATTCACTACAAAAATCTCACTGGGATAAACTCTGGAGTAAATTATCGTTGGAGATATAGGTTAGAAAATATTAAGACGGTCATCCTGTGGAGAGTTAATCATTTCTAGTTTATTGTATGGTTTGATCTCTCCCATATCTTTTGAAAGAGAATATTCAAATGAGGGACTCTTTTGTGATAGAAGAAGCTGAAATAGACACAAAAAGCCCAAATCTACGGCTTTTGATCTGGAGCCAGAGCTTTCTCTCATTCTATCCTGTTCTTCTCCATTTCTTATGTAGTGAGAAACAAGAGGTGTTGGGCCTAAGTAACAAGCCCACCTTTCCTTCATGCTTCTTTGTGGCAGATGGAGGGGTCGTAAAGATGGGAGCTGCAGTGTTCAATTTACGACTTCGTGTATTGGCAGCACCTTCACCTGAAATAAAATCATACAAGGTAGAGGTGATGTGAGGGTCTAAGACCTTTAACCCACTCTTTTGGACTAAAATGTCAACCACTTAGATGGTGAAACTGAGATCATGGAGTCAAAATGTCTTGAACAAGACATTGTCCTTTCCCCACACTGATAAGAAGAAGTCATGCAGCCCTAGTATCAATAAACAAATGCATTGTATCTATACCTATACCAATATCTACATTTATTTATAACATCTATATCTGTCTATATCATATATACATATATACATCTATATATATATATGTGTGTGTATATATATACATATATGTATACACACACACACATCTTTCCCCCTTTCTTCCTTATTCCTTCCTTCCTCCTTCTCTTCCTCTATTCCTCCTCTTGGTACTTTGAAAATATTTCGAATCACTATTTGGAAGGGGCCGCAGAATGCTTTTTACAGATAATCCTCTAGTAAGGCCTGCTTGAGTTTGATATCAGGAACCAAAATATGACAACTTTTTAGATGCCTCGTGGGGGACTTTGGGCAAATGTTTCAGGTGGGGCCAATTATATAAACTGTTGGAGTTGTTTTTATTTCATCGCCTGGTGATTCAAAAGACTCATCAGCCCTAGAACACCCTGTCCACAAAATACGAGTTATTAATGTGATGAATGGGATGGAGTTGGCTGAAATGACACTGCTTACTTTCCTTTAGCTACTGTCAACTTTATGTTCATTAAAGCTTTTGGCTCAGCTGTAAGCACCTTTCCCCTGAAGATACAAGTGGAGGTGATAAATCAGCCTTTTGTAGAGTGATAGGCACTGTCCTACACAAAACACTATACACTCTTTAACATTTCTTGACTGGCCACTAGGAAAATATCTCAGTTGAATAGTAACCTCTCAAATGATGCTACCTTCAAGGCTGTGTCAGCCCGCAGCAATGTGTCCCGCAGCAATGGCGGGGAACCATTGTTCTCCGTTCAACAGTAGTCTTGCTACCGCTTTTGATTTCTTAACTAAATATTGGAGAGGAAACCCATCTCTGGGGATATCATAGTGACCAAGGGTGACATGCTTTCTACCCTCAAAATACTTCTATTCTAGAAGATTGACTATGTTTTAAGTCTAGCTCTCCTAAGCAGAACCCATTATGTATTTGTTGAATGAATGAATCAAAGAGCAATAAAAGGAGGCCGGAAGTAATATCGTTATTTATCTCTCGACAAATACGTCTTCTAAAATTGGACCACAGCCGCACTGAGACTAGCCCGTACTGATTTTCAGAATCCAGATAAATAATTCAATCTGTCTCTGCCCAGACGATTTATCAATGGGAAAAGAGGCTTTAAAACATTTGCTTTGGGGAGATAGGGTAGCCCTTTACATCGAGGCGCTGGCAGACAGAGCAGGCTTCTTGGTTTAGCACCATTAAAGATGATACAGTCTGCACTTTGCTGGATTCTGTAGGTCTGATGGCAAGAGCAACCACCTGCCCCTCTGAAGAACGTCAGTTTAACTCTGCCCTGTGTGGTAGCCATCCTGGTAGGAATGGAGATAGTCTGAAGAGACATCTGGGCCCCTGGCCCTACCTTTTGCTATCAGACTATGGAAACAATACACCTAGAGGAATTGGAATTCCACCAGAAGTTGCGTACTGGGAACTTGGTAACAGAAGAAGAACTTGTCTTATGGAGTGATAGTTCACACAGTTGTCCCATCTTGACTGCCCACTGACTAGAAGAGACTGAAACCTCCTGATGCCATGGTGATGGGTAGAACCTACACCAGCACTGCTTAGTCATGCAGCCCCCTAGATGTCTACTTTCACTGATCATATTAGACACTGAAGTTGGACTTGGGAGGTGATATGAGTGGGACTTTAGTCTCCTTTTGCATTGTGGCCCTATTTCTGATCTCTCTCTCTCTCTCTCTCTCTCTCTCTCTCTCTCTCTCTCTCTCTCTCTCTCTCCCCCTATCTCCCCCTCTCTCTTTGCTTTTTGCAGTGAATTGACTTATTGAGGAACAATGCCCAGCACTAGACTACTAGTAATACAAGGGCCGGGATCTGATGCTAGTAACACCAATCACAATTGGGTTTGCATTAACTGTGGGCTGCTGCTGGTCTTAACTCTTGCTAACAGACCATGATTTGTTTGGGGGCAGGCACATGCCCAGTCTTATGGCAGACACTGTCAGCCCCAGATCCCTGATAATGACCACTATCCATTTTAGTTCATTCGAAGGAGGTAGCCACTGCTGAGAACTGTGGGAAGGCAGTTCTCTTAAAGCTCAATGGAAAAGGTGAAGATGAGGCCGAGTCTTTATTTCCACAGTTCATCTTCTTGCGTTGAGTGAGATGAGATCCAGCAACTTGTTTGAAGCCATGAGGCAAAAGCCAAGAGACATGTAGGAACACGGCCTGGAAAAATGCTGTCTCCTTGATGAAGGTTTTCAATATTGACATGATGATATTTGGGGCCAGAGAAATCATCATTATAAAAAGTGGTATCCTTTTCAGTGGCATGCTTAAATGTGATCCTGTTTTTGACCCACCAGGGGCTGGTGGTATTTAGCAACAATTGAATATATGTCTCGCAGTTATGACAAGAAAAAAGATGCCCAGACATTGCAAAAACGTCCTTTGGGACTGAATGAAAGAATGTCATCACACAGAAAATGACCAAATTAGACTAACATGAAGGAGACCTACACTACTCTGCATCAGGAGGACATTAGAAGTCTATTTTTCTTGAAGTTGTGGAATCATGTTTTGTGTTACTGGTGGATGAAAGCATTCCTTGCGAATGCACAGCAGACACATGGCTAGCATATGCATAGGACCTACTGACACGACAGGGTGTTAACTGGTGCTTTCCACCCCAAACTGCCTGATCTCCCTGCAGAAGCAGCATCCTGCCTCCACAATAGGACCCCAAGGCACCCTGAACATTCTCCTACAACAAGGTTATTCTGTACCTTCTTACTGTCTTTGTAGTCTATTTTCTCTTCACATGGGTGTCTGTGTCTGTGCATGCTCAAGTAGGTGCATGTGTGTGCATGTCAAAGCCAGAGAACATTCTTGGCTGTCAAGTCCAGGAACATCATCTGCCTCTTTTAAGACAGGGTCCTTTATTGACAAGAAACTCGCAAGTTAAGTTAGACTGGTTAATCAGTGAGACCCAGGGATTCTCCTGCCTCTGCCTGCCTGGTTCTCAGATTACGAGCATGGGCCAACATATCTAGTAGTTTAAAGTGGGTTCTGGGGATTAAACTAATAATGTTTTGTTTACACAGCAAGTGCTTTTTCAACTGAGCTCTCCTTTCTCAGCCTTTGTAGTCTTTTTATCCAGGATAAATCTTATGACAGTGTGTATTGTCCCACACGATACTAATCAAACTACCTGAGACATAGATTCTAGAAACCCATAGCTAAGAATATTAAAATTCCAGTAAAATTTCCTAAGCTGGAATTATGACTTCCAGAAGTGAAATGAATGTTCTAGAAAGAGGAATCCATCTTCTCTGAGACTGTAAAGTACAATGTTATCTCCAAGGCTACCAAAAAGATTCAAGGTCTCCATCCTTGAAAGCTTTCATTTTGGAAAGTGAGGTGACAAAGTGGGGAGGGGAGGGGTCCTACCATTGAGTTCCTCAGTAGGTATAAATAGAGAAGTTCAAGATACTTTGGGAGCACTCGGCTTTTATGCAGGATTTCTCCACTTCTGGTGAAAAAGGGACAGAAGTCCGTGGAACTGACATTTATATTTTGCACTGCAAATACAAAGCCACAGATTTATGCTTTGAGGCTGTTTTATTTACAAAATATTTTGGCTTTGTCACATAGCCATGATACAGAAAAATCGGCAAATGTTTCTGAAGGCATCCTTTAGCCTCCGGTGCAAGCATCTTTGGGTAGCAGCTGGTCATTCATTACAGATAGAGAGACAACCTGGAACTGAGGCTCTCTCAGTCAAGGGCTCATTTATTTCTGCCTTGTGGTATAAGGAAGCACTTCCTTCTATGTAACTCTCATTTCTCCTGGTGCCCTGGAAGACTGTGTTCTTTTGAACTCTCCTTTCAGAAAACAAATCACAGCCCAAGAGAGTGGAGCACCTCAAACTCCCATTTAGGATCCTAGATGTATTTGGGTTTTCAGGAAACGATTCGTTGTGCTGGTAAGCTTCATATTCCACTCTCAACCTGGTATCTCTGTCTTCATTATGACAGATCCCAGTGTGTACTCTTTCAAAGCGGCTACAGCCCACAATGAGCGATTCCTGCAGAGATAACACACACCATTGGTCATGTCTCTAGAAGTGTGGTAGCTTAAGAGAGCCAGAGTGCTTTTCTCATTTTTCTCTTGTTCTGGCTACAAGAGTCAGAGCGGAAGGTCTAATAGCTGAAGTTTGTAATAATTACAACTTGGGCCCTGCCATCATTTTGGTATGGCCTGAGTGTTAAAAATGGGATTTCTTAATTTGAATTATTGATCAGTATGTTCACTCAGGCGGCCATTCTCCTCTTCAAATAGGCAGTAGATCTCAGCTGACAAGGATTTGTGCTTTGAAAAATATCAGCAAACTCTTGGAGCTTCAAATAGAGTCCTGGGCATTCTCTCTCGAGCTGAGAGCTGCCTTCCTAAAACATCCGTCACGGAGGATAAATAAAAGCCAACATTTTAAGACATCGGAATGGGAGTGCATGCTCTCTCAGGCTGAAAACATCTTTGCTGGGGTGATCTCCTAGGACAACCCTTCAGAACATTAATGTGTCCAGGAGTCACCTACTGATCTTGTTCAAATGCAGATCTGTTTGCAGTGGGTCTGGAGAGGCTTGAGAATTTATTTTCAGCCACTCCCCAGTGATGTCACTGTTGCTAGTCTTGAAGGCTCCAGGCAGGTTCCAGTGAGGTATTAAAGCAGGAAGCCTACTCTGGTATTGAGAATACAACTCCTGCCCAAATCTAACACATTCCTTATTGCCTAAATAGTAAATTAAGACCATGGTCTCTCATTCTAGAATATTCTTATGTGGCCATAAGACATTGAAAATGCTCTTTCGGGGAAGCTGGCACAAGCTCGGCCAACTTTTGCCTCAAGAGATGAACCAAGGAATGACCTCTATAGAGTAAGAGGTCTGTGAATGGAACTTGAGTCCTCTGGAAGAACAATATGTACTTTTAAAAGCTAAGCCCTCTCTCTAGACCCAGAAATCAATACTTTTGAATATGTTTTGTACCAATGGATGGCAAATAAGGGTAAGTAAGGCATTATGGTATATTTGAGACAACTGACCAATGTTGTATAGCTAAACAAAGAGTTAAAAAGAATTCAGTAGAATTCTACTTAAGTGGAAGCCATGAAACAAAATCAAACAACAACGGTTTGACTCTCTCTCTCTCTCTCTTCTCTCTCTCTCTCTCTCTCTCTCTCTCTCTCTCTCTCTCTCTCTGTGTGTGTGTGTGTGTTTGTAAAACTTACACATCAAAACTAAAGGAATAGAATTGTTAGAGCAAAAGAAAAGATGTATAGCAATTATAGAATTATGTCAGTAGTATGCTTCAAGACTATTCTCCTAAATTAAATATGGCCACTGATATTCTTAAAGTGTTAAAAAGGATTAAATATAAGTCAAAAGACATACATATAACACAGTTGTCTAAAACAACAAGAGCTGAGCAATGTAAGTAACATGGAGGCCAGGTAAAGCTGTAAGTTGAGGACTTAGGGCACCCCGCGAAAATTTGATAGACGTTATTTTGTGTTGAGATGCATACTTGTGTGGTTCCCCAGTTATTTGCAAAGGTGTGAATCTCATAACAGTTTAGTTCACTTATCTGTAGGGAGAAAAACCAACATCAGACTGGCTCCAGACTTCATGTCGGTAGGAATTCCATGCTAGAAAATTACAGCAACATAGAAAACACCCCAAGGGGAAGAAAATGATCCATCCTGCAACTAGCTACATGATCATTCAACTTGAAATGTAGCGGACAGATATTTTCTATCATGCCCGAATTTAGAAACTCTGGTTCTCTAGCTACCTGAGCAGTGTCTTTCCACTGGGGCATTCAAACAGGAGCTTCACACAGAGGTGACATAGCATCAAGAGTGGGCTATAATGGCTTGCTAAGGAGCTAGAATCACTGTCTTGGGCAATTATAGTCTTTGTGGTAAGATGGTAAGATGAGTGTAGGACCAAAGCTGTTGCACCCCAACCTTCTGGCTGGAGACCTGCTGGTAACCTTCCCCCAAATCCCTTGCAATAGACATTTGTCACACTAGGATGCTTATCACAATGTGTCAGAGACTCTATGTGTGTTACCAACAGACCTGAATCTAGACCTATCCTTTAGTTATAACAGACACTCCATGGTCCATTCCAGGAATAGACATACAGTTTGCTCCAGTCAGACATATATATATTTACCAAGCAAGGTCTTGGATTGTTCATCATTGACTTTGCTGAATTGGCAGAAAGTTTGTCCTGCCTTTGTAATTCAAACGCTCTCAGTATTTGTTAAAGCACACACAAGAAAGCTTGCCTGATTTGGTACTGTGCAAAAATTAATGAAAACACTCCTGCTCATTGCTAACTAAAGAACCTTTGGGAACACTTAATTTCATCATGCTTTTCTCCTCCCTGCTCTTCCTCTTTACTCTTCTTCCTCCCTCCTTCCTTTCCTCCTCCTTCTCTCCCTCTCTTTTTCCCTGGGTTCTTTCTTTTTCCATTCTCTTCTCCTCCTCTTTCTCAGCCCTTATCCCTGGACAAGTGTTTATCTTTTGGTCTTGCTATAAAGCCTGTTCTGATCTTAAACTCAATGTCTTTGCAAGTGTTGAAATTGCAAGCATAAGCCATCAAACTCCACCCATTGCTTAACTTATTAAAAGTAGAAGGCTCTGTTTGATTCTGTGTGAGGGAGAATAAGAACAGCAAGGGCCTCTGCTGGGTGGTCCTGAGTATTTGAATAAACACTATACAGAGAACGCCTGGCCAGCATTCAGCTTTATGCCTGGCCTATCATGAACAGTGCCCGCTGCCTCATTGTGATGGGGGGTGGAGTGGGGTTAAGTTAGGGATGAGACTGTACACGCTCACTGTGGAAATAGAGAAAATTCTAGCTAGCTACCTCTCCCGTTCTCTGCCTGGCTCCCTAATGATGACTGATACTGACATGCATCTGCTATATGGACCCCAGATATCTCCCCCAACTCTCTCTCTCTCTCTCTCTCTCTCTCTCTCTCTCTCTCTCTCCTCTCCCTCTCCTCTCCCTCTCCTCTCCCTCTCCTCTCCCTCTCCCTCTCCCTCTCCCTCCCCTCCCCTCTCCCTCTCTCTCTCTCTCTCTCTCTCTCTCTCTCTCTCTCTCACACATTGCTTTTTCCCCAAAGAAAGGAAATTTTTATGCATGTTGTTCTGGTCCACGTATGTCTTTGGTGACCCACTCATTCCATAAGCATGACTCATCCATGACTTCAAGTAACCCAGAATATTCTTTGTGTGTAACATACAGCTGTGAAAGATACTTGTGTCAGGGACAGCATCCAGGGAAGGCGCAGATGGAAAACACAGGCTCATGCATTGCCAGAGACTGTGGGCAAAGCTCTTGTGGATTTGCCAAGGACTTGGCAGACTCCAGAACAATGGAACTTTACTGCATTTTAGGGGTTGAAGCTCTCTGACAGACCCTGTGAGAAATTTTAATGTTAATTCTCAGATATGGTCTGTCATCAAAGTAAATGTGAGGTGTGATTAGTTAGACTGTTCTCATGCTATTAACAATAGGTACTGCTATTGGTAACTGCTACTAGTTTGTGCTAACTAAATACCAATCGTGAATTTTATGAACAATATTATAGGATTCATAGATCTTATCCCCAACATATCAATTTCAATACCGAGCATTATTGCTTAAGTACACACTCTAGGTCAAGTCCTGATGATGCCCCGCTGTTATGGCAATAAAGACTACCAACTGAGTCCCTGGAGTTTAGATTGTGGTTGGAGAGGCAGACGTGAAAGCAGTAATCACACCAATTCCTACATAATTAGAATTGCAGTAAGTACCATGCTGACATGAGAAGGACCTTTAAGCACAAATGACAGAGAAGCCCGATCCCGTTCACAGACCCAGAGAGAAGGGGGAGCTTCAAGGAGCCACAGTGAAGCTCAGTCAAAATGAAGAATAGGGATCAGGCAACTGAAGGTGGGAGTGAAGTATACTGGAGAGGACAAGAGTGGTCACTAACACCTAAACTAGGGGGAAACTCTAGAGACAGTGTTGGTAAGTCAGAAGCTTAAAAGAAACGTTAGCTTGTCTGAGGAGCAAGACTGGAAAAGTAGACCAGACTGAGGGGAAGAGAACTTGCTGGAGAGAAGGCCCAGTAACTAACAAGAAAACTTCTGACCCCTTGGTTGACCCATTATCTTGATTCTGTGGGGTACATTTAGGTGACAGACCTCACAGCTAATATATCTGTATTTAAAGACATACTTTTTCCAGTTCCAGATGATTCATCCATACATTTACCTATCTATTCGACTACTCACTCAGCCCTCCACCATTCAACCATCCCACGCATCCCCCCACATGCCCCTTTTCCACCCATTTACCCGTTCCTCCACCATCCATCAATATATCATGCATCTCATTTTCCTATTTACCCACCAGTCACCTATTCATCCACCAATCCATCACCCAGTCACTCATCTTTCCACCCATCCATCTACCCATTATCCATCTCTCTGTATATTCATCCATCCATCCATCCATCCATCCATTCATCTACCTATAAACCCTGCCACCTATCCATTCTTCCATTCATGTATCTCCCATCTATTATTCATCCATCCCACCATCCCATTCAGTCTATCCATCCATCCACTCATCCATCTACCCAGTCACTTATTCATCCATCCAGTTATACATCCATTCATCTATCCATCCATCTGCCCACTTATCTAACCTTCCACCTATCCATTCTTTCTTCTTCTCCCCATGCATTTCTTCATATGTGCATGTACTGAATATTTATTTTGCTCTTCACGACAGATTTGTACTGGATCCTGAGGTAGTGTAGTGACTAAGACACCACTCTTTCCTTCAAGAGGCTTACAAACAAATATATAGGACAAATAGAGAATAACGACACAGGAACTCTGGGCTGGGCTGGGTGTATGAACCTACTGAGTATTAACAGAGCTCAAAGAAATAGGGGACAGTCAGAAGCAGGTTGCACTGAGTCAGATAATAAAGAGGATATGGGACAAAATATGCCATGGAGCGCAAGGAGGACAAGATAAG
This sequence comes from Rattus rattus, assembly GCF_011064425.1. NCBI lineage: Eukaryota > Metazoa > Chordata > Mammalia > Rodentia > Muridae > Rattus > Rattus rattus. The sequence continues at coordinate 35,557,824 of NC_046170.1, forward strand.
GAGAGGGAGGTAACTGTTTTGAGTGTGGTGGGTCAAGGGATGAAATCGAAGAAGAGCAGGGAAGAGCTAATGGGAGCTTTATGGTGTATAAATGTGAAGATTTTACCTGAATATTTTAGCTGGATCACTTTTACTTTTACCTGAATATTTTGGCTGGATCACTTTTACTTTTCTTTGTGTCTTCTTATGTTGCCAAGTGGCTTGTTGGTTAGATTTTAAAAAACAATATCCCTAAAGTATATTTCCAGGCATTTTACATTAATGCCACAATCACTATTGAAATGTTTTATACCCCTGAGATTCTGGAATTTTAACAGAGGAAGTATCTAAGTAAAGGGTCATATTTTTTAATAAATTCTGAATTGTGGCAGAGGCTTTTAAATGAAGATGATGCAAAAATAGAATTATATTAATTTAGTGCTTACTATATTAGACACTCAAGCTGGTTCCTTTAAATTATCTGCTTCTCTGAGAAGACTTGATACTAAGGAAGCCTGTCCCTGAAGGCTGTGGGTCAGCGAGGAGGCCACAGAGTTGGCAAGGTGAGGAGCCTGGGCGTAGACCCAGGTCTTCTTGACTATGCCGCCATTGTGGTACAGCATGCTGCTGTTCTAGGTCCCCTGCAAACCAGTCATTTCCAGTTGTATGGACTAGTGATTTTCAGGACTGACTCTAGGAAACCCCAAATTATCCAGTTATCACAGGGGAGAAGGCAGAATTGCTAAGATGTCTTTCAAAGCAACTTCGTCCAAGGAGTTTGCCAGGAGGTGGAAAGAGAGAGAGAGAGAGAGTTCAGATACAAAGCATACAAAAATGGACTGTGGTGGTTCGAGCACAGTGGTAGATGACTTAGCTCCCTTTATTAGATAGACATCACCTAGAACGCCAGTTTATATAGGTGCTATGGAAACTTAGATTAAGAAGTGTATCCAGAGTGCCCACTATATGCAACCATTGGGGTTTGAACCCAGCTAGTAACTCGCATATATTGTCTGTCATCATAACCCATCCACAGTCCAGATTGAGTGATGGGTTGGGGATTTAAATGTAGTCAGAAACACACTCCTGATGCATACTAGCACTAGAGAAGGAAGTTGGATTTCAAGTCCAGGTAGTCAACAGCAAGTAGCCATTCTGAGCTGCATGACCAGAGTCCACAGACATTTACTTACAACACCACACTGGCCCCCTCCCCTGAAAATTAAATGCTTGGGAGGGACATGAGAGCTTTGTGGCATAACCCATGGGCTGGAGAGATGGCTCAGTCATTAAGGGGTAGGTTTACAACCAGAAAGATGGCATAGTCCACAGAGTGCCTGAAAGGACTGAGAATTCACAACGTCCATGCATACCTTGTGCATTCTATAGCAGCCCAGCTGCCCCTGCAGTGGACCCTGGCTCTCTTGGTGGCTACAACTCCCTTGCTCATCTTTATAGAGCATGAAGCTTTCCTTTCTGTTAAAACTGTTTCCCTTTCATTTTTACTGCAGAAGGGGGAAAAAAAACCTCCCAAACAAGCTTTCTGGAGCTCATTTCTATTTGTCATGTATTTTCTGAGCTTGAAGAACTCCAGTGTTATGCTAAGTGACAGATATGCCTGTCCTCTCTCCTTCCCCCCTTTCCTTCTCCCTTTTCTCCTCTTTTTCTCCCTTTTGTGTGCAATTTATGTAGAACATCTGGTTTTAAAAGTGTCGCAATTTTAAAACATATTAGAATGCTCATGGGCTCCAAATATCAACAGCTGTCTATTGCGGTGAACCGAATGTCTGGAAGACAGACCCTCAAGCCGAGTTCTTAAATAAACACAGAGCATCCACAGCACATGACTCTAAGCAGCAGCCATTTGTAAACTGAATATTTACACTGGGTGAAGTGGGAATGATTGTTTTCTTGGTCAGCTCCTCAAAGCAGGGAGGGGGATATTTACGTTTTCATACTTTGACTTCTCTAGAGATCTTTCTGGTTGTGATCCCAGACCCTCACCCAGAGGGCTGTGCTTGTCCACTGTGATTTTATCCCCTGCCACTCTCTCTCTCTCTCTCTCTCTCTCTCTCTCTCTCTCTCTCTCTCTCTCTCTCTCTCTCCCTCTCCTTTCTTTTTTCCTTTTCTTTCCTTCTTTTCTCTCATGTCCTTTCTTGCTTCTCTGTTTCTTTCCTTTTTTCCTTTACTTGGTTTTTTCTCCTTTCCTCATGTTTTTTGGGGTTATTTTTGTATATTTGTACATTTGAGTAAAGAGACACTTATAAGGTGGCTTGAGTATAGGTTCCTTGGTGGAAGCTGGGTATCTTCCTTGATATCTCTTCTACCTCACTCTCTGTAATGGGTCTTAAAATCTGTCTCATGGCTAATCTCACTAGAAGCCTGCTCCATAGAGCTCCTATCTCCACCTTCCAAGGTGGAGTTACAGACAGGGTACCATAACTCTCTGACATTTATGTGGGTTCAGGGGATCTGAGTTACTTCAGGTTTTGAGAGCTGAGCCATTTCCTGAGCCATCCTTGCCCTATGGTTTTCTCTTTATAAGGAGTCCAGAAATTAAATGACACTTGGCTTTTGCTCCTTTGACTGATTCCTGAAGTGAATTCTCATTGTACACGTGGCTTATATACTTCTGTGTGTGTGTGTGTGTGTGTGTGTGTGTGTGTGTGTTTCTGTGGCTGAGGGTGTTGTGTGCGAGTGTGTATGTAAACTTCCTATATTCTTTAATTATGCAGGCCCTGTTCCATACATCCATAAATGCAGTGAAGTTGCATTCTTACTAATGTATGCCATAACTATTATTGGCATTCCCAGCTTTCACATGCACAAACTGGGCCACAGCGTAGTTATATCATCCCATACCTGGTGCTAGGCTACCTCACTTAGGCTACGGAGCTGCTTTTAAGCAGATGCTTTTGTGAGCATCAGGGGAGACCATGCCCTTGCTAGACAGAATTAGGATTTGCCATTCAACATTACCTTATGGGCTCAGTAGTAGGAGGTTTTAAAAAGAGTCTTGGAGGAAAGCTCTTCAATTTTAGACCTGTGGGATTTGAGGGGTACAAAGAGTTTACGAGTTGAATTATCTGGTGAATTTCTGGTGAAAAAAAAATCCTCATACAATTTATGTCAACATAAAATGCAGACACTCCACACTCCTCCACTTGATGCTGGTCTGACAACAAGATGGGCCTGAACAGGGCCAGCATGAAGAGAAGACATGAGGCTGGGGGTGGATATGACGAGAATGACCATATATTGCACACAGGTATGAAATTGTCAAAACCATTAAAAACACTAAAATGAGACCAACAACAACAACAACAAAAACAGGAACAACGAGGAGAAATTGTATATAAAACTGCCCCTAAATTTCCACAGACATGTAATAAAGCTCCCATGGAAGAAAACAAGGACTGGGACTTGAGATAAACCCACCAAAGAGGTTTTCTGCTGGGGGCTGGGGGGGGCATTTGACTAAACACAAGCTCTACTGAATGGCTTATCTTCGCATTAAACCAACAATGGCATGAGAACACGAGCAGACGCTAGAGGGTTTTTTTATTCATATTTCTAAATCTTATAATGTATTACTAGCTGCATCAGCTGTAAGATCAGCAGATTCTTTTGTGTCACCCCCTTCAATTTCATGCTATTACCCTCCCCTCTGACCCCTCCCCCGCCACCCCCTAGCTGTCTTGCCTTCTTTCTAAGCTGTTTGGGGTTCCAGTGTTTATGAGTTTTACAATCCTGATAAGGCTTGTGAAAGAAGGCTTGTCACAAAAAAAAAAAAAGGGTCCCACAAAAGCTGCCTGCTGTCCTTTACGTCGGCACTGTCTCTGTGCTACAGTTAGATGGTAATGATAGATTGCGATAATATTATCGAAAAAAAAGGGAAGAAAAAAATCTGGCCTCATTACTCAGTTGGCTGCAAGCTCGCTTTTTCTTTCGTTGTTGTTGTTATTATTATTATTATTTTTAATAGCAGGGGCTAAAGCTTCCAATTTCCTCAGGCCTAACCTGGCCTTTGGAAAAAAATTTTTTTCCAGGAGGTTGTGAGTACCAGGCTCAATTTTGAATTTGCATTTACATAATATAATTTTTATCATCAATTAATTGATCACATTTAAATTCCTGAAAGGATCCCATGAGTAATAACTACCCCCCGGGTGCTATAAAAACTTAATTTCCCAACACAAAGGCCACTCTGACTTTCAAACAGCTGAGTTGAGCTTCCCATTTAAGTCAAAGTGGAAATAAGAACTAAAAAGGAAAAAAAAAAGTTTACTTTTAAAACAAATTTCGTGTATGTTTTTTTTCCTTCAAACGACCATCTCAGGGGCTGTCTTTGTTGATAGGATAGAAGTCCTGGGTTCCACTCTCAGCAGCCTGTAAAACTAGACATGGTGGTGTTCAGATATAATCAAGGAGCTTAGGAGTTGGAAGGAGGAAGATCGTGAGTTTAAAGTCATCCTTAACTACACAGCAGGTTGGAGACTATGTTTAACTACATGACCTTGCCCCCCTTCCCCCTCCCTCTCCTCCCTCCCTCCCTCCCTCTCCTCTCTCTCTCATTCTCTCTCATTCTCTCTCTCTCTCTCTCACACACACATACACACACACACAGAGAGAGAGAGAAAGTGAGAGAGAGAGAATGAGAGAGAGAGAATGAGAGAGAGAGAGAATGAGAGAGAGAGAGAATGAGAGAGAGAGAGAATGAGAGAGAGAGGCCAACTTGAAGATGGTTTGAAGATGATTCCAGAGTTGTGTGGGGATAAGGAGTGGAAATAAGTAAGCCTTATAGCTGTACAGCCAGGAACGCCAAGAGGAGGAGCAGCCTGTGGAGAGAGCCGTTGCTGGAAGGTCCTGTGTCTTAACTGGGTCCATTGTAAATATTACTATATTGGGCCATTTTTTTTTTGTCTTGCATCTTGAATGGTCATTGATCGACAAACACACTGTAACCAGCCAGTTACATAGCATGACCCAGAAACTCAGTATGTAGATACCGGGATCTCAGAAGACAGTGAACCTGATGGTGTTCAACAAGCAATTTGTACAAAATGACCAACTGGAGAAGATGCGCCATCTTGGACGTGAAGCTCTGATCTCAAGGCCCCTGTGTACCTTTAACTGTAGGGGGCCTTGGCCAGGTCACTTAACTGTTTCCCAGAAGCTAATGCCTGTCTTCAGAGGTGTCGCCATAAGGTAGTTGGCTGTGGGTGTGAGAGTGTTCGTGAAGCCTGGGATGATCTTCCTGGATGAAGGAATATGCATTGGGGAATGCTTTCTGGTGCTCCCTTGTTGAAAATTTTCCTGCTATTAAGTATAACAAGGGAGCAGATGCTCCTCTCTTCTTGTATGTTCCTGAGTTAGCTCCATTGGCATCTCATTGCTTATTTCAAACACTGGTTGTAGATAGGTGATCAGAAAAAAGAATGAGTTACTGGCCCAAACAGGACAAACCAGCATTTGTTATAAGGAAAGAAACAAATTAGGAAATGCATGGGTCTACAATCTGTGATGAGTGGGGCCTGGGCTTCCACTTATCTTGTATGATGTCAGTGTTGTCAATCTGACAGCATCCAGGATCACCTGGGAGACAGGTCTCTGAACATGAAGTATTATTCGGATTGTGCTGATTGATATGAGAAGACCCGTCATAGCTGTGTGTGGGGACTATTCCTTAGGCCGGGATCCTGGACTGTATGGAGAAAGGAAGCTGACTAGAGGCATGTATATGCCATTTTCACTTTTCAGCTGTGGACTTGATTGAACAAGCTGCTTCCAGCTCCTGCAGGCTTGACCTCGCCACCACAGTGGGGAGGGACCTCTGACCTGTGAAGGGGAATAAACCTCAAGTTGCTTGGGTCAGGGTATTTTATCCCAGCACCAGAAAAGAAACTCAGACACTCGACATTAAATCACTATTGTATGGTTGCATTGTGACTCCAGATCAAAGCCATGAACCATACAGGGGCAGAGACTGGGCTTTAGCTCTGCTGGGCCATTCTCTTCTCCCTTCGCACAAACACCTAGCATTGGGTGGCTACCGTTGGTGCCCGCTAAATGTTTCGTGAATGAATGGACAAATGACAGGAGGATCATAAAACCAAATGAAGTGGAATTTAATTCCACAGCCTGCAAATCAAAATCAGGCTGCAAACGGAGGTCATTTTCAGAGAGATAGCTCAGCGTCACGTGCAGTTAATCAGAACACAGCAATTTGTTTTCCGTAAGCACAGGACAGACTATGTATTTTTTTTTCCACTTGCCCCCTAAATAGCATCCTCTTCAACTAATTTCAAAACCAAATGGGATGCTTGAAACACCCAATCAAATGCTCATGTGGGTTGGCTGTGGCTAATTCGCAAAGGCTGACTTTTCACAGCCATGACCAAATCAGACATGGCCAAAGATTTAGTGGAATTGAAGGGGCGTCCTTGTGGTTTTAAAATTGCCCCCAAATTTCCAGCAAATTGCTCTGGCCAGGGTGCCTTGAACAGAGACGGCCTCAAAGGCAGTTCTTCTCTGCGTGGACCCAACTTGAAACTGTCACTTGGGAAGCAGGGGATCCAGCTTTAAACCTCATCTGTTTACCATTTTCATAACCCAATCAATTTAATCTGAGCAGAGTCCAAAGTAAAACTGTGTCTAACTTTAGCTTCCCTATAATTCTTTGGTCTTGGGGCAAATGCATTCTCCTCATACAGTTGGAAGCTTATTGGGTCGACACAGCCTGAGATTGCCCCAGTTTGGAGGGTGTAGGAAGGCATAGGACTTAATATAAAGGCAAAATAGGTTACACAGGGGTAAAACCTGAGCTCTGCTGCCTATCCCTAGCTGTGTGCCCTTGGACAAGTGACTCAGCATCTCTGTGCACTGATATTGTATGTCTTCACTTCTCTAGCGCCTGCCTCAAAGAATTACTATGAAAATTGTATGAATTTATTGAGAGAAGCCTGTGACATTCTCTACCATGTACTGAACCCTGGAAGGATTTGCTCATGCATACTAAGACGACACTGCCTACTATATTATTAAGACTACAAATCGCTTTTAAATATAAAATTGAAACTCAAACGCTCTTGGATGTCTGCTACAAAGCTATTTCCAAAACGATGAAGGCTGCAATTTCCCCGGGGGAGGGAGGTGTACGACAGTGTGCACGCAGAGCCAAGGGGAAAGCAAGCAAGCAAACAGAAAAACCCTAATCCGGGCATTTTTTTAGAGTTAAAATTTTTCATTTTCTGGCTTGAAGGAAAGCAAATGAGAGACCCAGCAAGCAGCTTGCTGTATTAATATGAGCGGTTATATTATGGAATGAAGTGGGTATTTCATGAATTTTCTGGTGACAGGAGCCTTTAATCAAGACTTCATGTTGGCTTTTCTGCTGTAGGCTCATCTGTCCCCCATCCTCACAGCTTAACAACAGATGTGGAATCCAGAGGTGTCAAGGCAGAGCCTCTCTGGGTTCTCAACCAAAGCTCAGGGCTAATTAATGCTCCCCAGACTCTAAGTGGACGCCACAGTCATGGCTTGATAAAACACAACAAAAATAAATCACTAGCAACCCAGAGACAAAACGCAGACCCCCACTTAAGGACTAGATGGAGCAGACTTAAACCATTATGTCAAATTCCTCTATAAATGTCTAAGTGTAGACTCTTCCTCCATTCCTGTGTTCATTTTAGCTTAAAACTGATCAGGAGCTATTGGCTTCCCAGTCTCACATGAATAGTTTCCCAGGTGACTTTAGGGTGGACCTCTGAGCCTTGCCGACTAAGAAATGGAGTCTGCATGGCTGTATAATTCAGCCATTTCTCTAATTAATTCCAACCCTTTGAGAGAAAGCATCAGGCCAACTAAGAGTCCATCAATGAACTGCAAGCTGGTAGTGTAGACAGGATATGGAACTTACAACACCCCATCTCCACCAAGTCCCGGGGGTCCTTGATGCCCATGAGGTCTCAAATCACTGGATCTGAGAGATACAACTTGCTGGTGTCATCTATGGGAAGGAAGAAGCTCCCAGGAGATGGGTAAGGAAGTGGAGTTGGTTATGGCAATGATGTGGGGAGATTAGAGTTGTGGGACCGCATTTTCTGTTCTTCCCGATATATGAGGAATCTTATCCTATTAGAAAAGTCCAGAGGTCCAGGTGTACTCTGTGGGTATTAATGTGTGGATTGTAGTCTGAACTGTTCCCCAAAGGCTTGTGTTGGTCTTCCTCCAATTTGAAGATGAGGAATCTAGGGAGCCTATAGCAAGCAAGGTCAGTGATTGGAAGTCATGTCATTGAATGTGTGTCTCTGAAGGCGATTCGGATTCCACCTTTCTCCACTCTCTCTGTCTCTTTGCGTTCTGACCATCACAAAGTATTGGCATGATGTACCATGCTGCCACAGAACCCCTCCCCCAAACAATAAAGCCCAAGAGCCATGGACTGAGTCTGAAACTGTGAGCTAAAATAAAGCTTCCTTCATTTTAAGTTGATAAGAGCTGGTGTTTTAACCAGCAATGAAAACTCTCCTGACTCCTAAGGATATTTAGGAACTCATCTCTAACCCATTCAAGCAGCCAGTCTACAGCCCGCCTCTTTATGGCACAGACAAGAAACAGAACCGAACATCTATAAACAGCCACACTGGGACGTCTTCGGAGAAGCTCCTGTTACTTTCTTTTATACTGAACCTAGCATAGTCTTATTTTTACCTTCCCTCCAGCCTCACGTGTATCTTTTCCATTCCAGAGGTAAACAGGATGCCTGCCTTCAACCTTTGGTGTGGTAATATGTGATTAGCTTGCTCTATCTTCTCACTGATGCTGGAACCAACCCAGTCTGCCCAGGACCGCTTCTCCATGGCGGTATGCCTTGGGAGACAGGAGGACTGGTGAGCACAGGCCCTCCTCTTATGAGGTAGTGTCTACTGCGACTGACATCTCCACGCAAGTTCAGAAGAAATTTAATGATGGGCTTCAGGTGGGGCTCAGGAGAAAGATGGTATTACCAAACCCAAGGCTCAGAGCTACAATTTCCAGGTGCTTGGGGAGGTACTCGGAATGCCAGGAGCCATCTCAAGAGACATGGTGGTTTTTAAAACTTACCCACATGGCCAGGTTGTTTTGACTCTGAATGTTGATGTGGAGACAGTAGAGCTGAGGAGAGAGAGAAATGGGTACTGGTCCTTGCCCGTCTGACCTGTATCCCATTTGTCCTTTCAGCCCCCAACTTTGCTCAAACACACCAATATGGAAGAACCAACATGTTTGCTTCGCATAGGGAAAGCATTAATTAGTTCATTTAATCCTTATAAGACAACCCTCCCCCCCTGCCAAATGGGCATGTTATTACCTCTATTTTGTAGGTAAGAAAACTGAGGCCCAGAGACATCTCAAGTGATACAGACAGTGATCTGAATCCCCAGCTCCGATTGCTAATGAGTATACTACATTGCTTTCATTTGATTCTCAGCCCCAGGGGTAGGCTTCATCTTTATAAGGCAACCAGAGAGCTAGGGAGATGCTCAAGTGGTAATATTCTTGCTTTGCAAGTACAAGGACCCGAGGACCTGGGGTCTAGCTTCAAAAGCAGTGTAAAACGCTCAATCATAGTAGCACACATCTGTAACCCCCCACTGCTGGAGAGACAGATGCAGGAGGAACCAGAGAGCTTGCTGGATAGCTAGCCCAAACGGTTCCGTGAGCTCCAGGCCAGTAGGAAACCCTGTCTCAAGAGAAACAGGGAGCAATGCCTGAGGAGCAATGCCCAAATTTGTTCTCTGGCTTACACAGGAATCCATATAAATAACTTCAGGCATTCATACAACAAAAAACAACAACAATGAGAACGAGAGAGAGAGAGAGAGAGAGAGAGAGAGAGAGAGAGAGAGAGAGAGAGAGAGCTGCAAGCAGACAGAGAGACAAAGTGAGACACAGATAGAGACAGAGAAACAGAGAGAAGGGAATGGGGTGGAGAAGAGAATCTAAGCATTGAATGCACTCCCCTTTTAGTGTTCCTGGTCCAGCATCACACCACATGATTTGACAGGATCATAAAGAGGAAGGGAAGGAGTAGCCAGCAACAGGGAATGGAATTTAGTGGTCCTCGTCCTTCTACTTTAAGGTAAGTCCCATAGAAGAACAGAAACATGGAACAAAGTTTGTATCTGCACTGACATCATACTAGTGTTGTGCACCCCTCAGTCAGCTGGCTCTGGAATCTGCCCTCCTTCTCAGCACCTGTGTCAGTCGAAATCATGCATTTTTCCACTGCATAAGTAGGGTTATTTTTACTGTTTATTTCTAAATGCATGCATACTGGTGTGACCAAGATCAGAAGCAGGATAACCAATGCTGCCCTGTGGCACCAGAAACCCTACACTTGGCCACTGCACCTTTTCCTTCCTTCCCTTTTTTGTTTCTTTATTCCTTTATTTATTCTTTCCCTCCTATTCTTTAATTTTTATTTCCTTTTACTTTTATGTACATATATGTACATGTATTAGTATGTATGTATGTATGTGCATATGTCCACTGCTGCTTCTATGAGTGGGGGTTTCTCTACACATGCATGTGGAGGCCAGAGGAGAACCTCAAGCATTGTTTCTCAGAAGTGGTGTTCCCCCTCCTCCTCCCTCCCTCCCTCCCTCCCTCCCTCCCTCATGTCTTTCTTTTTTGAGACAGGGCACACTGATAAGGCTAAACTGGCTTCCCACTGAGCCTTCGGAGTCAATTTATCCTTGCCTCCTCCTCATCGCTCACTGTCATGCTCAGTTATGGATACTAGAGTCTGGTCCTCATGTTTGCATGGCAAGAACTTTATGGACTGAACCATTTAATTAGTTCTATACCTCTTTCTTAGTTCAGTTCCAAAAGCAGAGCAAGACACAGGATTGGGGAACATGACTGGTCTTTTCCTAGTGAAAGGATCACCAATATATGACATGTTCCTCATCAGAAATCCCTGTACCAGTCCTCCACCCATTCAGACAGATGCACACCCTTGTTCCATGACCCTTCTTCCCACTGTCCCACAAGCTCCTTGAAGTTGAACCCCCCATCTCGTTTCTCTTAGCCTCGATATCCCATAGAATCTACTCCTCTTCTCCATTGCTGGTGAGACATCTGGCATAGAGCAGAGGTTTCAGTAGATGTCGACGAGATGCATGAATGGAGAAATGAATGGATTTCATGAAGTCACATGCTGCTAATTTGGAATCTTTGATACTTTGGAGTCAGAATATTTATTGAGTAGAAGTTTGGAAAAAAATACTCTAACTTTGGCTTTTACCACTTATGTAGTTCATTACTAAGGAATGTGAGTCTCTAACCCTCTCCTCCATAACTTTCCACATTTTATAATATGTGGAATAATTAAGACACAAGAAATTGCATTTCTTTTAAAGGAACAGCTAACTTCTGTTGTAATTGGACTTCTTGGCTAATTTGGGAAAATTCTTCTACATCCTATAGCTTCCAACCATGCCCCAACCCAAGATTTTGTTAATGAGAAAATTTGTTTGACATACACACACATACACATACATACACACACACATACACACACACACACACACACACACACACACACACACACACGTGCTTGTTTTAGCTTATCTCCCATTAAACAAACCCTTGGTACTTGTCACAAGTACTTCTCTGACAGTAGCTTCAGCATCAACAGCAATGTATTATTAGTTCGTATCAGACAGAACACAACTTGAAGCAACATAAAAGACATTTACTCTGGCTCACGGCTCAGGGTATACCATCTATCATGTTGGGGAAATCATGGTACCTATAACAGCTTGGTGTTGTACGGTGGTGTGAGCTTGAAGCAGCTGCTGGTGAATGTGGCTCTCACCAGGAAGCATGGTGTCAGTGGGGCTGAGCTATAATACTTAAGGCCCACCCTCCAGCCACCTACTTGTGCCATATAGGTCCTACCTCCTTAAAAGGGTTGCAAACTTCTATAACATTACCATAAGCTGGTGACGAGGTTCTCAAGTACAGGAGGCTGCCGGGCACAATGTACATTCAAACCCTAACAGTCATCCTTTTAGAAGACTTTTTCAAGCCCCATCCCGGACCTAGACAACTAGACATGATGGAGAAGACTTTTATAAGCCTTCTTGGAGAAGCTGTAACGTATTCAGTTTTGAGACCTTCTGACCCAATAGTCGCAGGTCAGACAGGCCTTGTTCAGCTCCTCATCTGGCCCTGAGCAGTGTATGAGTCATTTTCTTACCCTCACTCCCTCTGTTTGTAAAATGTGGATAAATGGTGTTGCTAAGGACTTTATGAGTCTGTATATGTCAAGCTCTCAACACTGCTGGGAATAGATCACGTTTTTCTTTCATTCCTGTTACTAAGGGTGGGAGGGAGGGAAATGTGGAGGATGGGAGGTATCTTGGGGTTTTCACTAGGATTGATTCGGGAGGCGACAGTAGGCCCACAAAGGAGGTGAGCTTCAAAAGTTCACAGGACTTGTTTATTGAAACGGTGGGAACTTGGACCCTTCTTGAGATTGAAGGCCTGAGACCGGAAGAGAATAAGATGAACATGTCCCCATGCATAGGATGTGGTGAGAATGGTGTTTGCTGAAACCAGCATCCCACAGAGATACATGAGGGGTGAAGCAATCAGGTCATGCTCATTACAAGAAGCTCACATGTTCTGAAAAACAAACATTTGACCATGAAGACTTCAAAGGTGCTAGAAAAGAACCTAAGATGACCTTCAGGCTCCCACCATCTTCCCTTGATCTGAAGACCAGCTCTGTTTGGAAAACGTTCCTTCTATTTTCTTTCTTTCTTTTTTAAAAAAGATTTATGTATTTATTTCATGTATGTGAGTACACTATTATCACTGTTTTCAGACACATAAGAAGAGGGCATCGGATCTCCATTACAGATGGTTGTGAGCCACCATGTGGTTGCTGGGAATTGAACTCAGGACCTCTAGAAGAGTAGTCAGTGCTCTTAACCGCTGAGCCACCCTCTACTTTCTGATTGACTATATAATCCTCTCCCCAAGACTCCTTAGTCCCCCAATCTTTTAACTCACTGAGTTGATACCAAGCTACCATGGAAATGTTGAAATTAAAGGCATGGAAGGCTAGATAACACAGAACAACAAGAGCTGAGGCTGTCATTACCTTCTTTACCCCAGGCATGAGCTATGCGTTTATTCATTTGTTTTATACATATGGCGGTTTCCCCTGCATGCATTTCACATGCATGCCCAGTGCTAGTGGAGACCGGATGATGGCATCAGATCCTCTGAACCTAGAATTATAGAGGGTTAAAGTGGGCCTGTGGGTGCTGCCAATATACAGCATGGGTCCTCTGGACGAACAGCAAATAATCTTAATCCTTGAGCCCTCTCTCCAGCCCCACAAGCTATGCATTTATAAAGTACACATTATTGGATGTTTCTTGTAACTTTGAGAGGGAAACTTTTTTTCTATTTTATATATAGGAAACCTAGTGTTACAAATGACCAGACGGAGTATCAAACCTTCAAAGCTTGTGTACAACCTTTCTGTGGCAGACCGAGTGGAAAGTGGAGCCTAGAGACACGGAGTGCAGGTGCTTTCCCAAGCACTCACACTAGGAAGGATCAGAAACAGGGCTACAGGGCTGGTCTACTGGTGCCCCTTCTAAGAGCCCCACGAAACATATGTACTTTCATTTACAGCAAACCACAAAGCAAAAAAAAAAAAGCCTATTGTGACACATCGCTAAAGCCTCTTAAAAAGTAGAAATGGGTCCTGAAAGCTCCTGGTGACATGGACCAAAACATTCTGGAATTTAAAATTTATCTTAGCTGTTCTACACAATCACGACAGCCATGTTTATATATATATATATAAAAAGTATGGCACACGCTTTGATTGCCACAACTAATAAATCCACTCCCTCCCCCTTTGACATAAATTCTCTTCCTCCATGGTTATTTAGTATGCGAGGCACATGAAAACATTAGCAGTGCAAAAGGGTAAATAATCTGTTAATTGATCTGGGATGTGTGGATTTTTACCTCAAATTTCTGTTTATGGTTGAAGGTCGTAAGCTATACAAACCTCGATTGATCAGCCTCTTTTCCTTAAGCAGAACCTACTGCATTTGTTTGTGCTGCTCTCCCAAAGTCAAACAAAAGGGCACACATGGAGCTAAGCCGCAGCTTGGCACTGCGGACATGTGGCCCATTCACTCACGGGACAGATGTTTTCAATCTGCGCAGTTTGTCTTTCCTATCCATACGCGATGAAACAGCCTTTGCTTAGACTGGGATACATGCCAGCGGGAGAAGACACACGCTTAACCCTTCACAGACACGGTCTCCACTCCCTGTGGACGGGGAGCTGTGATGTGAATGGGAGGCCAGGGCTTTCAGAGCTGCTTCGGTTCTCACGGGCAATGGATGTGCCTGGAAGCAAAGGCTTTGTTCCCATCCTTTCCTATTGCCATGTCCCCGGTCTGTACCACAGAGCCCTTGACATTTTCCCTATGCTACACCTATGGAAACAGAGAGCAAGACGCTGAAGGAGAAGAGTGTTCTTCTCTGCCTCTCTGGGTGTTTTGATGAACCACACCTAAGGTATAGCGGAGGGTTTATGAAGGGGCAGACTGGCTAGAACTGAGCCCCTGGTTGCAGTGTTTCTTCCCAGAGCAGGAGGAAAGGGTAGCTGTATCCATGAGCTAACTGGGCCCTGAGTAGGTGAGGGTGTCTTTCCCCAAGCTGGTTTAATCTCAGTATGACTGACACATTCTCCTGAAATGCCAAGCCACGAAAAAGAATACATCTGAGCCTTCACCTAATGCCTCCTATCTCCAGGTTGGCTGGACTTAAAGTCCCCACAAACAGTGATTTTCAAATTACTGAATGTCCTCAAGTGAGTTGTTTAGCTTCCTGGAGTTTCCAACCTCCACGGCAAGTAGATACTATTGATCTCAAGCTACACCTTAAAAATACACAGGGTGCTGTATTAGAAGCCCCTCAATGTGTGTGGCCCACTCTTGTATTACAAGAGCCCCTTCGATTGCTGTTTAATATAAAATGTTCTTCACTGGGCTTCTAAACCCAAATAAGATTCCAAATAATATAAATCGTACAATTTAAATGCTAGTTTTCCAACAGGAAATCTTTGTGACATCTAATTAACCCCTTCATCTCTCTCATCTATCCCTCTTTCCTCCCTCTGCCCCTCCCATCCTTCCCTACTTCCCTCCCTCCCCCTCCCTTCTTTCCTTCTTTCCCTCCCTCCTTCCTTCCTTCCTCTCTCTTTCGTTGATCTGTTTCTCTATCTCTCCATCTCATGCGCATGCCCATGTGCCTGAAGACCAAAAGGATGACCTTGACTGCTCAAAACTCATCCACCTATTTTTTTTTCTTTTCTCTCTGTACTGGGAATTGAACTCAGAGTCTCTGACATGCTAGGCAAGCATTAAACATTCTACCATTATGCTGCATGGATCCCCAGGCAACTTTACTTTGTGGTTTATTTTGTTTCTTTGAGACAGTCTCTCATTGGCCTGGAAGTGACCAAGCATATGAGCTTCAGGGATCTATTTGCCAGGTTCTGCCTTTCCAGTGCTGGGCTTACAAGCATGCACTACTATGCCTTAAAAAAACAAAACAAAAAAATCCTTAGATTATAGATATTGAACTCAAGCATTTATTGACTGAGCTCCTAGAAACTAATTCTTTTCTATTCATTTAAAAATGTATGTTTGGTCCTAATGTTTGGGAGGGGGAGATGGGATTTCTTCTATCTCTTCCAGATTCTGACTTCAAAGGGGAGAAGACACTCCCCAACATAGCAAGACACGCCTGGAATGAAACGCACAGCAGCTCGGCAACTAGACACAAGAGTCTATCAGCCGAAGCAAGCAAGCTTAGGTCCCAGAATTGGTAACGGTCACCATGACCTTTGTTAAACATAGCAATTTACAGCTCAATAGCTCTGATGCCTATAATTTTATATGGAGATTTCCCCATCAGTCCCTAGTCGGAGGGTCCCTAGCAGGCCACACACTCAGAGAATGAGACCAGGAGGTTTCTGACTCAGAATCATGGTTCTCCTCCAGCTCCTGTATTGGCCAATGTGATAGCGCATGAGTCTTTTATTCTGGAGACATTGAGATCCTGTTTCTTTCCCTGCGCATGAGGCCTTTAAAACATCCTAGGGGTAAGAAGGGATGGTCATCAACTACAACTTTTCTGTGCAGAGAGGAGAGCTAAGATCACACCCACTGATGCTCTTACAGCTTCCCTGCTTTGAGCCTAGCCCCTCCCCCAACTTGTCTCTTCTTTCTGAGCTTGCTCTTGTTCTTCAGGACTCCTTCTAATTTTATAAACTCCAGATAGACTGTTCTGCAATTTAATTATCTCTCTCTCTCTCTCTCTCTCTCTCTCTCTATATATATATATATATATATATATGCTTACACATATTATATAATACTAACTATTCAGCTTTTGCACTTTATTAATCTATCTTCATCAAACAAAGCAGTTTGCCTCCATGCTCTCTGTATTAGTGGCTTCTCTCTTCAAATATGTATTTAAAAGCTTACAAACCAACCCACACAACTATGCAACTCTACAGGAATATTTAAAAGAATATAAATGCCTGTAGAACAGTACCTCAGCTTAAGGGTGTCCAAACCGTATCTCTGCATCTTCCTTATCTGGGCTTCTACTTCCTCTGCAGCTAGCTGGCCCCTTGAAAACTACACTGGGCATTCTCAGTTTTCCTTTAAAGTTATCCTTCCTGTTTGGTTCCCTTAACTAGGCTCTCTCTCTCTCTCTCTCTCTCTCTCTCTCTCTCTCTCTCTCTCTCTCCTCCTCCCCTTCCTCCCATACCTCCCTCCGCTCCCCTTTCTCTCTCTCTCTCTCTCTCTCTCTCTCTCTCTCTCTATATATATATATATATATATATATATATATATATATATATCTGGACAGTGTTTCAGCTTTGTTAAAATTTGCCAATATTTCAGATTACCTAAGAACACTCAATTTTTCCTCATATTCCCAGGTTCATGCATGTGGGTGCATATGTTTGTCAATAACTCATACATATTTCCTAGAGAGAAGAGTTTTCTGCCATATTTTTACTCTTCTGTTGATAGATAGTAAGGCTATTCACCATGCTCTGGTTCTCTGTATTTGCTTTCTTTTGGCAATATGATTTTATGGGTGACTTTAGCACTTCTGGAGCTGGTGCACAGTGCAGACATTTGGAATGAGAGGTTTGTCTTGGCTCTTGGTTTCAGAAGGATTACTGTCCATCATGGAAGGGTTTGTGGCAGTGAAAGCCTGTGGCTGATGCTTTCCAAATCACATCAACCAGGAAGCAGGAGGTAGGATTTGAGGGCTCGGTAGGAGCTTCAAAGCCATACCCCAATTGACAGCTTTGGCCAGCTAGACTTCATCTCTTTAAGAGCTCCTAGACTCCCCCAAATAGTGCCATTATCTGAGGGAAAGTAATCCAAAACTGAGTCTGAGGGGCCATTGCAGAGCCAAACCATCACAATAATCATGTGACATTTTTATCCACAGGGCTTCGAAGGCAGAAGAGCCTCAGCTACCTGATGTCTCAGATCCCCATGCTTCAGTGGTATCATGCTTGGTGAAAAGCTTGAACATCGCCTCTGTCAAACAAGACTTCATAGCGGGTAATTATTAAAAACACAACAGTCATTACAATAAATTACAGCTTTCACACCTGCTTTGGAGATCAGAGATGAAAGGCACTTCATTGAGGCAAATATTGTGACAGGTGAGCGATGTAATTAATCTTACACAATGTCACGCATAGTCTTTTCTTCAGCAACCCAGGGCTGGATCGCAGGTGCTCCCAGCCACGATCCTCAGGGAGCAGTTCAGGACTGGCTCCCATCTTTCACTCAGTCTCTCACACTCTGGGCCTCCTGAGCTCATCTCATGACCTCCAGTGTAAAGTGACATGGTCAGCATGCTACTCCTCGGTGCTGTGGGTTAATCAGCAGACCTGGTGTAAACCAGGATTTGAATCCTGGTGTCTGGGAGCTCTCAGCTGAGAACAGCTACTTAATCCTTCCCGTCTCATTTCCTTCTTTGTAAAATGGGATAATTATAGCATCTAACCCTGGGAGGAGATATTGTGGATTAAGTAAGATATTAGCACAAAGCTTGATATGCTGTCCATTTTTCTCTACACAGAAGCCATTGTCAATACTGTCAATAGGCAGCAGTTGGGCCACTTTGAAGCAGCTTGCCCTGGGTTGTCTCATGAGCCATCTTCTCTAGGCTGGAGACAGAGTTACAGTGAACATTGCTATAAATAATGCCATCCTCTTTTTATGAAGACTAACTGGATAAACTGATCTTCCTCCAGCTTGGAGAAAATGCTTGGATGCTCTGGCTTGGGCTGGAGAGATGGCTGTGTTGATAAAAAGCTTGCTGCACAAGCATTGAGACTGTCTTTGACTCCAAGGAACTGTTTTTAAAAAATTATTATTTATTTAATGTATATGAGTACACTGTATCTGTCTTCAGACACACCAGAATAGGGAATCAAATCCCATTACAGATCATTGTAAGCCACCATGCAGCTGCTGGGAATTGAACTCAGGACCTCTGGAAGAGCACAGTCAGAGTTCTTAACCACTGAGCCATCTCTGCAGCCCCAAGAAACTTTTTTAAGGAGAAGAAGTGCTCTGTGGATCATGATCATACTTATAATCCCAGCATCACAAAGTCTGAGACAGGCAGATCCCTAGAATTCACTAGCCAGCCTGCCTAGCCAAATTAGTGAACTCCTAGTCAGTAAGACTCGTAAAACAAGGTGGGGATTAACTGAAAAAGATGCTAGAGGTTGCCATCTGGCCACTACAGGTATATATGCATATACACAGAGACATACATACATACATACATACATACAGACAGACAGACAGACAGACACACACACACACACACACACACACACACACACACACACACACACACACCAGAATGGCCGAATGACCTGCCTTAAATATAGGTCTGGTACAATAAATAAATCTATATTGGCCATGCTTTTAAAAGCACATGTCTCTTGTCAAGTAGGTCAAATTAAGCATGTGGCTCAGATCTCTCATTGACCAAGGAATGCTGTCATCATGTATGAAGAAGAAAGTGAAAGAAGACATCAAGCAAAACTACATCAAGCAAAACTAAAGAAACTCCAAACAAAACAATAAAAATCCTATCCTCAAAGCAGGCATTTCTGTCTTCAGGGCCACTTAGTGATCTGAAATGTTTCTCACAAGGACAAATGCTTCTGACTGCAGAGAATGAACGGTCACTTTCGGCTTATTTCAAATATATCACAAGTGGGGAACTCTAAGCAGACAGAGTGCTCAATTTGGATGCTAGGTGACTTAGACCAAAACTGAGTCAGCTGTTCAGATCTTACCTTTGTCTCATGGCAGGTGGGAGAAGATAGGGACACATGGAAACTTGACCATGAGAATGAGGTCAACCTCCCCACAGGGAGGACACACAGTATATTCTAGGACATAGTCAGTACTGGCAGACTCCTATTTGAGGGCACACCCAGCTTTGCAAAGTGCTTCTGCTTTTGTCATACTACCTCAATTCTTACAGCAACATGAAAGGGAGGCAGGATTAATTCAGCTGACAAACTTGGAAACCAAGGCCTGAAAAGATACTGGGTATCTTCTGAAGTTCCAAGAGGAACTTCAGACGACTTGATCTATGTATGCGAGGCAATGCATCAACTCAGAAGATGAGCAAATGCACACAAGAGAATGTTTTGAATATATTGGCCTGAAAACCCAGAAATAGGGTGTAGTGCGGGTGATGCTGGGCAGCAATGATGCTAGGATGCTAGAGTCACCTGTTCTTGTGGCAAGAAACAGATAGTCTTTTATACTTTGTTCGTTTTTTCATGTGTGGTATACACAAGCATATTTTTGCCTCTATGTGTATTGTAGTCATGTGTACTTGTGTTTACCTGCATGTGGAGGACCAAAGTATATTTACAAATATTTGTAAATCACCTTTCATCATTCTTTTACCTTATTTTTAAGCCAATCTTTGAATCAAAAATCAGAGCTCATCAGCATTACTACTCCTGCTAGCTAGAGCTTGCTCTGGGGAGTCCCCTGTGTCTACATTCCAGGACTGGGATATAGTAGGGCAGGTATGCCCACCCAGCTTTTGAATGAGTTTCTGGGGATCTGAACTCCAGTTCTCATGCTTGTGTGGCAAGCATTTCACCATTCAGCTATCTTCTTACTTCCAAGAGGTATCTTATTCAATCTTCATCAGTCACAGCTCTCAGACCCCAGTCAGCTCTGCCTTCTGTGTAGTCACTAACTGCTACATGGGTCTAGGGTAGGATCCCAAGATCCACCCAAGAGGCAGAGAAACAGGCTGGCACATTGGCATTTGGGTTCTTGTATGTGCTTTTGGATCACCCAAGGCAACAGTGATAGAGAGAAGCAATGAAGTAGAGAGAAAAGACCATCTTATCAGCTGTGATGGTTGACCAGTTGTCCCTGAATATGTTGCAACACAACAAGCTCACAGATGGTAGGAACTCTTGTCCTTTCTAATTTTAGTCTTTTGAGATAGAGACTGTACTCAATGTGTAAGCCAAACGCAGACTCACATTTATGATCATCTTGTCTTCGCCTCCAAGGTGCAATGAATGCACATGTTTTGTTTCTTCCAAAGCTGTCAAATTGAATTGATTTTTAGTCATTTTAACCAGAGCAGTTTAAGCCAACCTGATCCCCCAGGTATAAAGCAAGTTTACCAAAGACATCATTTATCCAATTCTGCTACAGTAACAGAACCTTTGAACAGCTCTAGGGAAAATGAATGACCAGTTCCAAAGGGTGTTAGCAACAATAATAATAATTACTGTTTACAAGGCATCTATTACGTTCTTTGACTGTCCCTTTTATATTTTTCCAATAATCTTTTGAGGTAGATAATAGCTCAATAGTTCTCCTGTGTTCTCTCACAACAACGTGTGTGTGTGTGTGTGTGTGTGTGTGTGTGTGTGTGTGTGTGTGTGTGTGTGATTATCCCAATTATTTAGCAAATGAACCAGAAGCTCAAATGATCACATGTAACTCACCCAAAGTCACACAAGCAATGACAGAGCTAGGATTCTAATTCTGGGATGGGAGTCTCAGACATGACTCTTCCAGGCCGCCTCTCCCGAGTAAGTCAGTCAGGAGACTCCTGCTGTACAGACACCATGTACACCTTATTTCTCTTCCACATCTACCTTGAGACTTTGGTGCAGAATGAGATCTATATTGAAGATACATGTATTGAGAGAACCAGGAAAGGATTCAAATCTGCAAGCAGGGTACACTGTTCTGGCTGCTGTGGAGTCCAGCTCAGCCACAGGAAGTCACACATATCCTTGCCCAGACCTTTTTTATAGGCTCAGTTTCAATATTTGCATAAAGGGAAGCATCATGGATACAATTTTTTTTAAAAGAAAACTTACCCCCAAAGTAGTTGAATGTTAAATACTGTAATGTGTATTCAATTCTGATGCTTGCCTGTAGGGCCTCAATGAAAACTCTTGCAGTAAGCTCCCCTTTCTTGTTAACATTACAATCACATTGCCAGGTTGGGGTGTAGTTTAGTGTGCATATGCACAGTGTTCTGGGTTAAATTCCCTGAATATGGTGGTGTATACCTGTCAGTCCAGCTGAGAAATTGAGGCAGAAGGACCAGAGAGCTCAAGGTCATCCTTGACTACATAGCAAGTTTGAGGCCAAGCTAGGATATATGAGACCCTGTCTGAAACAAACAAGCAAACAAACCAAACAAACCTTCTCATTGCCCTTAGATGAATGGGCAAACTGCAGTCCGATTGCCTGGTATCTGTGACTTTTCCAGAGTATGACCCAGTGTCTGTCCTATTTGCTGGGTTCTAAGCATGATTCTCTATAATCATTTACTCTGAGAAGAGGGATGGCCCAAGATGCTGAATATGTCTGGTACCCTCCACTCACTCTGCATGTTTGCATCTGGTCAGGGAGACACCAATGTTCCCAGGGAGGGTTCAGTGATGGTTTCTTCCTCCTAGCAGAAAGATACAGAGGAATTGGAATCTAAAGACTGGCCCAGTTAACTTACTTTAAAATATTTAAAACGTGTGTGTGTGTGTGTGTGTGTGTGTGTGTGTGTGTGTGTGTACTCGCGCACGCACACACGCGTGCATGCATGTGTGTGTGTGCATTTATATCTCTGTGTGTGTCTCTGTTTTTGTATGTATCTGTGTGTGTGTCCAAGTTTGTGTCTATATATATGTCTCTCTCTCTCTCTCTCTCTCTCTCTCTCTCTCTCTCTCTCTCTCTCTCTCTCTCTGTGTGTGTGTGTGTGTGTGTGTGTGTGTGTGTGTGTGTGTGTGTGTGTGTAGGGGGGGGTCAGAAGACAATTTGCAGGAACAGGTTCTTTTCTTCCACCATGTGGGTCATCTTGCTTGGTAGGAAACCTTTTTATTCACTGAGGACATCTTAAGGACCACACAGAAAAGTTTAATGCAACAACTCTTAGCAATTCTGGAAGGAGCAGAGGCTACTGAGGCTCCTGGTCTGTCATTTGGGGTCCAATTAAAGGGACGTTCACCAGCTTGCAAACAAGCCAAGAGCTTAGTTCCAAGGGCTGAGTCCTTGCTATACATACATACATACATACATACATACATACATACATACACATATATATATTTCATATTTTCCCAGCCCTTCTCTCAGCTCCATTCTTCTCTCAACCTCTGTCCCTTTTGTTTTCACCCCTGCAGGCAGCAAGGTTCTTCTGAGGGCAGACTTCACTGCCCACAATGTTGACCAATGCCTGGTGACATTTTCTTTAGATGTCATGGTTGAAAGAGGGAGTGCCCTTGGCTTCTAACATGTGGAAGCACCAGGTACTGCTGAATATTCAAAACTTTTCAGAAGGTGGTTCAAAGCCCAAAGACTCATCTAGGTACAGAGATTTAACAGTATCCAGAGTGTGTGGAGTATTAATGAAGGGTGATTAAAGAGCAGTGTTCATTTGATGTGGACTCGGGAGAATATGACCCCTCCTAACCTGAGCTTCCTAACCTTCTTTGTGTGAATTTGCACTAGATTAGCAGTTTTCAACTTGGGAGTCACGACCCCTCTGGAGGTCACATATCAGATATCCCACATCTTGTGTATTTACAGTACAAAATTACAGTTATGAAGTAGCAACAAAATAATTTACGGTTGGGGGCCAACATGAAATGAGGAACTCCATTGAAGGGGCGCAGCATTGAGAACCAATGCTCTAGATAGTCACGAGGACACAACTAAAAATGGTATTGCCAAGGTCTGGAATGTTGTTGTTGTTGTTGTTGTTGTTGTTGTTGTTATTATTATTATTATTATTATTATTATTATTATTATTATTATTGCTTCCAGGGCTTTCATACAGGGCCTGAGCATAAGAACTGAAGCAGTTTAGCCTTTGTTGATTTTGTTCTTCATTGTTTGCCTTCCTAGGCTCAAGCAACCAAGTCCAGCCCTTACCCTCTGGGCCATCTTCTGCTAGCCCTAGGCTGGCACCATTGTCAGGATAGGCAGGCAAAGCAATCGGCACACCTTGCCTCCATTGCCCAAGGACTGGCAGGGGATCAAAGCACTCTGGTTAGAGCAACATTTGGCAGCAAGATGTAGATCAGCAGAATGGTCCTGGCCTGAGTGCAACAGAAGTACATCCTCCCAAAGGTGTGGTGTCTGTAGCCTCTGTGGCTCCTGTCTGAGCCCAGCCCACCTTCCCTGTTCTCTCCCAACCTAGCAAACTCCCTTTCCACCCTCTTGTCTCCCTCCCCAGGTCCTCAGAGCCCAGCGCCATAGCCCTGTAAGTCAGGTGTATTCAGCCTGACCTGGTGTGCCCTAACTTCTCCACTGCCAGCAATAGCAGCTGCCATTTACCCAGCATTCAGAAGCCAGGTATTAAACCCTGAGCTTTGTATTTATGGTCTCTTCTTATCTCTGAATCCTCCTAAGTTGACTCCTACTTCTTACCACTCAATATTTTAATTTTAATTTGTTAGTTCAGGATCCAGAGCATCCTTGTAAAAGTAGGCACAAATCTTCCTAGTGTTACCACTGGGGAAACTGAGGCACAAGGAGATTATTTAATGGGTTAAGACCTAAATATCTACTTGTAGTGTCAAAGTTCTTTTTTTTTTTTTTTTTTTTGGTTCTTTTTTTTTTCGAGCTGGGGATCGAACCCAGGGCCTTGCGCTTCCTAGGTAAGCGCTCTACCGCTGAGCTAAATCCCCAGCCCCAGTGTCAAAGTTCTTAACCATTATACAAACTACATTCCAAAAATAAGAAAAGGGAGAGAGAGAGAGACAGAGAGAGAGAGAGAGAGAGAGAGAGAGAGAGAAGAAGAGAAGAAGAAGAAGAAGAAGAAGAAGAAGAAGAAGAAGAAGAAGAAGAAGAAGAAGAAGAAGAAGAAGAAGAAGAAGAAGAAGAAGGAGAAGGAGAAGGAGAAGGAGAAGGAGAAGGAGAAGGAGAAGGAGAAGGAGAAGGAGAAGGAGAAGGAGAAGGAGAAGGAGAAGGAGAAGGAGAAGGAGAAGGAGAAGGAGAAGGAGAAGGAGAAGGAAGAAGGAGAAGGAGAAGGAGAAGGAGAAGAAGAAGAAGAAGAAGAAGAGAGAGAGAGAGAGAGAGAGAGAGAGAGAGAGAGAGAGCTAGATTTATCTAAAGTCATCAAGACAGGACATGTTACAGAGAATGGTAGGTGCTAGGTCAAGTCCTATTCATTTAGTCACTGACATGGTGTGCATGAAGGAGATTGTAGGAATTGGGAGACAATGTAGGTGTGATCTTCAAAAGACTGTTAGACATCCAGGTAGTATTTTCACTCTTTGAAAGAGCAAAGCTTCATCACAAGGACCTGAGCTAATCCAGCCCTGACCAGCTTGCACCACCCTCCCAGAGACAGAGATATTATTAGCCAACCTTCCTTCTTGCTCAGGTTCCAAAACAGCAGGCAAACCTATTGGTATAGATGCAGAGGTGCTTGGGAGCTGATGGCCCTCCAGGAAAGGTTATAACATATCTCTCCCTTTTCTCTGCTGAACCAAGATCCTATCCAGGTAAAGAATCAGAACTTCCTAAGAGATTCACTCCTCCATGAAGCTCACTGGGCTTAATTCAATTGCAAAACACCCTAAAATTCTGCACTTAGTCATTTCCTTCCCAAGCTTTTTGACTCTTGGGAAGCACATGTATGGAAGCTAGAATACACAGTTGCATTGTGGTTGTGAAGTAGCCACAAACCTGTTGCAGGCTTAGGGATAGGTGCATGCTTGTTACATCTAGGAAGAAGGACGCTCCTTGCATGCCTTTTCAGGAGGTGGCAGAGGCAGAACTGGGACCAGTGTTATACTGTGTGTTTGTAGGTGGCTGCATCCTAAACATTGTACTTACTCGTGTGCTTCAGACATCAGGGCCTGAGCAGGCACATGATTCCTTTCTCACCCAGCCTCACTTCCCTTCCCTGCTGTGCCAATGAACTTGGAGATCCCCAGATCCCCTTCTTGGCAAGTGTTTGTGCTTCACATGGTTAAGCAGCCTCAGACGTGCCCATGTGGGCTCCACCTTGCCACACACCCATGATGGTTTCCAGGACAGTGATTGTGTAAGGAGCCATACACGTGAGTAGGCGCCAGAGAGACAGCCAACAGCCTCCCTCCATGGGCCGAGGGGTGGGGAGGCCATAGGCAACTTCAGCTCTGGAACAAGGTGAAACAAACACAAAATCTGAGTTGTTGCAGCCACCTGACAGCAGATAGAGTCTCATGAGAAAGGATTTCTATGGTAGATGCCTTCTAGGTCCCAAGAGGAAATGCTCTCTGTGGACCTAAGGGCATGTGCACTCAGGAGAGCAAAGATGCACAATGCATGCCATGATACCTTTGAAACCAGCCTCACTCCTGTCTTAGTTCAGAAAAAAGGATTAGGTGACAACCGTGGGAGTGCAGAAGACTGTAGCTCTTATTGCAGCCTTCCTGGGGCTCTCATTTGGTGCCAGAGAGCATCTGCTGTCTCCCCAAAACATCCATTATCCCTACTTTTCAGTCATAGCTCTTCCTCCCTTCAGTCAGCACGTACATGGCTCCTGTCACCTGAGTTTGGGTCCCTCTTAACTTATTACCCTTCTGTGATCACAGCTCGGTTGGCAAAGCAGCAGGGGTTACATTGGGAAGTACACAATCTTATTAGCACGCTATAGATCAAAAGCAAGTCCTCAGAGCTGGAGCGATGGCTCTATTGGTAGAGGAGCACATGCTATGAAAGCATGAGGAACTGAATTGAAGACCCAGTCTGTGTGGAAAAAAATCTAGGCATGGTAGCATGCACCTAGATCACAGCCCTGGGAAAGCAGGAGCAGGGAGATGTCTGGGGTTTGCCGGCCAGCCAGTCTAGATGAATCTGCAAACTCCAGGATCAGGGAGAGAGAGGCTGTGTCAAAAATTAAAGTAGAAAGTGGTAAAAGAAGACTTCCATTGTTTACCTCTGACCTCTATACATAGGCACATATGCATTCTCCTCTCTCTCTCTCTCTCTCTCTCTCTCTCTCTCTCTCTCTCTCTCTCTCAGCTTTATGTCATCTTATAAATAGGGACATTTTTATCTTAATATTTTAATTACCATCCATGCAGAAAGTGCTATCCATGTGCCCACCCACCTCCTAAGACTATCCAAGTATGTGGTTAATATTTTCCTTTAAGTCCCCCATATTTCCTTCACCTCTCCATCCTCCCTCCATCACAGAGCAGCAGCTAAAGCCCTACATCCCATTTCTACTTTCTCTGACTCCGAAACGTTTCCACCCAGAGCTATTGTCGCTTGGCCTGTGTCCACGTGAGCACAGTAGCAATAAGCACAGACCTGGAAGCCAGACGGCCTGGCTCGGAGTTCCAGCTCTGTACGAACTAGCCAGGTCACCCGCGGCAAGTTGCTCAACTTTCTCTGCCTCAGTCAAAGAAAGAAAACAGTAATAAATCAGCCTTAACTGCAACAGTCCTAGGTAAGACATGTAATTGACAGAAACAGTCCCTGGAAAAAAGTAAGTGCTTAATAAATGCAAGCTATCATTATGGTTCATGAACATTAAATAGGGTAATTTTTTTATGTTTTCTAAAGACCTGACTATATTATAACACCTACACAAGTGTTTTTCCCTCCTCCCTCCTCCCTCCTCTCCTCTCTCTCTCTCTCTCTCTCTCTCTCTCTCTCTCTCTCTCTCTGTGTGTGTGTTTTCATTTACAGCACCAATTTAAAAATATACTGCATTTATTTTAGTTTCTGTAAAGCTGCGTATTTCTGCTTTGATTTATATCCCCCCCAATTTCTCATTGTTGAGTATATTTGAAAAGATAAATTTCCAATTTCTAAAACGTAAACTGTCAAAACAACTTTTAAGCTAAGGAAGAAAACAAAGAGGTTGGGCTTTATTATCATAACATGAAGACATAAATATATGCCATGATGTCTAGCCAATAGAGCCTTCTAGAATGTTGGAACTATTCCAGGCCCGTACTCTTCAATATGAGAGCTACTTGTTCAAGGTTTCCAAACACTAGAAATGTGGCTAATGGGATGAGGAGGTGCGGTCATTCGTTACTCGAAATGTAAATAGCTATATATAATCCTGGGCCACCAATGGGCAAGCCGGGCTAGAGTACAAACATGGCATCTGTGACAGGATCTTAAGCATGGCGGTATGGCCAAGAAGGCGTAACAAGTCTGCAGCAGAAGTGATGGGCATGTTGATGGTCCAGGTTTCCCTTTCTTATTCTTTGAACTCATTTTATCATTTGCCCTTCCAACTTCCCTAGTTGGGTTGTTGTAGATTGATGCCATTGGACAAGAAGGAAGGATGGGCAGGAGGAAAGTTTTAAAGAGGCAGAGGAGGCTGGAGAGAGGAGGAGGCAGCCAAGAGAACATGGCGGCAGACATTAAGATTCCTCTCTGCACATATTACAGGTCGTTATGACTATTCTTAAGGGATGGATGTGTACAGGATTTGGGGCAAATTATATCATATCTAGGTGGGTGGTTTATATCCTTATCAATTAGTTGTAAGTTTATTGTGTGGATATATTATGGATTGAGAATTTAACATGTAAATCTGACTGTTGGGTTACAGATGGTTGAGTCTTACTTTGACCGGGTGGCTGGAACCAGAGAGTTCGCAGCTAGCAGAGAGCCACTGGAAGAGATACTAATCTGAGATGAATTAGTGCTAGTTCCAATGGCTCATTGGAGCCCGAGCTAGGGACCGCCAGGGTACTCGCACAAACCAGTTCCACCGCTTTTATATTTTTACCGCCACAGGTTGTCATCTTTTATCTCTAAATATTTAAGTTGTATTAAATCATCCCTCTGTTGTATTTCGTGCCATTAATAGATTGTTACAAAATATTTTCCAGTCCTTTAGAAAATCCGCTCCCTTAACATCACAGATTTATCCTTTGTAGCATTTTTTGGATGCTCAACTGGTATACAGACTGTTGCTTTCCCTTTTTACACAGAACACACTGAGCACCCAGCAATATATGCTCGGACTGCCATAAACAGGGACTCTATCCTCTACTGAAGGAACGCTTAGGTAATAATGGTTGAGTGGTTTGTTTTTTTTTTGGGGGGGGGGTGAAAAATATGTTTTGCCTTCTAAATTAGAGACTGTAAAAGGCACTAAGAAAGACCTTCCTGAGGATGCTATCTCTTCCCTTTGAACTTGGCTGTCACTTTAAAAAAGTAGCAGGCAATTTAACCCCTTCAGACATAGATAACTACATGGAGAGGGTTTCAAGGAACCCACGGGACTAAAACATTGTCCTCCTTTCCTACCACCCAAGGGTCTGTACACATACTGCTTCCTCAGCCTGTGGTACTTCCCACCTTTCACTCCAATGACATGGATTTATGGTCACATATATGGATACACGTACTACTCACACTAACATACATGCTGGCACAGCTACACACATACAGTACCCAGATACTTGGTTTCTCCAGAGCTCTTTTGGTTGAGACATCTGCTACTTCTTGGTAAATATTCCTAGCTGTTGTCATATCCCACAGCCCTGTACCTTTTCCTTTGGGCTAAAAAGCTTGTACCTACTTTGCCATTACGCAACTACTAGTGTGATTATCTACTACAGCTGGGTCTTTACCTCTAGACTATAAACTCCTGAGGTCAGAGACCATTGTAATTCGCTGTAGTAAATACTTAAAAGCTGCTCAGTAGGCATGGGGCATTAATGAAAAGCCCTTTGCAATTCTTGGGTTAGAAGTGCAGACTTCTGTTCCTTCTAACAATGCCAGGGATCACAATAATAAAGTCATCTTAAACAGCAGTTGTAGGCTGAGGACCATGACTGCATAGGGATATTACATAATTGTTTCTCTTGCACCAGGTAATAAGACACACAAGGCAACTTCATAAAACTAGTCATATCTCATATGGATATCAACTGGTGTCACCAAACCTGACTGACCACCTCATATCCCAGACTTAACCAAATGTCATCCAATTAGTTCCAACCCAGATTCTTTCTACTTGATTGACAGTGTCACTTGCATTGGCTCCAAGATACTAGCAAGTCAAGATTGCTGCCCTCCTCTCTTCTTTAGTACAGAAGCAGGCACTTGAAAGGATTGTGGGCTTCAGGGAAAGCACATGGGCTCCAAACCCAGACATGGAGGTGTTGGAGCAAAGCCCAAGACTACTTCATGAAGTCAACCATCTGCTCATCTGCAAAACAGGGACAAGTACCTCCCTATGAGAAGGGTTCTGTAGATAACATGATGTAATGGACCTGTGGTGCTCAGCAGATTCTTGTAATGAGTAGGTATCTCTAATTGTTAGCATCACAGCCATTAATTCATGCACCCGTGCTATTGCTCTACGACAGAGGTTTTGAAGTTATGTGATTGTGATAGTGATGTGCATCAAAGATTCCCTCTTGCCTAAATCACTGACACTTTGGGGCTCTCTCAGATCTCCCTGCTGGCCAAACACAATTAGATCTAATCAAGTATCTGTTGAAGCTGAAGCTTTAAGAGTTCTTAGTGTTTCTGTCCATCTTTCCAGAACTCCTAGCCACTGGGGTAGGGAGGCCAGTCCCTAACCAGGTGTTTCCTCTGCTTCCTGGGTCCTAACCAGGACCTGAAATGAAGCCACAAAACCAAAAAGCCAGAGCCAGTGGTCCTATTTGACACCACCATAAGCCACTCAGATTTTTAGGACAGTTTATGATGTTATCCCTGCAAACTAATGGCAATAACACAGGCTGTAACCAACATACCATGCCACATGTGCATCATGTGACATCCAATCCTCAGCAGTTGCAGGACTTAGCACATCTGTCTTTCTTTTGCACGTGTATGTGTGGTGTGTGCACGTGCACATAGTCATCTTCACCTGAGTGTGAGGGGACGTGTACATGAAGGGGCATGCTTACTTATGTATCAGTTTGTGTGTGTCTGTGAAGTTTATGTCCACTGTCTTCCTCTACAGCTCTGTACTCGTATTAATTGAGGCAAGGTCTCTGGCTGAGCCCAGAGTTCTCCCATGCTGGCTAGTCCAGCTAGACAACTTAACCAGGGAATCCCCTGAGTCAGGAGACTCCTGAGTGCTGAGATTACAGGCAGTATTGTCTCATTCCTTATGCAGGTTCTGGAGATCTTAGCTCACGTCCTCGTACCTGTAGAGTAAATCCTTTACCCACTGAGTCACCTCCCGGACACCCTCCACTTTTGTTAAGGCAAAGGCTCACCTGGTAATCCAGTCTGGCCTTGATCTAGCTATGTAGCTCAGGCCAGTGTCAAACAGGTGGCGACTCTCCTGCCTCAGAGAGAGTGCATTGAGCTTCCCACAGATATGTGTTCTCAACCAATCTGGAGATCCTGGGCTTGACAGTACAGCCAAGCCATCCAGTCCTGTGGGCTACATGTGCCCAGTGATAACTAATGGAAGTTGTCTGTCAGGAAATGGAGAACCTACTTAAAAAACATGAGGTTGTTTAGCAATTTTCTTTTCTTTTTTAAATTAAAAAAAAACAAAACAAAACAAAACAAAAAAACAACTGTAACTCAAGCCAGCAGCTCTTGAGTGTGAATTCCATAGATGTCAGCATGCCTCAGAGAAGTCAGAGGACTGGGCATCCCTGGTACAGGGGACAACTCAGGCTGAGCTATGGTTAAACAGTGTTTCCCTAGGGCAAACTATAAGAAACTTGCCTCAGCAGACCAAGCCTGGGTCAAGTTTGTTATACCAGCATGAAACATTTAGATGATTAGCGGGAATTACAACTTATACTCCATATATATATATATATATACTCCATTATATATATATATATAATATGTCTTTCAAGATACATATATCTTTCATATATATTCATTCCTTAAAAACCCTTTAATGCTTTAATTTCTCTAGTACTTACATGTCCCATTAAAAAGAAAAATGACATTAAAATAATTTTAAAGGTTTTTGGCTTAAGCCCACTGACATAGGAAATTCTCCTGCTTAGAATCAAGCCCTCATTATCTTGGCCCTGCTTGCATTAAGGAAGGACTCCTGTGGAGATCTGATCTCTGATTGGGTTCCAGCTGAGAGTGGCCATGCTGAAATTAACGTGGCGCCACTGACCTTCCAATAACTGGGCTCTCTGTGGCTCTTTGCCTTGCCAGTCTCTTAAGGGTCCTTTGGAAGGAAATCTGAGGAATCCTCCCCATGCTCTCTCTACTTGGGAATGACCATGCGTGTTTTCTAGGGCATTCCTGACTTTCGAACATTTTATTTGATCTTTTATACATAAACACACTGATATTCTAGCTCAATGATAAACAACTTGTCCACATAAAAATCCAAAGTCACTTTACTCTCTTGTCTGTCTTTTCGTTCTGTTTATTCCCTGGAATGAATCAGATCCCAGTCCCTGAAGGGATGGGCACTAGGATCTCTTGGTGTCCGAGCACCTGTTAAGTTGATTTTAAAATTAATTATTGAGTTTGAGCTCGGGAGATGTCTCAGTGAGTGAAGAATCTGTCATACAAGCATGAAGATCCAAGTTTAAATCTGAAGGACCCAAGTAAAACTGAATGTGGTAGCAAATGAATATGGAATCCCAGCATTCATCAGATGTGAGGTGGGGACAGGGGAATACTCAGAAGGTCAGGTATCAGCTAGCCTGACACATACTGCAGAGAACACGAGACCCCCATCTCAAACAAGCTAGAATCCGAGGATCAGACATGTACCAGAGGCATATGGCATACCTGCATGGTGGCACACACAGGCCCACACTCTTGCAAGCACATGTATTGTACACATGTGTGAGGTACATATATACCAATTAAAATAAGCATTATTATTATTTTTAAGTACAAGCTGTTGCTGAAGAATGTGATAATTCATTTCTAGTGTTTACATTTGTGCCTCTGTGTCTCTCTTGTATCTGTTCTGCCCTGACAGAGCAGGAGAAATAAGAAACTAAGACGTGACTTTGCTGGCCACCTGTCAGGAAGCTGCCACACGGTAAAGATTTTCAGTCACTGCCAAACAGGATCTAGATCTGAACCAAGAACCTGGGAGAAAGTCTCTGGAGCCCATTACCAGATTACCCCCCATGCCGTCTGCTTCACCAGCTAACATTCTTTCCAATAAGACTCCAGTTTTTGTCACTGAATCTGTCAACATGCCTACAAATCCCCGAAGGGTGAAATTAATTTGAACTTCACAGTTGGGCCAACACACTCAGAAGTGTGTTCTTCAGAAATAAAAGCCAATATTTCAGACATTCATTTGGGAGGGGAAAACAGTCTTGGTTTCCTTTTGGAGAGGAAGGGATCATAGATAATAAGTGTTAGACACACAAGCGTGATACAATTAACTATTAAGCATTTCAAATTCTAATGTTCTTTCTCTCTGAAGATTTATTACCTTATTATTTCTCTCTCTCTCTCTCTCTCTCTCTCTCTCTCTCGTGTGTATGTGTGAGTGTGGGTATGTGTCACATGTGTAAGGGGTCATGAAGGAAGGTGTCAGATCTCCTCTGCAAGAGCAGTGAGTACTCCTAACCCCGAAGACATCTCTCCAACCTCCAAATTTCTTTTATGGTTTGGGCGATTTATCCTCCTGCCTTTGAAACTCCAGAAGACTAAGAGCCAAATCATTCCAGAGAGAGTTTGGCTCTCACCAGCCAGATTTCCTAGGAGTTTAAACTTGATGGTATGCAAGTCTCTGCCCTCTCTTAATGGGCCATCTAGAGCATCAGAGGCTTCCTGTGGCAGGAAATGCTTTATCTCAGAATTTGCATCCCGCCAGTATTTGCAGAGTTCAAACCTTATTAGAAGCCCACCCTATTTTCTCTAGCTTCGGTGGGTGTGCGTATGTGTAAACTAGGTCACAAAAGTAACTAGCTGCTGCATGAATTTAAGTGGACCACATTCTCTGATGGACGGGAAGTGGGGAGAGTGAGGGGGCACACTCCAGTCCTAAGACACCTCTCAGTGACTGTTAGAGGAACCCCCTTGCCCTGTCCTGAACCCCCAGTGTTGATTTCCACGAACTTTCTTCACATATGGAAGATTCACACATGTACGTCTGGTACTGACCATCTACAGCCTTGCACAGGAGGTGAGATGGTCAGGCCAGGGCCAGGCTTTTGAAAGCAGTCAAGACAGGCATAAGCTAACAAAGATTTGACTTTAACACGTTGAGCATGAAAAAGGAACCTTTTACATATTTTCAACTCCTGCCTCACATGGACCCGTATTTGCTCCATGCTTTGTGGAAAGAGGATGCTCTACAATCAGAGACTTAGAACCAGATTCCGGATTTCCTCTCTGACTGCATGACCTCACACTGAGGTTTTCGAACTCTGACTCTTCCTCTGCATCATGCCAGTCAACCTGCCAGTGACATAAGATGGTCCTGTGGGTTAAATGAGATACAAATAGACCCTCTCTTGTCACTGCCAGTTTATAGGCACTAAGAAAGGGGTGGCTGTCATATGACAACGCCATCGTCTTTGTCATTGTGCCTTAAGCTACCTCACAATGACAACCTGCTTTTGTGTTGTAGAAAATGCTACAGTGATCAGACATTTGCTAAAGGTCTCTCTGGTCCATGCTCAATGAATTTCTCTTGGAATCTCAGGGTAGGTGAGAGGGCCAGAGTCAGAGTTTTTTCATTTGCCCTCTTATTTTAGGTGTATGGGTATTTTTTGCCTGCATGTATGTCTGTCCTTAGAGCCCAGAAGATACTATTGAATCTCTTGGGACTGGGGTTAAAGATGGTTATGAGCTGCCATGTGGGTATTTGGAATCAAACCCACACTGAGCCATCTCTCCAGTCCTCATCTCCACCCTTACTGGGTAGGGGGTGGTGAATTTCTTTGTTCTCTGTGTTTAACAGCTTTATGGATGTCCCAGTTAGACAGGGTCCCAGTTACTCATGCCAACCACCCATACAACTCATGTACATACCATAACACAACCCCCTTGTCTGCCCACCCAACTTACCCATTTCCATAATAAATCTACTCAGGGGATCACTGAGAGAATTACTTCTACCCAATTCTTTGTTT
The DNA here is from genome assembly GCF_011064425.1 of Rattus rattus. Classification (NCBI taxonomy): domain Eukaryota; kingdom Metazoa; phylum Chordata; class Mammalia; order Rodentia; family Muridae; genus Rattus; species Rattus rattus. The sequence goes on from NC_046170.1 coordinate 35,592,472, forward strand.
CCAGGTCTACTCTTAGGCAAACCCAACAGACACTTTTGTTAAGTATGGACCCCATGGAGAACTCTACACCCAGAAATACCAGAGAACAACAGCTGATTCTCAAATCAGAAATGGATCTCAATGCTGGTCCTGGGCCTATGTTGTGTGTTCATATTTGAAAGCTCCATGTTTTCTCTGCCCAATGTGTATGATAAATATGAATTTTCTTTCATGAGCATGGAGTCTTCTTGTTTCTTTGTTCTGCTACTCTGGATAGTATGTGACTATCTTTGAAAACTACATCCTTGGCATAGCCATCTGTCTGTTTCCTATGTACAAAGCATCCTACATGTAAAGTCAAACAACCGCAGACATATGCTGCTAACTCAGTAAAAATCCATCCAGTTATTTTTACATAATACGATAGGAGATAGTTGATTTTATTATCAGAAATATAACCTAACCAACTGAAGCTCTTTATTCATAGAGCCATCACAGGGGCAAAATGATTTTCCAAATATTTTCTCCTTTGAATTAAGCTATGAAGAAGAAACAAAACAGTGACCCAGAAAAAGTGAATAAAATTAATCAGGTTTGTAATTTAAGGTAAGTGGGTTTAATGGTGCACGAATTAGTAATATTTTATGTACCAAGATGGACACTTTTCTTAATGTCATTGCTTGCTTAAGAAATACACTTCGCAATGACCTCATAGTTTGTATTTTAAGATAATTATGCATGTTTTGCATGGGTAATTGTGACCTGGGTAATTAGAGCACAATCAGCCATTTAGTTTCTTTCCTTGGGGGCCAGATAGCACCATTAAGGTTAAGGCTATGGATAAAGTGATATGTGTAAATGATGCTTTGACAAAGGACGTGAATTTCTTCACATGGTGGGGGCAGGAGTGAAGCATAAGGATCTGCAGAGAGGAGGGATTGCCGTGCTGTAATTCTGCTATGATATGACCTTGACATTTAAGGAACCCTGGGATACCCCTGGTCCCATCTCAGCCAACAAGGGACAAGGCTGAGTTTGCTATACGTGCTATAAATGCTCTTGAGATAAAGTAGGTTTCAAAACTGCATATGCACTAGGTAGTCAGTTGACCTGCTTGTTATCATAGCCCAGCCTACAACCTCCCTATGATGAAGAAAAGACAAATTTATGTTTTTGTAGTATCACCACCACCATCACCACCACCACCACCACCACCACCACAACCACCACCATCACCATCATCATCACCATCATCATCATCACCACCACAATAATAAGAGGAAGAGGAGGAGGAAGAGCAAAGAGGAGGAGGAGAAAACTGGGAATGACAAGGGATAACTCTTGTTGGTTAGTAAACAACCACGCCCCTCCATCTCTGAGATCAGTTTTCTCTCTTTTACAGCAGTTTCCAGAGTTCTTAGACTAGCAGTATTCACTTAGGAAGAGTCCTTAGGAAATGCAGACTACAAATAGAGAGTGGTAGCTCACACCTGTGGATTCAGTACTCAGGATGATGAGAGGCAGGAAGATTTCACCTTGAGCCCCACCTGGGCTACAGACCAAGTTCAAGGTCAGCTGGCTTATGTAGCAAGAGCTTGATTCAAAACAAACTACAACAAAAGCACACTCCATTTCTCCCTACTCCACTCCTACCCCAAATCACCCACTCAGTGATCCACCCACAGTAGATCCCCTGAGTTCCAGATAAACCATCTACATGAAACCTTCGGACCTATGGTTTAGAAATTTCTGTTCTTGAACATCACTTCCGACATTATAATTCTAACGCCAGAACTCCTCAGACCACATTGGCAGACTATTTACTTGTTTCAACACATTATCTTCCAGAACTGAGTTCAATGAGGTCAGTCCTTTGGAATGAAGGGAGCTTCTGAAATTCAGGCATGAGGAACTTTGGGTAATTATCATTAGAGACAATGGAAATCATCGCTGGAGTTTTCTCATAGGCATTGGCCCTGGTGCTAAATGATCTGTTTATACTAGCTCAGTGAAGTCTTATAAAACTCATGTGGCCCCTGCAATCATTCAACCTACGAGGCAAGCATTATTTTCCTTCCTGGTTTTCTGTGGCCAGCTCCTATCAAAGAGGTAAATGAACTTTAAGAACCATCCCACACAATATGTAGTTAAAAAAAGAAAAGGAGCTGTGGACATGGCTCAGGGGTAACACCCTTCTCTACCATGCCTTAGGCTCATTCCCCAGCTTTGCAAAGTTTCCTATTCCAATTTCTTTATCTTTAAAGCCATACTAGAAGGGACCATATGGGATAAGAGGACTCAAGGGATCTAACTCAGAGCCTCAATTCCATTTCTTTTGTTTTGAATATTTATTGGGATTATTTTTAGGGGTGTGTGTGTGTGTGTGTGTGTGTGTGTGTGTGTGTTGATAAGAATGGGTGTTGGTAAGTGTGCATGAGTGCATGAGAGCAGTGGCTAAGGGGATGTTGGATCCCTAGGAGCCACAGTTACAGGATGTGCTGGAAAATGAACTTGTGTTCTCTGTAAAAGACATATCTGCTCTTCACCTCTGGTCCATCTCTCCAGTGCCTCACTTCATTAAAAAAATCTCTCTCTCTCTCTCTCTCTCTCTCTCTCTCTCTCTCTCTCTCTCTCTCTCTCTCTCTCTCTCTCTGTGTGTGTGTGTGTGTGTGTGTGTGTGTGTGTGTGTGTGTGTGTGTTGTGTAAAGTCTGTGGGAAACATGTGCATGGCTCGTGACCATTGGTCTTCACCTTCCACCTCATAGTTCACCAAAGCATACCCCAGACTGCCTGTGAGCCTTCTGGAAGTTTCCTGCCTCTGACTCCCAGCTCTGCAAAGGAGCCCTGGGATTAAGAGAAATGTGATACTACATTTGCATTCTGACCGGGTTCTGGAGATCCTGAGTCAGGTCTGCAGGTTTCTGTGGAGTGTTTTAAGTACTTCACAGCACACTGAGCCATCTTCCCAGTCCCAAACTTATTTCTAATTGGTGTTAAGGTCATAAGACTGAAGTCCATCTCGTGTAAACACATCCCAGTAGACCGGAAACCCCAACACTGAGAGTAGGAATCCAGTTTCCACCCAGGCTGTCCGGGGCCACCCAGTCCCATCTCTATCTGCTGTCTTTATTTTTTCTTCCATAGCTCTTCACAGAATATACAGCTGATGTGTTCTGACCTCTGGTAGGCCCCACCCCTCCTCTCTAGACTCCTGCCAGCCCAGCTAAATTGGGTCACACCCATTCCAGATCTGTTAAAATAGCAAAGGACTTGGTGACAGAATGCACCCTCAAAAGGTACCGATGTTCAGCATGGATGTTTACTTATCCGGAGGTTCTTGTTTTGAGTGACAACTCAGCTAGAAACATTATTAACTTCAGAAAACTAACTCCAAACCCTGGTTATTTATATGCTGCCTGTTTGCGCTGGGGCTCCTTTGTCTCTGAGTAGTTTCTGCACGGTGCTGTCATTCACTGAGCGGAGACAGCCAGCTAAGCCGCGCCATTCATCCAGTTGGACTCTTCAGGAGTACAATAGCAGTATCGATAATGTGTAACTGGCCCTTCCCCCACCTCAGGTCGTCTTCTTGATTCTGAGTGGTTACGTTTTGATTTTCCAAACTTGCTGCAAATGGACTTGAATCAGACCTGATTTCCCATCATAATTACTTCTGCGTGAGGAGATCTTTCCAGAACTCTTTGCTACTGCTGTTTTAATGGGAAACCTGTCTATTTGTATGTTAATCGTTTCCTCCATGTTATTGGTTTTGTTGATGGAAAAGCACAAATCACATGCTTCTCTATTTTCAAGGTTTATATTAATCTGGATTTCTTAAAATTCTTGTATATACTAACATGAAACCATTTCAACCCCTCCTGCTTTAATAAAATAGAAAGGGAGAGAGAGGGGAGGGAGAGAGGGAGAGAGAGAGAGAGAGAGAGAGAGAGAGAGAGAGAGAGAGAGAGAGAGAGAGAGAGGTCTAAGGACATCCTCCCAGGAAGCAGAGTATACCCAGCGCAACTGCTCAATGAAACCACAGTGCTCAGGTAACTCCACAGGTGGCTTTGAGGGTTTGTGGGTTTGGAAGTAAGCATGCCACTCTGGGTAAACCATTCACTCAGCTCCTGAGCTACTCAGACCTCTGACTGAGAAAGTCCCTTGTGTCAGGTGAAGCAACCCTGCCTGGCAGATGAAGTCAGGAAAGGCGACCGAAAGCTCAGTGCTAGGCTCCAGAAATTGTTCCATTTCAACGTGCTTACTCAGGAAGCATGATGGCCTGAGTTTACCAGCACCCATGTCAAAATGCAAACACAGCAAACCATGCTTCAATCCCAGATATGGGTAGGGAGACACTGAGCTCACTGGCCTAGTTTAACCCATGATCTCTGGATTCAGTGAGAGACCCTGTCTCAACAGGTAAGATGGAGAACAGTACAGAGGAAGGCACTTGGTGTTCACTCTAGTCTCTACATACTTGTGCACATAAATGCACATAGACATATTTCCACAGGAACATGTACATACCACATGTCAAACAAACAAACACACACACACACACACACACACACACACACACACACACACACACACAGAGGCTCTGAGAGAATTTAGGATAGCCAAGGAGCACGCATCCAGACACTACATTTGCAAATCTTCACTTTCTACATTGGTAAAATGAGAGAAAATATTTGTAATATTTTAGAGTATCCATGAAATAATGATCAGCCCACAATAGCTCTCGATATCTGATCATAAAAACTCAGCAACTTGCTACCAATCCAGCCTTCTGCATCTGTTGTTCCATCCATAGGCCAAGCATTTTTGTCCTTTCTGCCTTGTGCCTTCTCCCTGGTATCCAGAACATTTGCATGAACATAGTGGGATGCTTAACAAATGATTATAATAGAAACCATGAAAAGGGTTCCATTATTACTTGTTTGCTGAACGACTGTAGTGTACCAGGACTTGGGCCAGACATAGAGATGTTTAGAGGTGGAAATTTGTCCTTCTTGTTCCAGAGAGTTCTTGACCTTGGAGGTGGTGGTAAAGATAGGCAGAGACAAGTCATATGACCTCCAAAGTAACCCAAGGCAAGTGTTCAAATGCAGGTCTCTCAGCCTAGCCCGGACTTACAGATTCACATGTCTTAAGGAAAGTCTTGGGCCATTTCTAGGAAGTATCTCAGATAACTACTTGATGTTCTTGTTTGAAACTCAGTGAAGACATATGCGGATAGCAGACTCTGGGTTGTTTAATTCCTGTGACAGCTATAGTCAATGTCACAGGGAGCTGCTGCTGACCCCTTCAGAGAGTGGTCATTGTAAATAAAGTCTAAGCGATGAAAGGATTGGGAGCTACCTGAAAGTTTAAGGGTTCTCCACAGCAGAGAGAGGTCCAAGTGCCAAACAAAACCCAACGGTTCCAAAAACAAGAAGATGAGACCTGAATCAGGGGAGACAGTGTCAACTTAAAGATTCAGTTTATTTTAAATATTTACTTTGAATTCTGTATACGTGAGAGAGGAAGTGTATGTGTATATAAGAACAGGTGCTCTTAGGGTCGGATGCCCTGGATCTGAGCGACAGGTAGTTAGGAACTGCACACATAGGTGCTAGAAACTGAGTCCTGGTCCTCTGCAAGAGCAGTGTGTGCTTCTAATGCCTGGGCCATCTTTCCAATTTTGTATGTGTACGTTGAAGACTCAGTCTGTTCATACTGTGTCTCCCACCCAGCTCCCACTGTGTCTTCTAAACAACATGGAGGACATTGGATCCATCTTTCAAGTATGTTTGTGTGGTTGAGTCCAGAAAGAAAAAGAATATTTGGATAGACGTGATAAAAGCCAAGTGTTCTGGGTTTATCAATTGTGGCCCTGCTTCCGACTTTCCATGTTCCAGAACTTTCTAATGGGTCCAAACTATATAACTTCATGTGCCATACCAAAAACCATTAAAACCATCATTTCTTTACTATGTGGTTGGGGAAGCTAAGCCCAGATGATTCCTGAAATAACATACATGAGGAGGCTCACCCCAAAAGCTCAGTGTTCTGGTGACTCAGCTGATGGCTTCCCCACAGAATGACCAAGAGAAATCAGGTTTAGCTACAGCTTCTCCCAGGACCTGGCCAGGAGCTCCTGGATGCAAATCCTCAGCTTAGCTGCAGTCCCACCTTCTCCAATTGGAAGTCCCCAGGAAGAAAACAACACCTAGACCTGCAGCCCCTTCATTGATGATGGCCTGACTCAGCCTTGGGTGGGACACACCATGGTGTTCAAGAGAAATGGGAGCTTGTTGTGACAGAACCCCTACACTCAGTTCTGAGTCACTGTTGCAAGTCCTTGGTCACCTTCCCCTTCAGTCCCCTCCCGATTTAACCACACCCACTTCTGGGAAGCCATTAGTCCAAGTGCCCATATACAACAATAAAGTATCAGCCCAGGAGAGTTGAACTGACCCAAACCTGTCAAGCATCATTGTGGCTCAAAGGACTAATCATATTTAAGTGCCTACTGCTACAAGACTTGGACAAATCTTGACTGGGAACTGGGATGTATTAGACTGGGACAGACAGAGTGACTAACTTGTTACTGTCTTTCCAGTACTATCCAAGTTTGAAAACTGGTAGTTCTTGGTTTTGGGAAGTCCATCAATCCTGAGTGAGCAGGAGCCTTTGCTCAGCCTAAAGAGATAAGGGTGTGAGAGAAGATAAGCTAAGAGAATGGTTAAGGTAATACTCAGTTGGTGAACTGTTTGCCTGGCAAGTGTGAGGATCTGAGTTCAATCCCTAGAAGCCACATTTTAAAGAAGGCAATGCTGACTGCAAGAGGGAAGCAAACACAGGTGTGGTCTTAGGGTTCCTAGAAAGATAGACTAGACAACTTGGTGAAGTCTAAGATGGTGAGGAACAAAGTAGTGGGTATCCCCTGATGAATGGGACCCATGGCTGTTCTTAGTGGTTGGTGTCAGGGATTTCTCTGGGTATGGTGAACTTTTCATCTATTAATGATGTTTCTTGTTGACCTCTGAGCAAGTTTGCCTCAGAAATTCTCTTTGATCCCTTCTAACCCCTACTTTTATGAGGGTCCTATTTATCTGAACTCTGATCCGCACACTTGAATGGTAAGTGTTTTTATCCACTGAGCCACCAACACGGACTGAAGAGTCTCCTTATTGCACATGTAAGGCAAGCAATCTCGTGAGTGAGTCCTCCAATTATAAGGGACCTACAAGACACTAGCCTCCATGAGATGTCCTCTGCTAATGATTAGACACACACCTACAACAAAGTGTGAAATGTGAGTGGGACCTGTGCCATCGACCTGTAATCCCAACACTTGGGAGGCTGAGGCATGAATCTACTGACAGTCTGAACCACATAGTAAGTGAAGACCCGCCTGAGCCATGTACTGAGACTGTCTCCCAAAAGCATAATAAAACAGTTCACATATGGATGCATACATATATCAATATACAATATACATGTATACACATTTACTGGGGGTGAGGAGGAGGATATGTAGTCTTGCCGGCGACCAGAATCTCAGGCAGATCGTTGGATTAACTTCATAGCCACAAAGAATCACAAGAGAAATGGGGATCAAGTCCCATCAAGAGACTTAACTCAGAAACCTATGGTTTTTCTACCATAGCTCAGTGCTGGTTTTCACATGAATTTTTGGATGATAGTGTATTGAGAAGAAACTACATGATCTAAGCTAACAAAGACTTCAAACCAGAAATCAACTTACAATGGCATTACCAAGGTTGGGCTCTCCTTGTACACGCCTCTCCCTCCTCTTCCCCTCCCCTTCCACCCTTTCTCTCTCTGTGAATGTGTATGTATTTGTGCATGTGTGCACACATGCACATGCACACTCACGTGAACTCGTGAACACACACACACACACACACACACACACACACACACGTAAGGAGGGATCCTTGCACACAGGTGTGAAAGCCATGAGTGGATATTGGATATTCTATTGCTCAGGACAGTAGTTTTTTTAAATATGGTGACTCACTAAATAGGAGTTTGCATTTTCAGCTAGATTAGCCAGCACAGCTCCAGGAATCTGCAGGCCTCTGATCTACCCATCACTAAGCTTTTAGATATGAGCATTTATCCACCAAACCTCAATGTAGGCATGGGGATCTGGACTCAGGTCCTCCTGTTTGCCCAGCAAGTGCCCTTTTCTCCAGCTCTGTCTCTTCTGCCAGCTTTTGATTGTCAGAGGGTGACTATGGATTCTCAGCCTCTCTCAGACCTGGTAGACGTTGAAGTGAGACTTTTCAACTTAGGTCCCATGAAGCACATTAAGTGGGAAAGGGTGGGATGTCCCTAAGGGTGTGTCCCTTGGCACATGGCCAAGTTTAACCTCCAGGATAGTCACTCTTTCAAACTCTCCACTTTAAGAAATACCGCAGCATGTTTTATCTACCCAGACTCAATCATTCTCCAAATCCACCTCTGAAGGTAAGTCTTGAGATCAACTCATAGCCAGGAAAAAATGAAGAATCTCTGCATAGAGGAAGGGCTAGCCTGGTATTACCTGAAGCAGAAGGAGCAGGAACCAGCCTGAATCAAATTAGTGAGAATTAGAATAAAGTGGGAATCAGCATGTCCCGGGACAAATTGAACTGCATGAAAAATGGGTTGAAGTCCTAGTCTCTAAAACATGTCTCAGACTTTATTTGAAAATAAAATTGCTGCTGGTATAATTAGGTAAAATGCAATCATCCTGACGTGGGACAAGCCCTTCATGCAAGGTGATTATTGCCCTTGTAAAAGATTGGAGCAGAGTCACCCAGGGAGAATGGTATTGAAGGCAACAGTGTGGATGGAGAAATATCTCTGTAAGTTACAGAGGGCATCTAGCCAACAGTACATGCTGGCAAGAGGTGAAGAAGGGCTTTGCCCAGTCTCAGAAAAGTGCCATCCTCCTGAATCCTGGATCCCCACTCACAAGCCTCCAGAATCATGAAGATCGACTTCTTCCAGGTGATGCGCTCAGCCACATTATTCATGGGTATTGTTGCTGCAACCTTGGGAAACTAATTTGCATAAAAGGGATTGCCAGATGAAGCAAAAGATGCCAAGGTAAATTTAAATCTCAGATAACAGTTTCAGGAAGTTCCAGAAGTCAGCATGTCTCCTGGAGTGTTTAGCACATACATGTAACTCAGGGTTGGTCTATATTTTTGCTTGTCAAACACTCTAGTCTACAAGCCATTTCGCATGGTACCTGGCACAGCTTTCAGAAATATTAGCTGGTGTCAAGATGCCCCAGTAGCTTGAACTGGAACAGGCAATGGGAGATATCTATGTATACATTCTACAGACATTTTTGATTTGCTTTTTTGTTAAATAAACAAAAAAGGGGGGTTGTTGTCGTTGTTGTTTTGGGCTTTGTTTTCTTTTAGGTAAAGGGTTGGGGTAATAACATTCATTTTAACATGGATTAAAATCAGAGTAACATCATTAGAAAGAGAGAGGTGAAATCCGATCAACTCGCAGTAAGGGGACCATGGAGACCTCTCTGATTCCACGGGACTCAGAGGTTCCAGTCTCACCATATCCAGGCTGCTACATGTGCATGCCTAAATGTGGTGGAGAAGCTGCGTGTCTGGGCAGGCCCAGCTACCTTGGAAAGTCACTCTGTCCCTGCAGCCTGTTCCCTCCTTAACTGCCAGTGTGTGCTTCTCCCTCCCCTACTGCTTCATCCACCCCTCCTGCTGGGGCCACCGGCTGATTGTGACAAACTCTGTTGATTTTTATTAGCCAAGCAGATGTTGTTGATATCTGGGAGATATACCATCACTCTTTCAGTGTGGGGACCGGACTGCTTCCTTTTCCTCTCCCTCCTTCTCCACAGCTTCCGTCCCGAGTGGTGGACTTCCTGCCATTCTTTTGGGGGAATTGTGCTCTTCCCGAAAGCTGTGTGGGGCCTCAGGGTAACATGATCATAGCAGGCAGGCAAAGATATTCTGGCTTGAATATTTCATGATGCTGCCTGGTGGGAAGAGCAAATTCGGAGTGCGCCAAGTTTAGGAAGTTATTGAAGAAAAGGAGAGAAATAATAAAAGAGAAAGTAGGAGAATGTTTATGGGCTGTATGTGCATGTGTGTGTGCACATGCACATATGCACATGCACATGTGATGGGGTTATAAGTAACTCTGATATATGCAAAGTCCCAATAAGTACTTGGTAAATTCTAGTATTTACAGACAATTCATTAACCCCACCCATATTTTTTGAGAACTTAATGCCCAGCAGTGATTGACAATCTAGAGCTCAACAAGAAGAAAAACCCCTGTTACCTTAAGAAAGATAGACAATGTAATAAACAAAGAACTATGTAAACCCTTTAAGTGTTATTTCTATTAATTATTGGGAAGTTGTAACAGCAGCCTAGAGAGCAATGGGGCTTAGATCTTCTTTAAGAAGGTGTCTCTAGTGAGAAAATATGGAGAGAGGTCCCAAGGAAAACTAAGGATATGGGTAAGGGTAGTCCATGGCGAGACTCAGACTTTCCTGAAGACAATGAGTGTATGATGATCTGTGTTACAGAAATCTCATTCGACAGTCCCTGCAAGAGTTGGGGATTATTCAGAGAATTGTCCTCCAAATAGCTATCACACAAAACAGAAGAACGTCCCTCTTCTGCATCCATATAGTTCTTAAGTGGATGTCCTACTTCAGAATCTAGGATGCTTCTCAAGGTCAAATGCAGTTTCCTCTGAGCCTACAGGGCCACTCCACTTACTGAGAAGCTCCGTCTCCCAATTCCAGAAGGTTTCTATCTCTTTGGATGAATTTCTTCCTTTTGCATGTAGTTACTAAACTAACTTCTTCCTGATTCTAGAATGATCCTTGGTATTTGGATAAATCGATTCCTCTCTTCTGCATTTAGAGTGGTCCCAACTCGGAGCCACTCTTGGAAGCATTTGGAGAAGCAGCCCCTCAGGGCATTTTCTGTACTCGGTGACTTAGGTGAGTAGCAGCAGCTGGGAAGGCAACTCTGAGCTTTAGAGATTATGACAAGAACTCAGGTGATGAGACCTGGGTCTAAGAAATATAGAGAAAGATAGCAGGCACAAACAAATGTCCTGGGTCTGAGTTATCTAAACTAAAGCTGTTTCTCCAACCAGAAGTGGAGATCAGACTGTCTTCTGAGCAGGTTTGTGGGACAGGTAGAAACATGTAAAATCACTTTGTTGAGAGCCTGGGTTTATATATGTATGTGTGTGTATGTATGTATGTATGTATGTATGTATGTATGTATGTATGTATATGTGAGTTTCTCTTTCTTTATTAGTCCTTTCCAATATGAGAGTAGACTTTGTCAACCTAGCGGATAACTGTTGAAATCTTTAACCACCAAGCTTTGCAGGGAGAACCAAATGACAATACACACTCCTGACTCTTGACCTCATTTGTGCCAAGATCTCAATACCAGGAATAAACATGGCGTTCACCGTGCTTTGGATGTGAAATTCACAAGCCATGCCAGAGAAGATATGGAATAACTACAGGGGTAGATTTGGGGTTTTAGATTTCCTGTCCAGATCTTTACCTTTCAATTGCCACATACGTTGTAAAGGATTCATTCATGGCTCAGGCTTTCTCAATTTTAAGAGTGTCCCCACTGTCCCTCAGTCACTTGACAATGCCACTTCCCAATAGCTGTGAATTCTTTTATACATTTGGATGGGCAGAGGCACTAACTGCACCCCACTAACTGCTATTCACCTCCATGATACACAGTGCAACTGGCGAGCCCCATTCCTTGACCATGAGCTTTGGAGAACTGACAGGTGTTGATTTTGCTCTGTTTGGGGCTATTGTCTGGGGATAGCTGTTGAACAGAACAAAGGAAACTCCAAACTCAAATCCAGACATGCACTGCCAGATTATAGACTCATATGGAACCCCGCAGCCCATCGGCTATTGTAGTTAGAAGCAAAAGGACAGGAACACATGATAAGCGACAGAGGTACACATCATGTCTGTCCCCTTTGCCTCACACCCTTCTCCATCCATTCCTCAGCACCCCTACACCTCTGCATATCTTTATGGTAGAATTCCCTACACATTACTGCTCTCCACTGTGGTTCCTCAGCCTGGGGCTGATAGGAGAGATCACATAAGAGGTTTGGTGACTCTCCACTCTTGAGAGTTGACCAGGTGGTCAACAGGATCAGATGCAGTTCATGAGCTGACTAGACTTTATGAGTCAGAGCTTGGTAAAAGCCATCAAGGGAGACTTAATCTACTTAAATGCTCACTGCTCTGGGGTCCCAGATGGTGACGAGGCCAAAGCAAAGGTGTCAGACTATGTGTGGTCTTTAAATAGCCTTTTTATGATTGTCACAGGAGCTGAGCCTGGGGCCTGGACCCATTCCAGTTGGTAATTGATAATTCCAACTGGTAATTATGTGCTCTGGGTGGTTTCGGTTGGCATTCTGAACATCCTGTCCTCAAATGGGGAGAGGTGTTCCTGGTTTCATGCCAGAGGTGGCTCCATTTCAAGCCCCATAAAGTTTCTAAATACCTTTGGAATGCTGCAGGAAGAAAGATGCTGTCCTCGTTAAACACGCAGCCTTCACAAAAGAAAACCCATCACTCTCTGATAATGACAATTTTTCCTGGCCCTTATGTTTCTTGTTAAAGGGAAATGTCAGTTAATAAGGAATATGTACACATTGGCCTTTCCAGGAACTAATTTATATGATCATGGCTAAACAAGAAGTCTGCTTATAAAACCATTGTAGCCTTGACAGTCCAAGTCTTCCAGAATGCCCAGATAACTCTTTCCTTTACCTCTTCCTACTTATTGGTAAATAATTGGTGCTCAGTCTTGGATGGTAGCCTGCTCATTCCCCCCTCCACAGACCAATCTAAAATGTTCTGATCTTGTAACCGATCCTTCTTGAATGAATATTGGCCAGGGTTTTAAGATAAAAATGAGAGGAACACTACCTATCTGCTGAAGCATGTCTAGACCCAGATTAGATGTTAAACAGCGAAGACGCCGTAATGGAGTTGAGCACAGAGAGCTGTGAGTAACAGCCTTCAAGTAAAATGACCATCTCAAACCTGTCCACATTTCCTGACTTGTTACCAGACTTGTTAAGGTATAAGGGTTTCAGTCATTTGAGCCATCACATAAGCCGGTAGTTCCCCACTGGGTAATTCCCCACTGCCCTTCAACAAATACACATCAATATCTGCAGAAAATGCTCAAACAACAGCTTTCTTCTTCTTCTTCTTCTTCTTCTTCTTCTTCTTCTTCTTCTTCTTCTTCTTCTTCTTCTTCTTCTTCTTCTTCTCCTTCTCCTTCTCCTTCTCCTTCTCCTTCTCCTTCTCCTCTCCCTCCTCCCCCTCCTCCTCCTCCTCTTCTCCTCCTCCTTCTTCTTTTGCTTTTTCTTTTTCTTCTTCTCCTCCTGCTCCCCACCCTCCTCATTCAGCTCCTCCTCCTCCTCCTCCTCCTCCTCCTCCTCCAGTTGCCTGAGACTGGGTTTAGCTGGATGATTTGGATAGGATACTAGCCTTACTATGACGGTTTGGCTATGAAGTATCCCCACAAAGGGTCTTGTGTTCAACCACTTGGTTACCAACTGATGTCACTGTTTTGGGTAGTTGTTGAACCTGTTGGGACATGACCTAAAGTGGGCTCTTCAAATTTACAGCTACTTCCTGTCCTGATTGAGCAGTGAGGAGGAAAGGAATCCTAGCTACTCACTCCCGTTTTTATGAAGTTTCCTGATACCATGATGTTCCTACCTACCACATATCCCCTGAAAACTTGAGCCAAGATCAATCCTTCCTCCCTGGGGCTATTTGTGTCAGACCTTCTGCCATAGCGAGGGGAGACATAACTAGTGCACTGGCTTAGAGTCTCTTAAAGGGCTACCGTTAATAAGAAGACAGGGTTCTCATGTGTGCTCTCTCCTTCTGAGTCCTGTTGCAGGGTTTTCTTTTCTTGGAGCTTCTCCACCAAATCTCTCCAGAACTTGGACTCTTAACATGGCAGCACAGAGGTCCAGGATGAAGATTTGATGACAGGAAAAACAGAAGCAGCGAGTTTGTAAAGAACAGCATTGCGTTCACCTCACTGCATTATGTAGCTCAGGGTAAGCGCAAGTGCGTACTGGAAAGGATTATGTGAGTGAACACTGGGACATGTGGTCCCCTGTCTCACCCTTGAAGAAGAGTAAACAACTATGACATGCTAACACCTGTGCCAGCATTCAGTAGAGATTCATCACCTCAACTCATTTCACTGAGACCCGAGACAACCCCGTCTCGTTTTACTCCCCACTTTGGAGTTTGATATAATGATTTTCTTCCAAGCACCAGCACTGACCACTGCTCCAGTTTTGCATGTTTTCTGAAAGCTCATGTGAACTTCCTTGCAGCCAACACTGAGGCCAACATCACGTAGTAACTGCAACAAACTGGAAAACGGCATACACAATATGATTCCCTTTATTTATGAAAGGAAATAATGAAACGTATATACCCTTAAAGATGTACAATCCAATGCCCACTAATAAGTGGGGGTACCATTGTCTCTGGCAGGATTTGGAAACTGGGAAAAGATGGGAGATAACTCATTTTATTTTATACTTCTCCAAGGAAAAGAAAAAGATGTAATCAGTTTACATTTCTTTCATACTGAAAAAGAACTTCAAATTTTAACCCATTAACCCACATTTAAAAATCATTTGCTACATTTTTTTCATGAATTGGGGTCTATTGTTAGGAATGATGAGTTTAAAAGTGGTAAGATGTTGACTTTGGAGAATCCTTTAGCTTATCTGAACATGGCATGTGGACACACACACACACACACACAGAGAGAGAGAGAGAGAGAGAGAGAGAGAGAGATTTGCAGACCCAGTGAATGCCATACATCCATCACTAAATATCATTAACCAGACGTGTTCAAGATACCTCAAACACTGGGCAAAGTCTGTGGAATGTTTACAATATCTGAATTCACACCAAGAAGTTAGGATTCTCCATTTTAAAATGGAAGGGACACGCCCGGGTTTTGCTTAGCCCTTCCTCTCTTCTGAGTCTTTAGAACATTTCTCCAGTGACTGGACTGCCCCATCTGTCTCATGCAGCCGGATCCACACTAGCTGAGAATCACTCGTGCAGGATCCATCCTTGGCATACAAAAATTATCTCTCACCTGACTGTCAAATAAACTCCCAGAATGCCTTTCTCTCTGAGTGGTGAGGAAGCAACCCAAGGATTATTCTCAGATGCAGGTATTTTTTAAGAATAGACTCTTACCTACAGTGGCAGAACTGTGTAGAGAAGGATATCGGAGGTGATCAACGCTGAGGGCCCTGTCAGAAAGGGCAATGATCTCACTCAGCTTAATAGACAGAGCATCCAAGGCAGGGAAACAAACTTTGGTTCTGAAAACATTGCTCCAATCACTTTCCACCTCACTTTTCAAGACAGGCTCTCACAATGACCCAAAGCTCATTGTTTCATTGTTCATCTAGATTGGCTGGCCTACGAACCCCTGATTCTACCTATCTGCCTTTGCCCAACAGCAGAGGTCCCTGACATGTGCCACCTCATCCAGCTCCATGCGTGGGTACTGGGGATCTGAACTCAGGTCCTCATGCTTGCCCCGCAACCAGTCTACCCACTGAGCTACCTCCCCAGCCTCCTGATTTGTAGTTTGTTAATTAATATTTTTTGCCATCAGCACTGAAGCTAAATGTTAACTTGGGAGAAAATGAAGACGAGACCACAGGATGCATAAAGTCCAGCACAGTGGTTAATAATCATTGGCCTCCTCGCAGGTTAAAGGGGAACGATGTGAGACAAGGATACACTTGAGCCTTCTTAAATGGTAAGATCAAGCTTCTGTGTACACACACACACAAACACACACACACACATACACAAACACACGTAAGTAAATTAAAGATAAAGACTTTGTATAAATAAATGTGCCATCAGGCAAGTTCTACTTTGAATTAACATTAGAAATACTTACCAAATTCCTATCAGGAGTTGAGATTTTTATCACCAAATGTGAATGTGGGTGCTTTAAAGTCTGGGGCCTACACATTGAATATCCAGGGTTTAGGGAAGAAAAGGCATAAGCCAAAGACACAAGTTCAACATGAGGTTCACTTCTGCACAGTGTGTTAGGCTCCCGGCAGCAGAGCAAGCAGTTTGAGGAGCACTCTGGGAGAGGAAGGGTGCCGTACGGAGAGTTAGCTGAGAAGAAAGAAAGGGAGAAGACAGCAGGGCCAGATGAGAAAGTCGTTCTTTAGGAGAAGGTCCCATGCCAGAGCAACTCTGTGAGGCAGCAATCAGAGGATCCATTTGCTGTGGCTATGCAGATCTGAGAGGACCTGAAGGCCTCCCGTGCTCCTTGCTAGTCCTCCTTATTCTGAGAGAAGGCTTCCCAGTTACCTCTGTGGTACTTAGAGGCCCCTGTGGACTTATGGAAACGTGGCTTTGCTGGCCTCATCCCTATTGTCCTTTGTGTCCATACACACATGCATGTTGAAGCCACAGGGCAGCCTCAGCTGTCCTTCAAGGGTCATCCACCTGACATGGCCTCTCGTTGGCCTGGAACTTGTCCTCTATACTATGCTGGCTGTCCACCAGGCCCCGGGGATCCACCCTTCTCTGCCTCTCCATTCCCCTAGTCTTCATCTTGGCTTTCTAACTCAGTGTGTCCAGAGAGGGCAGAGTGAGTGGGGTGCAGTGTGTATAAACTACATTTTTAACGTGTACCCTGGAGGGTGATACCTCAGATCTCATCTGGAGGACGCCATTGTCGGACCCCTGACCCTTCTCTTGGAAAAGAGAGACTTCAAGTCCTTGATGAAAATCTCGAACAAAAGTAGGATTGACAGAAAAAGTGTCCTGGTGACGAGGAAACCTTTGGCACTGGCCTGGAGCACAAAGCAAAATCACCACCCTCCCCGACAATTATCTTTCTCCTCTCTGCTATCTTTGGTCAGGCTAGGGGGACCAGTGCCAGTTCAATGTAGACTTCTGCAGCCCTTAGAGACATGCATGGTCAAGAGATAGTCAGAGAGACACACGTGGCCACAGAGATAGTCAGAGAGACACACATGACCACAGAGATAGTCAGTCAGTGGCTTTGTGACGTACATCTTGATATCTGGTACTTGGCAACAGTTAAAAGGACTTCTACCTGCATTAATTATCCCAGCACAGGGGTGATTCAAGCAAGACCAAATAGCATATTAGGAAACCTCCTTGCCCGCAACCAGATACCAGATTGGGAGGTTTTGTATTCTAATTGTGCCATTAACTCCAACCGGATACATGCACCTCTTTTCTCTTGTTGCTGTTAGCACCCTAAACTGAGTTCTCTTCATCTTTGAAGTGGGGATGAGGTTGCTTGATTGTCTCAGAACTAGATGCCCAGTCCCTGCTTATTAAATGCTAATTAGGACAGGATAGATACAATTAGAGGGTCGGAGAGGACTGCTAACACCTGCCCAGCAGGGAAGCAAAACCAGTTTCCCAGCTCAAAAGAGAGTAACCTGGAAGCAGTCAGTCCTGAAAAGCTTGTTTGAGGAAGTCATGTCCCGGCTGTCGGCTGTCAGTCTGCCTACAGCCTTTGCTATGTCTTTATTTCTCCATTCTCCCTGAAGGCACCGACTGACACTTTGTAGATATGGCCTATGGAGGTGGTATATCTGAGAGCAGTATAACAAACAGGGGGCTTGGTGGGTGAAGAGGATGGGGCTGCCTGGCTTGGATTTATTGGGTTTTGTTGGATTGTGTGAAATCCTGAGAAGGTGTTACATCAGGCTTGCAAGGATCCTGGTTCTGTGTTCTCTGAGACTCTAGCTTTCTTACCTCATAGACATAAGAAGGCAGCTGTCATGCTAGCCATTTCAGGTAAAAGGGGGATGGACACACAGGCTGGGCCTGCTCCATTTTCTTCTAGGAAAATGAACCCGTTTCTTAGAGGGCACTCCCTCTAACAGAAGCTCATCCTTCCATCTTCATTGGCAGTTGTGTCTGATAATTGCTGCAGTTGCAGTGAGGATCTGAATGAGCAAGCATGGACCCAGGGGCTGATGTGAACAAAATCAAAATGAGAATGAGAAATGAGAGAGTAGTTGTGTTTCCAAGGTGTCCAGATTCATCCAGTAGCTGTGTCTGGAGCCACTCTGGACTGGATTCGATGGCAAATCCTCTCTGCCATTTAGCAGTGGCTCGGCTTGCTCTCTCAGGCTTTCTGGATGCCCTCGTTCACACGGCCTTAGCATCAATCCTTCCTTATGCCTCCAGGGACATTTGTGAGGGTTCAGTGACATCACACATGGAGTCCCCAGCACTGTCAGACACAGGGCAAGTGAGGCAAGTAGGTGTCTCTGCAGAGCCTGCACTCAGGTTAGCATTAGGAGTGACTCCATGCTTCTGCAGAGTCTGTGTGCCTCTGGGCCTCAGAACAGGGTGCTATGCCCTTCCCAGATCCCTGTCGGAAACCCAGGAAAAAGCACCTGATATCCCTGTGGTCAGTAAAGCTCAAGGCCCCCTGGGCCCTTAGTGTTCCCAGGACTTTGCTCATCTCTGTGGACAGATCTAAAAACCCTCCAGACAGGGTGATCACGTCGTGGCTGACCTTTAGCCTCAAGAGCATAAACCCTTCTGGTGTCTTGTTTTTCTCAGTCAGAGGCCATGCCACCAGCTCCCAACTCACGTGGGCAGGCTCAGTGCCAACTGCTATCCCAGAACAAGGAAGGACAGGAACTAATGACCCCCCAATTGATATGTAACTTGCCCTAATATTGACCCCAGCCCCGTGGTTAGTGATTCTCATGGCAAGGTAAATGATTGGTCTCTCCTGGCTTTCGCCCCATTTGACTCTTCCCTGATCTGAACCCCTGTTCTGAACCATGCCATACAGGAGTCCTCTGTGTGGTATAGCAGGGAAAACCACACTTCTGAAGCTTAGTGGACCTGGTGGCCTATTTTACAATGTGCATCCGGAATCTAAGGAAGTCTAGCTGCCCTTCATTAAATATAACTGAAGTACTACGACCTCACCTGGTTGTAAATGTATCTACGTCACACTGCTCCTAGGAATTACTGATAATAAGAATTGAAATCGATATCTATTGGACACACAAGTGGATGTTAGAGTAGAAGTGTTGGGTTTATTTCTTTCTCCATTACTAACTCCCACACACCTGCTAAGCTCGGCACACACCCTGTGGTTACAACAACAGAGTGCCTGCCCTTTGTGGGGTGATAGGCTATCATTAGGCCTAATCATTAGAGATGCGAGAATACTAGTTGTTATTAGGACAAATACTGTTAGTATTTACTACCTACTGAGGGCGTATTTTAATACCCATGGCCATTTTCGTCCGGAGTGCATGTTCACCTCAGCAGCTGAAGATCAGAGTTTAAGTAACTCATCCAAGGTCACACAGCTGGGGCAAGTCAAGGGTGCGAATGGAATGTGGAATGCCCTACTGGCTGATTCCTGAGCTCATTCTCTTAATACCAGAGCTGGGCTGTATTCAATCAAATCCCACCTCTGCCTCCTAACACCCTGTAGACAAAGGCGAGGTTTTGTGCTCCGAACTCCGTTACTTGATCTGTACATTGAGTTTTAAATGACCCATTTCACAGGGTGCTCAAGAGAAGCGACGGGTTGAGTGTGAATGTGATTGGGACATGGGAGGTACCAACAGGTTGCCTATCATGCCTTGGGAGAGACTGGGAGTTTACACGCTGTACTGTAAGAATGGTGAACGGATCCCCACCAGAGCTAGAGAAGAGATAGCAGTACTAAAGATGGGTGGGTAAATTAAAAACCTTACAGGTAGAAGGAAGAAGGTAGGGGAGACCCTTCTCATTGCTGCCTCTGAGTCTGTCAGGCATGGGCAGCTGAGAGTGACACACTAACCATTGTCTAGGACACCTGGATGTGCAGGAAGCAGAAGCCCAGAGTTCTCCAGAGCAGAGTGAGTTCCCTAAGAGTGGTGGGAGAAGTTGGAGAACCAGAAGTAGGCAAATGGCGCATTCCATGCCTTAGAATGTAAAATCCTCGAACCACAGCAGGTGGAGGCTGAGGGAAACCTTTCGTGTTGACAGATGAGATGCCATTTCCTCTTCCTCCTCTCCCTTCTGCCCTCCTCTTGCATTCTCCATGTTCCTCTCTTTCCTTCTTCCTTCCCTCTCTTCTTCCTCTCTCTTTCCTCTCCATCTCCTCCCCTTCTTCTCCTCTTCCTTCTTCCCTTCATTCTCCCTCAGTAGAGAAGTTTCCAAGGAGAGTTCAGCTTGCGATATCTACACTCTACCCACTTCCTCAGTGATACCAAACCCAGTGTTGGTCCAAGGAGGGACCTGAGTGGGGGGTGGCGAGGAAGGTGTAGGCTTTTAGTGAATTTCTCATCTATAGGCAAACACGGTATCACCCATGGCTATGTCACAGCTGATATACCAGATCATGACGCTGTTATTGATTTGTACATCCATGGCCCCAAAGCCTGCCTGGACAATCTCTGATGAACTGTGGAGCTAACCCTGACAAATGGAGTTGAGTAGAACGAAATCCCCAGGACCAGAGATCTACCTGACCTGGAGTCATATCTCAGGAACAGGTTGCCATTGAGGGGACCACTTCACAGATGCTTCTGTTCTCAAGAAAGCACCTAAAGTGGAGAAGGGAAAATGGAGCTTGATAGGTCTTTGCCTGGCCCAAAGGCCTCCTGCCAGCACCCCCACCCCCACCCCCACCTCCTGAGAGGGCAAGCCTGCCTCCACTGTTTCCCAGATCCTTGTGGGCTATCACAAAGGACCTTTTGAGGATAAACAAATGCGGAATTGAGAAAATAAGGAAGGAGTTGGCATGCCGAGAATGTGAATATTTAGAAAATGCTGGGGAGTGGAGACAGAGCTGGCTGTTCTGTTGGAAGTCATAGGGTGGCTGGTAGCTTGGAATAAGGGAAAACATCTTAGTGGGGACAGGAATCCAGCTCCTTCAGAGCTGCCTGTTTCCTGGTCCTGTGTAAGGGAAGGGTGTGGAGGGAGTAACAAGGCTGACACCTCCATCGCTTACACCCTAGCTAATATGACACGTGAAGGCTCCACCATGGCGGGCAGCACAGGTTCAAGACTTAAGAACAGATCATCTTAGTGACAGACTTCTAACCCTGACTCCAACCCTTTTACCTAGACAAACTCTGAAAGTTACTGAAAAGTCTACTTTATTGGTCTCCACGGTACCCAACAAGAAACTTTTGAGATTTTGCCATAAAGAGGGAGCCTCTGACAACATCTGGAAATAGGATAGCTGTCACAGTGGGCTTGAGGAAATGGATGTTACCAGCATCCATGTGGCGGCAGGGTGTGTCAAGCCATGAATCCTTCTTACACTTCACTCAGGATGGTCCCCATGGCTGCTCCAGCCCTCCCCTCCCCCCAGTGCTAACAGCAAGAACGTTTAAAACCTCATAGCACATCAGAACAGAAGTAGCACTGGGAAGTCAGAGGTGACTCTTGCTGTGCTTGCCATGCTGCCTGATGCATGCTGGGACGGTGCCAACATTAACTGTACCAATGGGTACAAACAGCACATTGACTGCGTGGTCCCACTCTCTCCAGTTCATAACACCTTCACGCCTAATTGGAAAACCTCTGCTTTTATAGCCAGATCTGGTGCGTGTTTTTCCAGTGTCTGTTTTCCACAGAGTCCTTCGGAGGTGGAAAAGACAGTTTACCCAGGCTTGGGTATGAATAGATTCCCAGTGTCCTTGAAAAGTCTCATTCGTTGGCCCACTCCTCCCTAATTCTGCTTCCTGGGACAGAGGCCAAGTACTGTTGTGGCTATTTCTACCTCCATTAAAACAATTCTTATCATGTATCTGGCATTTCATATACATTATTTTAATTTAATGTTTTCTATAACCCAGCAATTAGGTCTTATGACCGCCCAGATGGCCACGGCTCAGAAAATATGAAGCAACTTGGACCAAATTAAAGGGCTCTAGAGAAAGGTAGTAGCCAGATTTAATCTCATCCCCACTTCCCTCTGATAGAACATTCTAGGCTCCCATCATGGCCTGCTGGGTCTGGAGAGAGAGAGTAGCGATGAAGTAATTGCCCCAGTCTGTATCTAGGAGTGTTGGGGTTTCTCTCCCCAGGTCTCTGGCATCACTGAAGGTCCTTTGGTACTCGGTTGGAATATAGGTTTTAAGCATGGAGAACAGCTGTTAAGAGTTAAGCCTTTGAGGCAGGTGTAGTGGCTACACCTGTAATCCTGGCCCCATGTGTGCTGAGGCAGGGGGTCAGGACAGGTACAAAGCCCATCTCTTGAAAACAAAGAAAAAAAAAAAAAAAGAAAAAACAGGAAAAGAAGATTTAAGCCTCTGAACATGTGTCATCATTTATTCAAAGGATTTTAAAAACTCATTTGTAGAGCACTGATAGGTCCCCTTCCCCGCTTAGCAGTGGAATCTATGCCTTTACAATCCATAACTCAAATGTAATCTTGGAAGAAATGTTAAAATGATAAACATGTTACTGGTGATGTGTGCTTCTTTAATGATGCTGCCGCTATTGAGCAGGGGAATTGGGCCTGTAGTGGATGTGCTTTTGAATGAGATACCTGAAGAACGGAGGGACTTTGAAAGACATTTTTCTCCTGGGGACAACATGTGGCTTGTGTACCTCCGTTCTCAAAATTCCTTAAAAACAAATTGGCCTTTCCCTCTTCCTTTCTGACTCGCGTTTCCGGTGCCTGTTTCTCTGTTCATTTGAAAGATTTCTCTCTCACAACGGGATAGTACAATATTTCTCAAATGGAAGCCCTATGTTAACTGTTCCGTTGCGGGTATGGTGGAAGTATAAGCCGAGAACAGGGTGGAAGAGTACATTCTTCTTCTTTTTTTATCTTTATTAACTTGAGTATTTCTTATTTACATTTCGATTATTATTCCCCTTCCCGGTTTCCAGGCCAACATCTCCCTAACCCCTCCCCCTCCTCTTCTATATGGGCTTCCCCTCCCCATCCTCCCCCCCATTACCGCCCTCCCCCAACAATCCCGTTCCCTGGGGGCCCAGCCTTGGCAGGACCAAGGGCTTCCCCCTTCTGCTGGTGCTCTTACTAGGATATTCATTTCTACCTATGAGGTCAGAGCCCAGGGTCAGTCCATGTTTAGTCTTTGGGTAGTGGCTTAGTCCCTGGAAGCTCTGGTTGGTTGACATTGTTGTTCATATGGGGTCTCAAGCCCCTTCAAGCTAGGATACATTATTCTTAGCAGATGCTTTTGGGATCCTCTCTCTCTCTCTCTCTCTCTCTCTCTCTCTCTCTCTCCCCCCTCTCTCTCCCTCTCTCTCTCTTTCTCTCTCTCTCTCTCTCTCTCTCTCTCTCTCTCTCTCTCTCTCCGCACATACACACAAACACACACAGTGCACACATACATATGGTTGCACATCCATATGTGGATCTGTGTCTGAGGATGTACCTGTGGGTGCAGGCTCTCTCTTTTGCACAGTCTAGATCTATATGAGTCGTATATTCTTTTTTGAACGAGTGAGTTAATAAAGTATGCGTAAGCTACAGGACTAGAGGAAAAGGCAAACAGTAGATGGATAGATGACAGACAGCGGAGTATCGTCACTATGGTAGTTGGAATGAGAGTGGTAGTTTCACGCTCACGTGGTTGAATGTTTGGTTGCCAGTTGGTGGATTAGGTAAGAAGGGTTAGGAGGTGTGGCCTTGTGTCGATATACCACTAGGGAAGGACTTTGAGTTTCAAAAGCACATGCCACACCCAGTCTCTCTCTCTCTCTCTCTCTCTCTCTCTCTCTCTCTCTCTCTCTCTCTCTCTCTGCAGATATAAGCTCACAGCTACTGCTCCAGCATCACGCTCGCATGCCGGACGCTGTGCTTCCTGCCATGATGGAAATGTACTGACCCTCTGAAACTGTAAGCAAGTCCCCAGTTACATGATTTCTTTTATAAGTGGTCTTGGTCTCTTCACAGTGACCGAGATGATCATTAAATCCTAACTCTCACCAGAAATCATCTTGGGGAAGCCCCTCTGTGGCAGATGGAGCTTCCAGTAGAGTCCAAGCAGAGCAGAGTGGGGCTTCCAAGTCAATGAACACATTAAAAACAGAGACAAGGCCTTGTCAAATTGGGTGCTCACAGCATCCAGGAGAAATGATCTCAGGATGCCAAAGCAGTCAGCTGGAGTTTCCAATTGAGCTTTTCACCATGGTGGAATTTCTAGCTTCTCTCTTCCACAGTAGGTACTTTCCTATCATGGGATCAAGGGCTGAGCCTTTTTACCTTGGAAAGGTCCATAACTAACTATCAAAGTGCTACAAATAAGATACTGTGTAGTCTGCCCTAAATGACACATCTGTATCAATACCACCACCCACAAGGCTCAGGGGACATTGTAAAAAGAAGAGGCAGAGAGAGTACAAGAGCCAGAAGATCCGGGTGGGGGTGGTATGGTGCCTTCTGGATATGATGTGGTTATTAATGAACTCAGTAGTGGCAGTTACCTGCACCGGACCTATACAAGACCAACCCATACAAAATTTCACAAAATTTCAGCATGGATGGGGGAAGAATTCCACATCTGAATTTTGGAGCTGTTGTCGGTTAATGGCTGTACAGAAAAAGAAACTCATTCTTTTCTGGTGTTGTGGCCACTGAAACTTGCCCATGCTCTAGTGCAAGGCCTCACACTAGTCCATCTATGGTCGGTCCTGAGTAGATTCAGTGAGTGAGCTTTAAAAAGAATACACAAACTTGGGGGCACATGGGGAGAGATCTGGAAAGAGGTGTTGGAAATAGGAGTAGATGTGTCCATATTTCATTACTTACAAGGTAAGGCCTTTTCAAATAATAACTTTTAAAAATATTTTTGAAAAACCAGTACTTCCCCATTCAAGGAAATGAGAGGATGTTGAAGCAAAATGTTGTACATTTTCACAAAGGGAAACGAAATGCGGTATCAACAGCATAAAACTACAAATGTTTAGCCTGTATCCATTTACTTTGATCTGTTTTTTAATGTGTCTTTTTAAAAAATGGTTCTGCATTTGAATTGTTTGTAGTTTAGATGTCTGGTGCTAAAAAATAATGTTTTGAATCTATCAGCATTAAGCAGAGACAACATAGGTAAATTCAAATCTTCCTGCATTGATGATGACACAATTGCAAGCTGGAGGTCTTTGCTCACATTGAATGTGTGAGCGCCCTCTGGTCCAGCTGATCTATTTCCGGAATGTCCCACATGTATCCACACCACTAGATAAAGGGGTAGCTATGACAGTCATCATGACACTGTGCTTAGCTGGCACCTTGGTGACACGAGATGCTTTTCCTCTCACATGGATAGCTTATACAGAGAAAATATCCAACGAGGGAAGCTGGAGACTAGAGAATGTACTGGGCACCACTCTGTCTATAAACTTCAAAATCAGACAAGTTGAACCACAGTATGAGAAATGGTTTCCCTGGTGAGGAAGCAATGGGCAACTCTACCCCATTGGGCTGGGAATGTTTCTTCTGAATATGTTTTTCTCTCCAGGTACCCATGACCTGGTGTGATCCGTTTGTGGAATTTCCATGAGCCATTTCTGTGACTTCGTACATCCCTGTATGTTCACTGCACTTCCACAAAATGTCCCTTAAAAAGAATTGCCCTCACAATTTTTTTGCATGAATTCCTTCCTTCTGTGAGTTCAGCCCGATAGGCACAGGATGTATCACAGTTGACCCACTGCTAGATGTGGTTTTTCTCCTGGTTTTGTCCATTCTTTTTCAGTAATACTTTAGTGGTTGCCTCTGTATGGAACCAAAATGGCCAGAGAGTCCAGATTGACTGTGACAATCAAGCCTGAAAATTGCATTGAAGGGCAGCTTCCATCACCAATCTTCCTGCTGGTTTGGGTATTTGTCTGTACAAAATAAGTCCCCACTCTCAGAGCTCTGAGAAATTTGTGTTTCCTGGACTCTTGGATAAATGTGAATACTTGATCCTACTGCCATTCGATACTGATCCTTCTTAAGCAAAGAAAAGATATTTTTTGTCCCACTGAGAAACATTCTAAGCAAGAATTGACGCACTTTGCATACTGTTTCCTTGGTGGATGGCTTTTCAAGCATCTTGTAAGAAGCCTGGTGTTCAGGACCCAATTTCCAAGCTCGAGGAAAACCCAAATGCCTCCCACTAAGCACAGAGGGAGCTAAGAGGCAGATTCCCATGCAGAACATAGGCAATTTCATGTGTAAAATGGATATTTTGCTCCTTGCACTGAGCTCAAGAAGTGGAAGGGCACGCATGGGAAGCCTGACAGGTCTTCAGCTGTGATGGCCAAACACATTGTTACAGTCTTGAGAACTCTGCACAAAGATTCTCTCAGCTTCTTCAAAAAGAATTGTTAGTTTTCAGCTAAGAGGTTGGCTGCCAAGGCAGGGAAGGAATTGACAAGAATCTGGTATGGGGAGGTCCAACTGTGTTCCTACTGTAAATGTTGGGAATGCTCTAGCAGCTGAGAGCTGTTCCTATATTGATGCTGGAACACCCCAGAGTCACAGGCAAGCTGACAAGTGGAGGCCCTTCCTCCAGAAATAGAAAGGATTGATTTAGGAGGTTCATTCTCACCCCCGTTCACTCTGAGAGGAGCTTCAAAATCGAATGGCAGGTGCTAGGGCATGGATAAGCGTCCTAATTATTCTTTATAACAGTGGGAAGTGGAATCAAATTCTTTGGCATACTTAGATAGATCTGAATTTTTGTATAGAGGAGAGAGAATCTATTCTTGCTGGTGTTGCTTTTTGAAACAGCCTCAATTAATTCAAGTTAGCCTTGAACTCATAGAGCTGGGGACAGCCTTGAATTTCTGATCCCCCTGCTTCTACCTCCTGCATGCTGGGTTTACAGGGACAGAGGGACATGCATAGTTTGTGCGTGGAAGGGAACATGGGGCTTGCTGCAGACTAGGCCAGCACTCTACCACGCGAAGTATCTACATTCCAAGAAGAGAAATTTATTTCTAAGCAGCTTTCAGCTTTGTTGATACTGATGAAGGGTATTTCTACTAAACGAATGTCGCTTTAATTTATGTGCCCTTATATTAGCACGGCACATGTCTGCCCTACATATTCAGCCACTGTCATAGACTCCTTGCTGTGACACCCACAGCAAAAAGAAGTTAATGAAGAATGCTTATCTTTTTAAAAGAAAGGATCAAATTTTACTACAAAGAAGATCACAGCCTCTATGTAATGAGCAAACATGAAGAAAGGCCAGCCCCTTCTCTTGGCGGCTCTCATTGAGGAAATGTGGGATTCTTTGGGTGGTCCAATAGAAACAGGGAACAGGGGAAGAGTTGAAACCACAGAGGTTATTGTGGGAATCCCTCTCCTGGCGGTGATCTCCAGGGCCTGACTAGGTTGCCCATCTTCTTTCTTAACATGTAAGCAAATTATACTCCTATCAAAATCCCTCACTTATTTTACAAAGAATTCAAATTTTATCCTGTTGAAATCAAAAGTACTTATTCAAGAATGTATATGCAATTATAATGTAAATGAGTTTTAAAGTTTTTTATCACATTTTATTTTGGGGGCATGGTGTGTGTGTGTGTGTGTGTGTGTGTGTGTGTGTGTGTGTGTGTCCTACAATATAGCCTGTCCATGTGGGTTAGAGGATGACATGAGGGAGTTGATTCCCTCCTTCCATCATTTGGGTCCCAGGGATCAAAGTCAGAGCATCCAGACCCAGATCAGCAGCGAGCACCTTTGCCCATTGATCCATGTCACTGGCTACCCAAATGCTTTTATTCCAACTGCAATAATTAAAATTACACAAAATAATAATATCAGATTATCAACAGGAGGTCGAAAAACAAACAGCAGACAATAGGCACACCGCCCCAACAGAACGGGATTTCTGTGGTCACTGAAACAAACAAAGGATCCCAGGGTTGGCAGTGAGGGTAAAATGCTTGCTGCACAACCCCGATGACCTGAGCTTGAAACCTAGCACTCAAAAGAAAGCTACCTATGGTAGCACATGCTTATAATCCCAGCACTAGGGAGGTAAAAGGAGAAGCATGCCCAGAATTTACTGGACAGACAGCTTAGCCATTCAATGACCCCAGGTCCCAATGAGAGCTCCTATCTCAAAAACTAGTGTATGTATGGCTCCTGTGGGACAGCATCCAAGGTTGATCTCTGACCTTCAAAAGCACATGCTCATTTGCACACACACACCTGCCTGTACACAATAATGAATGCATTAAATAATTAGTCAATTAATTAAATCTGGGCCTGACCTGGTAGTACACACCTGCGATCTCAATAATTGAGATTTAGAAGTTGGAAGATCGGAGAGTTTGAGACCAGCTGCGATCACGATGCTCCACTATCTTAAAACCAAAAAAACAATGAGGTGAGGGGAAAAAGATGTGATAGGGTAGTTGCTCATGGGAGAGTTGAAGTGGGTAGAGGAGATTGGATATGATCAACATACAAGGTCTACACTTATGAAATATTCAAAGGATACGTTTAAAATATTGCTTTCAAAAACCATTATAAACAAAGTAAGTTGGATTCCTAAGCCTTAATTGGGAAAGAACGTTTCAAGAAAGGAGACATGGAAAGGGAACCTGGAGAATGGTGGGTGAACCTATCTGCCATATCGGTATGTATTCATTAAACATCTCTCCCTGCAGTAAGAGGCAAGATGATCTCTTGTTTGACCTACTCCTGTATTGGATTGAATTTTTAAATCAATTAAATGAATAAAATAAAAGTGAAAAGAAGAAAAATACAGTCTTGTTTTTAATATTTATTTTTTCATTTAAATTATTTATTTACATTCTAGTCATTTCCCCCTTCAGTCCCCCCTCCCACAGTTTCTCATCCCATTCCTCTTCCCCCTTGCCTCTGAAAGGATGCTCTCCCCAACCCCCATCAGGTCTCCTCCTTTCATGGGGCCTCAAGGCTCTCAAGGATTAAATGCATCTTCTCCCACTGAGGCCAGACCAGGTAGACCTCGGGTACATATGTGCCAGGAACCTTGGACCAGCCCCTGAATGATTCTGGTTGGTGGCTCAGACTCTGGGAGTTACCTTGAGTCTGGATTAGTTGAGATTGCTGGTTTTCCTATGGGGTTGATCTCCCTGTCAGCTTCTTCAATCCTTCCCCTAATTCAACCACAGGGTCCCCGGCTTCAGTTGAATGATTGAG
The DNA here is from genome assembly GCF_011064425.1 of Rattus rattus. Taxonomy (NCBI): domain Eukaryota; kingdom Metazoa; phylum Chordata; class Mammalia; order Rodentia; family Muridae; genus Rattus; species Rattus rattus. Next base: position 35,621,715 of record NC_046170.1, read on the forward strand.
TCTAAGTATCTGCGTCTGTCTCAGTCAGCTGCTGGTAGGGTCTCTCTGAGGACAGTGAAACCAGGCTCCCATCTGTAAGCACATCATAACATCAGCAATAATGTCAGGCCTTGGTTCCCCCACTCCCAACCCAGGAAATGGATCCCAAAATGGGTCAGTCATTGGACTTCCTTTCCTTCAGTCTCTTCTCCATTTTCGTCCCTGCTCGGGTTTTGTTTGCTTGCTTATCCTGAATGAAAGCGGCTTGCAGTGAGTCTTACAATGGAGCTTGGTCACTTTAAGACACAGGCAGAAGTGGGGAGCCAGGCTTCCCATTGGAGAAGAATCCCTCTTAGCTTTTTCACAGCTCTCCTCCTCCTCCATAAAGACCACTGAGTTCCCAAGGTATCTTTTCCTTCACTTTCATTGTTCATTGGCCTTGCCCGGGAGGCACTGATTATGCCTAGAGATGTCACAGCTAAGTATACACTGGGTTAGAGCTGAACCAACTCCCCAGGTAACACACTTGACCCTATATCACAAGACAAGCAGAAGCTCAGATTGATCCCATCTGCCTTCACCTTAAAAATGGCCCTCCTTGAATCTTACTCTTTGATCTCTTAGGAATATCGGTGATCATTTATTTTAATATGGCAAATTCAAAAATCATGTCTTCTAGTCTCAAAACTATTGCATAGCTGTTTGACTTTCTTAGTGTATGCATGCTGAGTTTTCTCACCTGTAAGAGAACAATTAAGTGGCGGCTGGCTGCCCTTCTGGGACTGTTCTAGAATTAACGAATGGATGTTCTCAGTAGAGATACCTGGATTACAGAAAACGGACAAATAATCATAAGAATTGCTAACAATAATGGTTTTTAAGTCCGTTTTGTAATCTTTAGTATATTCAAAGCCTCAGTAACCCCATTTATACAGTGGAGGAAAGCAATTAGTTTTCACAGGGGATTTATGATGTGTGGATGATATCCATAGATGCAATATCCTTCTTGAGTCTGACCTCCGTGGGACTAGAACTGTCATTTGTGAACTTCCCTTTGGCTTGTGTGAGGAAAGGGGAACCACTCTGCTTGCCTGGGAGGTTTATTTACAAGTAAGACAAAAGCAAGAAAGGAAAAGTTCAACCATCCTTACGGCTAAGAAGTCGTGGATCTTAAAGCACAGAGGAAGAAGATGGGGAGGACATTCAGAGAATCCCCTGGAAGCTCAGGAAAGCCACATGAGTGAATAGATTGGGAGCTGGTATTCCATAACTCAAACTGGAGATCGGAGCTAGCGATCTTGGAGCAAGAGTTCTCTGCACTTAGAAATAGCTTTGATGGGCAAGAGATGCCCTGAGGAGTGATCCCAATGTCCTCACCAGAATGTGAGCACAGGGACTCTGCTCAGGCTTCTCTACAGAGAAGTATTTTGGAGGGAAGGAGCACACCATGAAAACTCAAGGAGAAATTCATCAGCTTGACAGAGAAAGCATCATCACGACAAGTTCCTCCCTCCCTCAACCACGTGTGTCACTTGCAATGGACGAGATGGCATTTTGAGATATCGAAACTCTTCCATTTTATTATTCTAAATATTTGTGTTCCCAAACTCTCAATCCTCCTGCTTCTATTTTGGCCTACTGTATAAAACTGTATTTGAGGGAGAACATCCTTATCCCTGCAGAAGTGCTGGTTTCTCTTTGAGGAAAGGCCATGTGGGGTACTCATTAACAGTGGTGCTGGGAAGACAGAACCTTGAGAACCAGATTTTGGATTCCCAGAGTCATGTAAATTCTGGGTGATCACAGGGCCTCCCCTGTGAGTCCTGCTGAGAGCAAGCTGGCTGGCAAGACTGAACACATCAGCAGTTTTGGGTTTGATTTCCTGACTATTAATACAGTTGAAGGGTGAGAATAGGTAATTTTTTGACATCAACCTTGGATCTCTCTCTATGCACATATGCACATGCTTAGGTGCCCACATACATTGTGCACATACACATGGATATGACATACACATAGATACATATATACAAGTGCACATGCACACACATAAACACACACACACACACACACACACACACACACACACACACACACACACACACACACACAGGGTAAGGAAGTTCCAGAGTCAAGGATTGATGTTATAGGACCAGAACATGGAACTTGGAATTCTGGAACAAGTTTGGGTTTCCTCTTTATCTCATCTGTAAGATAAATAATACAAAGTACTCTGTCCATCGAGTTTTAGTGAGGACCAAATAGGATCACGCCTTGCATTTGCCCCACATAGTACATGACACTGTTAGTGCTCACGGGAGTGCACGCGGGAATCAGCATTTCCATCTCTGTGGTTTTATCATCATGAGAAGACCCTTAGCCACCTCTCGTATGTGGAGCGGTGACTTTCAAAGTGTCAGCTGTACAGTTAATTGGACTGTGCCTTCTGTCTGGCTATGAGTCTTAATGACAAGCCATTACACTTTTAGCTTCCCCATCTGTAAAATGGAGATAATAACACACCTTGTCGGAGTATTGAGGGGGATTAAATGAAGTCATGTCTATGGAATGCCTGGATCAGAGTCAGCACTCTGGAAACGTGAGCTCCCCTTAGCCCCTCCTCCCTAGAACTCTCAGTACTTTGCTGCAAAGCAAGAGCATCCAATCGGAGGTACTCTCATTTCAGTTTGTTTTCGTCTTTATTTTTAGTACTAGTGAATTTTGAAAAAGCATGATTACTTCAATATTGCACAAAACCGTACTGGGTGATCAAGGTGAATTCTGAAGTAGATGTTTTGCTTTTTCAATTTGCATTGAGTGTTGACACATGGTTACGATGTTGGTAGGTTAGGAGAAAAGAAAATCTTATTGGTCTCCTTATCTTTTTAGCCCAAACTTAATTCAGGGATGGGGACAGGTAGTGGAAGAAAGAAAAGGAACACAGGGCAGAGGAGACAGCTCCCTGAGTTAAAGGACTGAGCAAGCATAGGTACCTGAGTTCAAATCCCCAGCAGCCATGTGAACGTAGGATGTGGTGGTGTGAACCTGGAAAGTAAGAAAGTTGTGGAAAGATGTGGTGCTGTGAACCCACACCCCAAGCCTAGAGACTATTGGCAGGGGGATCCATAGAGCTCGCTGGCTAGCAAATCTAGAGAAAATTATCCCCAGGGTTTTTGAGGGGGGAGACCCAAGAGACAGATAGACAGACAGACAGACAGACAGACAGACACACACACACAGAGTGAGAAAAAGAGAGAGAGAGAGAGTCCAAGATCAGACTCTGTAGCCTCCACATGTGCCTGCATAGGTACACACACACACACACACACACACACACACACACACCTGCTAGTGCTTGAACTCTCAGTACTTAGTTTTATTTGTATACACTCAGTGCTTAATCAAGGTTTGTTGAATAAATAAAATAATCCATGAGATCTAGAATGCCAACCATCCATCTCTTCATTTTTCAAACCTACACTGATCCAGGTGTTATGCAGAGGAACATTTCCTGCTGAAATTGGAGAGAGAGTCTTGGGTAAAGGACAGTGTCTTGTCTCTCTGTCCAAAGGCATGGGAATGGCAGCCTTGGGTCACTGGGGCCTAATGCTATGCTCTGCTGTGTGATGTTTACAAAGTCACTTTCCTTCTCTGGACTTGTTTCTGACCTTGCAAACTGAAGGATGGGATTAAAGGGCTTTCCTCTGCTCTCTTCTTTACTTTCTGTCGCTAGCTGGTAGCCAGGGCTGGTGGGGAGTCAGAGCTGGGCTTCCTCGCGAAACCACAAAAACCAGTGTGTGAAATCATCTACAGTCATCCGCCTCACAGATGATGTCAAGCTTCCCCATGTCTTAGTGGTCTTCATCTGCAGAACAGCGATAACCAAAACCTCTCAGGATGGCTTGAGGATGCCATGAGGCATGGACCATCTCAATTGTAGCAGAGGCGCTGGTGCGCATAAGGCACTCGGTGAGTGGTACCCAGTATTTCCGGCATCTGGGTATCCTCCCTGGCCAGCTCTCTCTGTACTGAAGGTGACGGTCACAGTTCCCTTCCTCAGCCCTCTCCTGAGGTAATTAAGAGCAACCTCCAGGAGGACAATGCTGATGAAGTCAATAATATGAATTCAGTGTTTTGGGGATGTGCAATCAGGTCACTTACTGCACGCTGGCCCCCTCTCCACGTGCTGCAAGGATGCGGCATTCGATACCAGCCTAAAGGCTGCTCCTTCCTCTCTCAGAGCTGACTTTATTGATCCCCTCATCCTAACAGGAGCAGGGGAGGAAGGAGCAACAAGGAAACCTTAGCAAATCGGGAAGTGGGGGCCACCTAATCTCAACTATACTCACAGACTCTGGAGCATCTGAAAGATTAGGAAGGGCCCAGGATTAACCTGCAGCCCTGGCTTTTTTCTTCTGTTTTTCCAATCAATTCCCAGATGGTAGCCATTTTTAATTCTCCATTTATCTTCCTTGACCAGGGTCACGTCTGTTTGCAGGGCGAAGATGAGAGAAGTGGTAGATAAGTGGCTGATATCGCTGGTAATAAATGAATATGAGCTTTAAGTCCGGTGTAATTAAAAATGTATAACCTCGCATTTCATCCCCCTTAAAAGTTCAGTCTTCCCTTGGATTCCTCTTTGAACCGTGTTCAGTTTGCTTTCCAGTCATTCTCATTCTAAGAAAAAGACAATAAAGACCTGATAGAAAGTAACTCCTGATGGGTCAAATCCAACCCACGCTGAGGAGGGGGACAGCAGGCTCCTGTGGTTTCCCCAGGGCCACCAGGAAGGGAACAGTAACCCAATCCACTTTGCATTTACTTAAGCAGATGTCAAGCTAAGAGTTTAACCCAGAGCTCTCCCTTCTCAAATAAGTGGACAGGACACAGAAAATAAACCCTGGCCCGACTTCCCCCAGGATAATTAGCCAGGCTTGAGCTCATGAGAGCTCCAGGGCCCAAGGAAGTCCATGCCAACCGGAACCTTCAGAGAAGCTGTCCGTGAGTACCAGGACGGCATACTAACAAAGGGCAGAACAGGGCTGCCCAAAGAGATGCAGTTGAGAGCGTACATCTTTCCAGAACCGACTCCGTCCAAAACGCAGAGTGTGTTTGGGAAAATGAGGAAATGTGGAGAAGCAACAGCAATCAACTAGACAGGGGACCACCATTAACTCTTTCATTTAGTCCTTGCAGGAACGTGGGAAGTGGTATTACATTTCCCACTTCACAGATGTGGAAGTCGAGACTTTGTGCGTGAGTAAGCTTTGAATCTTCCTCGGGAACGAGGAACTCGGCTTCTAGCCCTCCTCTCCTTTCCCTCAGTCATGAAAGTGGGAGCAGGCTGGAGAGGAAATTGGTTTAGTCTCTGAGTAATGAGTATAGCACTTCTCCAGGTAGCCCTGACTGTAACTATGCTCAGTTTTCCAAGAGAAGGCCATCTTGGGTGGTGGCTGCACTTCCGTGTCTTACTTTCCCACGTCATGAAGCAGCTCTGGAGTACGCGCGGCACCGAAGCGGTTACGAACCATTTTGCTCGAGCAGGACTATTTACAAGTAGTAACCGGCTATCTGCTTCCTGTCATCTCCATCATATATCTTCAGGCAGAGAGATTGAAGCCCATTACAGTCTGATATCTAATCAATACACACCGTATTCCTACAGCAGGAAGTAAAAGAATAGGCCCTGGGGAGTCAGAGTTCAAATTACTCTACTGTCAATTCCAGATAGCGGCTAATGATAGGCTAAGCTAGGGGTGGGGTGGGGGAGGGAAGGCAGGGGAGGGTGGAGGAGGAGGAGGAGGAGGAGGAGGAGGAGGAGGAGGAGGAGGAGGAGGAGGAGGAGGAGGAGGAGGAGGAGGAGGAGGTTACCATAGTCTCATACTTTAATGGGATAGTTAATTCCAAGATCGGACATATATTCACTTTTGCCTCTTTTCAGAAGTACAGGAAGTCTCTCAGCAGGCGGGAAGACAGGCAGCTCCAGATCTGTGCCACGGGGCTCGCCTTCCGGCTCTAAAAAGCTTTCCTTCACATAGTGCCAAAATATATTTTAGACATACACCTGTGCCTCGTATAATTTATATATGTTTGAGTATGAAATTATGTACTTGGATATACTCCCGTATCATACATAAAAGAGGCTAGAGGCACTTAAAGGTGCTGTACAAACATGCGGGGGTTTGCTAATTCAACAAATAGTTCTTGGACGTCTGGGTACCAGTCAGAGTGGGCATCCACCTGGAGCTTTCTGCAACCGCAGAACTACCTCGTCAGTCAGGAAGGAACTGCCTGATCAGTGCGCGACGTCCAGGGGATGTAAACAAAGTCATTCAGTGAGGAGCACTGGTTGGCATCAGTCCAGGGTCAGGAGATGCCCCATCTCGATTGCTCCTATCTTTCTTTCTCTCAGAAATGTATGCAAGCTTCCTGGTGCTCAACCACTCCAAGACCTGTAAAACAGCGACAGTGTCAGTACTTCTGCCTATCGCTTGGGTTCTCCTGGGGATAAATGAAGGTATAAGAGTGTGAGTGACCTTCTTTAAAAGGGGAACAAGAATACCCTTGGGAGGAAATAGGGAGGCAAAGTTTAGAACAGAGGCAGAAGGAACACCCATTCAGAGACTGCCCCACGTGTGGCCTATACACGTACAGCCACCAAACTAGATAAGATGGATGAAGCAAAAAAGTACAGGCTGACGGGAACCGGATGTAGATCTCTCCTGAGAGACACAGCCAGAATACAGCAAATACATAGGCAAATGCCAGCAGCGAACCACTGAACTGAGAACGGGACCCCCGTTGAAGGAATCAGAGAAAGGACTGAAAGAACTTGAAGGGGCTTGAGACCCCATATGAACAACAATGCCAACCAACCAGAGCTTCCAGGGACTAAGCCACTACCCAAAGACTATACATGGACTGACCCTGGGCTCCAACCTCATAGGTAGCAATGAATAGCCTAGTAAGAGCACCAGTGGAAGGGGAAGCCCTTGGTCCTGCTAAGACTGAACCCCCAGTGAATGGGATTATTGGGGGGAGGGTGGTAATGAGGGGAGGATGGGGAGGGGAACACCCATGGAGAAGGGGAGGAGGAGGGGCTAGGGGGATGTTGGCAAGGAAACCGGGAAAGGGAATAACAATCGAAATGTAAATAAGAAACAGCCAAGTTAATAAAGATGAAAAAAAGAAAAAGAAAAAAAAAAGAAAAAGACAATTAAAAAAAAAAAGAGTGTGAGTGAATTTTCAGCACTGGCTCATGGTTATTTCTTAAGGAGCCGTGAGAGCCAAGGAGAGGGTATGGTGTTTCAGGATATTTGATCACACTGTGAACCCCTAGATTGTGTTATTTACTGAAACAAAAAACTGTTTCTAGTTGTGGTGTGACTCAAGCCTTAACATACACCTTTAATCCCTCTGGCTAGCACACAGACACACCCATGGTACGCACACCTTTGATGCCAAACAATGAAGGTTAAGTTAGTTTGTCAAACAAAGCACCCATGTTTGAAGGTATGTCTAGTTGAGGGGCAGACAAAGTGACAAATCAAAGAAGGATTTGATGGAATAGGATCTGGCAAATTCACGGGAGAAGCGAGAAGAAAGGGAAGCAGTGCAGAGAGGGAGAAGAGAGGAAGGAGGCAGTTTTACAGAGACAGGTTTTGAAGAGAGGACAAGCTTGACACAGATGAAGACGGAATCAGAAGCCAGGTGTTGAGAAGGAGCCAGCAGATCAGAACAGATCGACAGAGATAGTTTGAAGTCAAGCAGAGCAATTCCGAAGCCCTAAGAAGCCAGATTCGACCAACAGGAAGAGGGGTTTAAGTCAGAACGGCTGAGGTGAACCAGTCGACTAGAGATCAGAAAGGACTAAGAAAGGTGGGTTTACTCAGCAGCAGATCTCAGCAGCTGAACAACATTCTAGGCCTAGATAAGATTGCATGGAGGTTAGAAACTTCCAGGGCTAGGCATAAGTTATCAGGCTGAGGCAGTAAGCCTCTGAGATAACAATTACCTCAGGAGAATGAAAGTTACATTTAACAGTACAATGATTGTAGCATTAGTGTACAAAGAAGGAATATTATCAAAGATAAAAAATAAAAAGCATTTTTATGATTAGAGAATATTCATACACACACACCACACACACACACACACGACACACACAAAGGAACAAGTAAAAGAGGAACAGGAAGGGTGCCAATAGGAGGGGATGTGAGAGGTTAATGGGGGTGCATGCTGTGAAAATGCATTGTACACATGTATGAAACCCAATGCTTCATGTAACTAACATATGCTCATGATTTTCACAAAGTGTCCCTTAAGAATGTTAAATGCTAACAATGCTAACCGTGGATATTCCAAGTTCAGGAGCCAAAGTACCACAGAACTGAAATGAAATAAAACCATCCACAATCCTCTTTAGAGACTTTTAGATCAATACCTCAGGAAGAACTGACAGAAAACCTGCAAGAATGCAGATCATTCAATACGACCAACCAATCCTATACATACGGACGGCCCCCACCACTGAGAGCAGAACGCACACTGTTTTCTCAATGCCTATAACATGCTAAATGCCAAAAAATACATTCTGTTAGATAAAGCGTTTACTATATATAAGACAATTGAAGTCACAGAAAACAAATCCACTAACCGCACTGAATTTAATAAGCAACCAACAATAGATGATGACCAGAAAATTCTTGGGTATTTGAGAGTTGAACGACAATTATCAAAAATCCATTAGTCAAGCAAAATAGACCATAGGTTTAGATAAGACTCTGAGGTAAAAACGCATCTGAATCTGTGAGATTAAGCTTAAACAATACTCAAAGGGGAAATTATAGATAAATTTTATTAAAAAAAAAAAAGAATTTTGTAGAAAGCAAAATGTAGAAAGGGGTTCGTGATCCCTTGCCTGTAACTAAGGATCTGTGGACAGTTGGTGGCTTCTGAGAAAGGGAGCATCAATTTCCTTTAAGGGCATAGCCCTTGGTGAGTTGACCACCTCCAATGGATGGCATCACACCTAGCAGATATAGGCAGGCAAATTGCACTCAATGGGTTACAGAAGAAATTATGTGCACGGGGTTCTGGAGGGAGGGAGGTGGAAGGCTGGATCTGCAGAGAGTTAGGGGGAGGAGTGGAGGTAAAGGTGACCAACATGTATTGTATAAAATTCTCAAAAAGCTAAAAATGCTAAGTAAAAAAGCGTTAAGTCAGTGATCTATCTTAAATTAGAAGAATAAGTTAAAGGCAAGGGTGGCGAAGCAAGGAAAGAATAATGTTATAAGTAATGGTTAGCCGATGAATGAGGTGGGAAAGTGGAGGTCAAAGGGCCAGGACATGGGTTCTTGAAACCAAGTCTTAAACAGCTACATAGTCCTTAGTCAGACTGAACACACACACACTTGTACACACACACACACACACACACACACACACACACACATCAACCTAAACACATATACAGAGACCCACACATACACCCACACCCACATATATGAGCACATACTTGTAGAGTCACGTGTGTCTCTACTGGGAGACCATAAAGTTCACCAAGACAGCGTTATTATTGCTTAAGCTTAGATACCCAGTGTCTGACCCCTAGCTGTGTAATACAGAATCATGTTCAGCGAGTCCATATGGAATCCTTAAACTCAGACAAGTATTCCACTACACAGAAGCTCAGGACAGCGCTAGCGTCCCTGATAGCATCCATGCCAGAAGAAAGTCAACATGCCCTCCTGACACTGAGACTGAGACCAGCCTTCAAAGACACACTCCGCCTCCTCTCAATGGGCAGTTGGTATTTCTCTCACATGTGAGACCCTTTGGAACACAAGTCTTCAAGCTCAACCCTCCTTGCAAAGCAGTTTGGAGAGCAAAGGAACCAGCGAGAAGGCAGAATGAGAAAGCAGCCTCTGTTACAGCTAAACTGTTGGCTTAACTTCCTAAAATACCGTTGAATTTTCTTGCTCATACAGCTGTGTTTATAGAAGGCAATATCATGTATGTAAATAAATTCAGATGCCGCATGAGTTATTTTAAAACAATCAGTCTAACACTAATCAGCTTACTCAGAGACATAATCTTACCCTAAAAATCTGACAACTCAGAGCACAGTGTGCACAGAAAGAAAGCAAGAAAGAAACCCAGAGAGTAAAGTCCAACACAAATGCTAAAATGCTGCCCCTGTCAGAAGTTGACTTTGGTCATTCCACATGCAGAGGAGCAGACTAGAGCGACTGCCTGGCCCACTCCATCGCTGTTCCTGGAGGCCTTAGTGAGGCATTATCACTGCTAGAGCTTGGCCGGGTGTGGCACACCCATAATCCCAGGAACAGACATTGCCCAGCAATGGCAACGACAAAGAAAAACCAAAAATAGATGAGCTGCGCATGTGTGAGGATGTGAGCTTGTCCCAGAGGCCAGGTAAAAGCCAGTCCTAGTAGTACACACTTGTGATTCCAGCTCTGGGGAGGCCGAGAAAAGCAAATTCCCAGGGCTCCTCTGCCAATTGGCCCAATGAGGTGATGATCCCCAAAGCCACTTGCAATCTGGCTTCAGAAAACAAGGTGGACGGCACCTGAATTACAACTCCTGAAGGTGGTGCTTTGGCTCGGCAGACATGTGCACACATTTGTGCGTACAGGGACACACACACACACACACACACACACACACACACACACACGCCAAGCACAGACCTCATTTTTATTGGAAGTCACACCTTATCTTACTGCTGTCTGTTTGCTCTTTGCTTTGTCTAGAATCTTTGGTACCTCCTTGCCTTCCAGTCACTGTTAGTACAATGTAAGTCCAGTTTGTAAAGCTACTAGTGTTTCTATTTCTACCAAAACTAAAATTACTGCTAGAACCATCACCAATCTATAATTTTTGTCCCGCTCTCTAATTCCTCCTCCTCTCTCCTCTTCCTCCTTCTCCTTCTCACTTATTCCCAGGCTTTTGCTCATTTTGAATCCTCCTCCTCTCTTCTTCTTCTTCTTCTTCTTCTTCTTCTTCTTCTTCTTCTTCTTCTTCTTCTTCTTCTTCTTCTTCTTCTTCTTCTTCTTCTTCTTCTTCTTCTTCTTCTTCTTCTTCTTCTTCTTCTGCTGCTGCATCATCAGCATCATTATCATCATCATCTTCTTCTTCTTCATCTTCATCTTCTCCTCCTTCTCCTCCTCCTTCTTCTCCTCTTTCTTCTCCTTCTCTTCCTTTTCCTCCTCCTTCTTTCTTCCTCTTCTCCCTCCTTCTCTTTTAGAAGCTATCACCACAGCCACCCCATTAAAATTAAAACTTACTCTTCATCTGCTACAATAATTGTATGACCTCAAAGTCCTGGCGTGAGGGTGAAAAAAAATCTATGGTAAAGATTCTAACTTTGAACTTGCAGAGAGTTAGAATGTTACAGAAGCAGAGTGCAAAAGTCTTGAGCTATCTGTAGTCCCCTTAACAGCCATGCGTTGCCCATCTCTGAGCCTGCCATAATACCCTTCTGAGTATCAGAGAAACCCATTGATGCATTAACAAACCACTTCTTCAAACTCCCAAATTAAGAATGTCAAGAGTCCACATCTGAGGCTTAGAGAAGAGTTTCCCATGCTTTGCTGTAGTCAGCCCACCAAAGGTCTTCAGCACTGTATTTGGAAAGCATCTTGGGTTATGACTCTATTTTATTCTTCAGAAGTCCATGCAGTGACTCCCATATCGAAGGACGTTGTTTGCTGAGACCCAAATCCATGTTCAGAGATCCAATGTCACTCATCTGTCAGTCTGCTTGACTCCTGCTTCTCATTCTACTAATACTTCAAGCCCGACCTACTGTGGCCACTTCCTGTCTTCCCATGTTCACTATGACTGCCATCACCATCATTACACATGGCTGGTAAGCCCTCCCCCTTCCTCTTTGCTCTAACTACTGTACTACACTGCCATTCTCTTAATAGCCTCCGTGTTGCAAAGCCATGAGCAGTTCCCAGTCTTCATCTCGCTTGGCCTATTGGCAGTATCATCAGGTGCTGATTTTTATCTTATTCCTTGACCTCCTTGGAGACTGTCCCCTGTTTCCTTTGTTGTATACTTCTGTAAGTCCCGCCGTGACATTACTTTCTCATTACTACCACTCTCCTCTTCCAGCTCTTACACTAATACTGTACCCACCATCCTCCTCATTACCAGTCAGCATTACCATTACTATTAGCAGCAGCATTTTTTTTAACATCAGTCAAGAGTTTTTTGACAGGTCAACACTCTGTAAAAATTCTGCGGTCTGGGTATGTTTCTAACATTCTCATGTAGCACATGAGCACATCACACTACAGGGATGTAATGGCAATCCCAAGGCTTCCCCTTGGGAGTGATATCATTCCTCTGTCATTCATAGGCCTTTGCTCCTTCTGCCCTTTCTGAGTTGCCATGTTATTTCCAGTCACTTCAGCTTGGACAATGAATTTTTAATTGTTTTCCTTTTGTGTGTCCTTCTATATTGAGATGGAAAGTCCACCCACTAGGGAAGGACAATCGCTGGTCATAGAGTTTCTGAAAAACAGGGAGCTCACACAAAGCAGTCAGGCAGGCAGGCAGCTCATCTGCTGACCTTGGCCTTGGTCATTCAGCCTCCCATATCCACTTAATGAGCAATTCCACACCTCAATACTCCATGCAATGACATTTCCAGGTGGCGTTTTGCTGTCACTTGGATGACCTTATCCTGAGCTCATAATAACACAAAGACACAAGATGATGGGTATTAACACACCTTGTCTTCATACAGAATCTTTATCACCAGCACCCCATTTTCCTTGAACCCCACTAATTAACTCTCCATCCTGATTGTTTGGCATGTTCTACAGAGAAGGCCACAAGAATTAGAGATGCATCCATTCATGCATTCAGTTAAAAATCATTGCTTCAACAAATATTTACAAAGAACATAATTCATGCCAAAGAAAGGACATTGAGCAGGATAGAGGTTGTTTAACTTCTGATTCTATCATTGCTGCCATAGAGAACTCATTCCAGTCAGGAGAGCATTTGAAACAGAAAAAGTAGAGTGTCCTAATGGTGGTGAATGCTAAGAAGAAAACAGACAATGCAAATAAAGATAAGGGGAAGGCCAATATATGCTATCAGGAAAAAAAAAAAACATTTCTAAGCATGAGTCATGCAGGAGCTAGGAACATGTCTCAACCAGTTAAGTACTTCCTATGCAAGCATGCAAATATGAGTTCAGATTCTCGGCACTTAAGTAAAAGGTGAGGCACCTCCATGTGCGTCCAACCCCAACCCCAGAGGGCCAGAAGCAGAAAGGTCTTTGAAACTCAATATATAGTTGATGAGTTCTGAATTCTGTGAAAGTGCATTTCATAATTAAGGTGGATAAAGAGAGAGGCATTGGACACAAATTTCTATTTTCTACATGCCAGTGCATAAACTTATACATACCCCAGGACTTGCACACATGGGCACATATACAGAGTGGGGGGAGGAGGGAGAAGAGAGACTAGACAAAGACAGACAGAGGGAATAAGCCAGGCAGCATGCACATGACACAGCCATAGCACTCATCCAGTGTTGGAAATAACATCACAAAACCTTCACATGCATACACACTCACATATACACCAGAAAAAAGAGGAGAAGAAGGAAAAAGAGGAGGAGAAAAGGGAAAGGAGAAAAAGAAGAACTTAGCAAAAGACACTGAGATTAAGTGGCTCAGTGAAGTCAGAGAAGGATCTCAAAAGAGGACTCTGGAGGTCAAGTAACAAGGAAGAAATGGCCACCTGAACAGAAGACTGTCCATAGATAAACCCAATGACATGGAGACTGGGAATTTTCCTTGGCCTTGTGATGTAGAGGCCACAGTAAGAAGGGTTGTCATTAAATGGTAGGTGTGAAAGCCCACGTGAAATGAGTTAGATGGAACTCGGACTAGAGAAGGGATGGCCAAGGTATGGGAAGGAAGCTACAGGAAGATGAGCCATCAGGGATTTGCTTTTGAGGTGGAAGGTGATAAGTGTGGGTGCTGGTGGTGTAGACCAGTAGAGAAGAGGACATGATGTAGGAAAGAGAAAGAGAAAGAGAAGACACGTCATGAGGAAGACAAGCCTGGTGACTTTCCTGTTTCCACTCCAATTCTGGTCTCAAAACTTGCTCCACAACCTTGGTGGTGAAACTGAAGAGATTAGAAACCTCTGGTGTGGAAGATGACACATGGTCTCTTTGGGTCCTTGTGCTAAAGCTGGCCATCGAATAAGCCCACTGGGAGATGTTTCCAGACTCTTTATCATGTTGTCTACAATTAAATTCAGATTTGGATGCCGACAAGTCCACCGTCTCACAAAAAAACAACCCGTGTGTGTTGAGTCAACAGATCAGTGAATTAATGCAATACAGTTCAACACATGGCAGCTCCAGATGGGCATATCATTCTATCTGGTAGACGGTTGATCTGTAAAAGTTCTGCACCTCTGCTTGATTTTAAGCTCTAGCAAGAAGAGCTGAGTATCGAGCCTCACACAGAAACCCAGGGATGTTATGTTAAGTGATGTACTATGATTGGTTCAGCTAAGCCTTTCCCTTTTAATCTAAGCTTGATTTTAGTTTTAATTGACACATAATAATTATACCTATCTGGGAAGCTAATCCCTGTTCACATTGTGTGTGTCATGATGAAATCAGAGTGCTTGGCATAACTATCACCCCTTGTTCTTTGTCATGAGAAGTTTGCCCAACAGGAGAACACAAAGACAGACTTAAGAAACATTGAATTGTCTTGGGGTAAAACATGAATCCCTCTGAGATCAGAGCTATTGACCAGACCAAAACCTGAGCTGAACTTTGCCACAGCCAAGTACCTCCTTTCTGAGGAGGAGTTCCCCTTTCTTTAATAAGGGATGGCACCATTGGCCTTGAGTCCACTGGATGGAACCCTACGCTCCACTGAAAACCTCATCAGATTCTATTAATTCTTCTAATTTCCCATTTATCTTTTCATTTTTTTCCTTTTCTTTCCTTTTCTTTCCTTTCTTTTCTCTTCTTTTCAAGCAGATAAGGCAACTTCTCATCATTGTGACTAAACACTTGACAGAAGCAACTTTACAAAAGGAAGCATTTATTTTCACTCACACTTTGAGGTTATCATCCATTATGGTGGGGAAGCTCGTCATACCAGAAGAATATGCTAGGACTCTTCATATCTCCCCAAGAAGCAGAGAACTGGGTTAGAATCAGAAACAGACCTTAAGAATATACCCCAAGTAGTCTGTATCTGCCATCTAGACAGAACTTCCTAAATTTTCTATAAACTCCCAATGTCACCAGCTGGTAAACCAGCTACATGAACCTGTGGGAGACATGACACATTCAAGCCACAAGATACAGTATGTAAGATGCCACCTCTCCTTCCTAGTAATGACATCTCCTGAGAACAAACTGTGAATCTTCATTTCCTGAAAATAACTGTATGAATCAGGACTACTTTGGTTTAATGTAAAAAAAAAATAATGTGGAAGTTACCTAGACAATAAGGTTGGGAAAGGACTGGGGAGAATAATTTTTGTACCCACAAAGCAAGTATGTATGAATAACCAGAGTTAAGGAGAAAAGGAAGTGAGTTCTAATCAAGTAGAAAGCCTTGGTCCTAGAAGGTGTTTGCCATTAGATGAAAGACCATTACAAGAGAAGTCACAGGTGAATTGCCACCATGGACAATAGTCAACCTCACAGACATAGGAATATCTTGGTGCATGGTTAATTGTTTCTGTTGTTTAAGTAGATAAGAAATATCAGTTTCCCTCTTTATGACATTATGTCATTGAAAAATCAAAGAATAGACAGGTGGTGGCATAGCTCCTCCTTTCCTTCCCCTTCTGGATCTTCCCACTACCACCTTCCCTTTCCTTTAACAGAGGCCAATCTCTGCTAATACACTGACCTCCGATGAATCTGAACTCTCTAGATTGCTTCCTATGGGATAAACTGCTCACCTTACATTTGGATATTGCTCTACATTGCTTTCTGTGGCTGTGATAAGACACTCAGACTCAAAGGACACTTGGGCAAGAAAGGATTTATTTCATCTATGCTCCCAGTTCATAGACCATTATTGAGAGACATAAGGCAAAACATAACTGCTTGCTATTCCGCACTGCTTTATTTCTGGCCTGGAAATTTACCCAGGACCAAGGAAGTAAAACAAGAACCATGGAAGAGGATGTTGGCTTCCTCACAGGATCATTCATGCTCAACCAGCTTTCTAACACAACCCAGGGCCGTCTGCTGAAGGGAAAGCACTGTCCATGGAGGGCTGGGTTGTCCTGCATTAATTAATAATCAAGACAATCCCCCACAGACATGCCTATAGTTCAGTCTGATCTGGTAAATTCCTCAAGAGGCTTTCCTCTCAGAGAGCAGGCAGGTATGTAAAGCTGACAGTCCAAGCTAACTAGGACAGACACCATGTGACACCGGCATTCAAGCTGAGCGAAAAGCCTGTATCTGTATTAATATTAGGTCAGGGATTTAACCCTTTTGAGATATAGGCTTTGGTGCACAAAATGGCAAAAAGATTGCACCTGTTTTATGGGACTGTGAAAAAGGTTCCAAACATATCAGGAATGGGTCCAGTTCACTGATAGTACAATGATAGTTCACTGATAGTTCACTGATAGTTCACTGATGGTTCACTGATAGTACACTGATAGTACACTGATAGTTCACTGATAGTACACTGATAGTACACTGATAGTTCACTGATAGTACACTGATAGTACACTGATAGTTTACTGATAGTTCACTGATAGTACACTGATAGTTCACTGAATTCACTGATGGTTCACTGATAGTACACTGAGCTTCCTTCTGCGTAGCCACTTTCCAATGACCTGGACGTATTTATTTGAGTATTTATTCAATAGAATACATTTTATGTAAGTCAAACCTAATTTTATAAAATAGTCCTTAAAGAAAGGCTCCAAGGTAGATTAGCTTTTGGCCCCACAAAGTACAGACGGTGGCTAGCTCTGTAGACATAGCCTTTACACATTGCCAACAATGGATTCCCTTTAATTTTTAGAACTGCCTATGCATTTTCATATTAATAACGTTCTAATTGGGGTGACAAAATAAAAGAAGAAATTTTCTTAAAGTCTTTAAAAGAAGAGATGGATCATTCCATAATTATCAGGGCTTCCTAGTCATCATAACTTTGTCTTTTCCCTTTCATAGTAGCTCAATATGTTAAGATTTCCTCACCGGATATCAGTGCCCTTTTTGATGCCAGTATCGGGAGCCCTGTAACATGTCTTGCAATACACTGTGCCCTGGGTGTCCTGCCAATGTGTATCTCACAATCAGGGCCTGAATGGCCGGCCTTCGTCTGTTCAACTCACCTCTACACTGTGGTCTCATTTTTCTGGTGAGCCGAACTCTTGAGGTAAAGCTGGTTTAATGTGGGAAATCTCCTGATCATATTAGAACACTCTTTGTTTAAATTCACTCCCACCCCACCTCTCTGCTGGCCAGGCTCAAAGCTTGAGCAAAGGGAAAGCACCCAGCTGCATATTTAAAATTCCATCAGCTGGGTGTCTTTAATGCAATATGGTCATTTTTAATCTTGCTCTGCTTGATAAATACCTGCCTTGCAAGTAATTGTGAAGATTGTGTCTGTTTTTATTAGAACTTATTTGTCATTATTTGACAGTCGTTTCTAATCACATTTGTCATGTATTGGGTTTCCTTTGTGAATACTGATGGGTCTTGGAATCAATCTTTATGCAGCCTCATTCATTCCTTGAACACACACAGAATATGCCCACCACCTGGGATACCACTCTTCTGGTCATTAATGAAATGAAAATATGGAGAGCAAGAGGAGAGAGAGGGGAGGGAGAGGAGAGAGAGAGAGAGAGAGAGAGAGATAGGTTCATTTGTAGATGCAGACACTGGAATTCGGGGGAAGGTTTTGGAATTCTGAAGACAGAATTCTGTGCAGTGAGTTCTAGCAATTGTGCGTTGGGAGGTTCAGGCGTTCAGGCAGCTTGAGCACAACATGTTGACAAGTTTAAATTCGAAGTTGTCGGCTGCATCCGTTCAGCTTGAATTCCTAGCAGTGTGGGGAAGTTAACACAGCCAAGTCATGTCTTGTCCCTCAAGAAACAACTGTCCATCCATTCACTCAGCAACCGGTTAGTTGTCGACAGTACTCATTCGCCCTTCAGATGCGCCGCTGTCCAAGAGAGATGTTGATTCCTTCATTCATTAAGGAATAATTGTGCCTTTTAAAGAGTATTCGGGAACTCTCTACTATGGGTATGACAGGGACATGGGATATTGAGCAGCTGTATTATTCTTGTCAGGAGACCATGAATCCCAAGAAAGCTCCCTCATCCAAAGGCCGTGTAATGATTAATCTTCATTGTCAACTTGATTGAATTTAGAGTCACCATGAAAACCCTTCTTGGATTAGCTATGTGTGCATTTTCAGAAAGGATTAACTGCCAAGGAAAAGCCCACCCTGATGGTAGTGACACCAACTCATTGACCGAATATAACAACAACAACAATAATAATAATGTAAACAAGGCACCAAGAATCATGCATTTCTATTTCCAGAATGTGGGTGCGATGTGACCGGTTACCTCCGGCCCCTGTTATTCTAACTTCTCCATGACTGAAGCGTGAGGCAAACTTAACCCTCCTTGGTTAAATTGCCTCATGTTAGAGACTCAGGCAAGAGAACAGGGCAAGTAAAGAAGAGTGTATTAGCCTGGTTATTGCGCTTCAGCCTCTCGGATTGTGAGGTGGATGAATTTGTAAACAAGGTCTCTCTGTCTGCACCTTCTCTTTTAAAGAACAGGCATTTGAGTGTCTTTCGGACACCAAGTTTTACTTTCAGCGCTCAAATTAAAAATCAGAGAGGATGCCACCTCTATAAAACTTCGTGGCCTTGAGTCATTCTAGGGTGCCCTAAAAATCCAAACTGGAATTTGGGATGGAGTAGAGATTGAAGTGAATGGATGAATGAACAAATGAATGAATGAATGAATGAATGAATGATGGTACATTCTGGAGCTAAAATTTGTCTCCCCCCCCCCAAAAAAAATAAGTCAGTCAGAGAGAAATAAGCAGTGTCTCGCCATGTGGGTCACACAGGTTGCAGACACTGAGTTCCCACCAATGAAGGACTCAATTATCAAAGGAGCAAGGTGAGCATTTCCTAAGCCTTCCCATAAGGAGGTTGGGCTGGGCTTTGACCTGTGGTGGGCCTCACCTATCATCATCGCAGATCCTACTTGGCTGCGTACCAACCCCCCGTGTCTGATGGGAGAGGGTCACGGGCACCCAGCACTGGATTATCTGAAGCGAGGAGGGAAGAATGATAGGTTTTGGCTGTAGGTTAGCAAACATCAATTAGAGTCCTCAGACCCTTCAGACACCTTCTCCTTTCCCAGGAGTTTATAATCATAGGAGTGTAATCATGAGCTTAGCAACTCTCAGAAATCACCTCGGCAGACTGCACGCACCCAGCCATACACATTAACCCCTGGGGCTGGGGACTAAGGCAGGCTGGGCCCAAGCTTAAGCTCCTGAAGTGGGGAGAGGATGTGGAAACCACATGACATGTATCGAAATGTCCAAGACTCCATCTCCTGTGCTCTTTGAGGGTCCGTGGGCCAGAGTGGAAGGCCTGGGAGACCAGAAATCTAAGACAAAAGACAGGATTTCTGATTTCAGTATAGATAACCGTTCAGGATGGAAGAACTATGCCCCTGGGCCTCTGGGCCTCTCTTTTCTGATTTGTAAAGTGGGAAGAAAGCTAAATTTAATGCTGGGAATTTTACGAAGTTTGTAGAATGCCTTCAATGTGCCTGAGGTGACAAATGTCACATGGAAAATACCCCCAAAGTGACAATTACTATCATGAAAGCAAACACACCATCACATATTTGAAATAGACATGAATTCCCAAATCAAAGAAGGTATTGAACAGTTAGTATTCTTCCTAAGGCTATAGTTCTCCACATCGTGACAGAACCTCTTTACTTATCCAAAGGTTTCTTTCCCCTTAGTGCGCTGTCAAAAAAATCAAAAACAAAACAAACAAATAACACAAAAAGCAAGCAAGCGACAACAAAAGGTAGATGCTTTACTTTGCAAGGCAACACGTCATGACTGTTAAATATTAAATTGAACGTTAAAGAACATGGGATCTTTCTGCACTTTGCTCTTGAGCCTGGCATTAGTTAATCTTGCTTTGTTCTCTTCTGCTTGTGCTAATGTCCCCTTTGTGTGTGTCTGTGTGTCCAATACTGTCGAAGAAACAATCACCTTAATTGCTTGGCGTTAACCTCTGGCAGCGTAAGGCGGAGGCTTTTTATCTATCGCTCAATCCTTGCTGCCGACATAATTCCCTATGGTGCTTACATCTCTGTCACCATCGCAAGTGGGTCCTTCTGAGGAAAGCATTTCAGTAAACAAACACTAATAAAACAGGCCTTTTATATCCAAGTCTCCCCGCAATGGCGGAAAAGCCCTGCCACGGTCTTTGGCTTGGTCTGGCAGTGTGTGTGGTGATGAATTTCATTCAGGCATCAGTGTTTTCGAGCCCCTGAGAAAGATTGACGGTTTACAGTAGGCTGATCCATCATCCAAGGCAGGTGGCACCCTATTGGAATTTCAGAAATCTGTTCCCGACCACGTTCACTGTTGGGTGACTCCGTAACGACCCTATTTGCGGTGCGTTACTGAAAATCAATGTGGCGCCTTCAAGGTCAATGTACTGTTGGAAAACTCTTTAAGCGCTGATGGATGGATTGTGCTCATTCAGAATAAATGTGAGAAGAATGTGACAGTTGAGCATCCAACAGCTGTAAGACTCTCAAAGAGGGGCTTCCTTCTTCAAGGGACACTGGGATTCCTCGAGACACTTGTTGATGTCTCTTTCCTCATACATTTAAGGTATCCACAAACAGACTGTCTTAGATCTCATCAGTCCAGAGCTCTAAAAGCATCCACAGGTCCCGTTCAAATCACATTGCCCAGTGCCGGATTCAAGGCCAACCCGGATGTAGATGAATGGAAGATATCTATCTTTTAAAATAATCTCAAGTAAATCTTTTGAGTGGCAGGATGGTACAGTGGTTAATAGCCTTGGCGCATGCTCTTTTAGAGGATCAGCGTTCCACTTCCGACACCTATGTTGGGCGGTTCAAAAACCACTTGCAACTCTATCTCTGAGGGAACCCATGTCCTTTCTGACCTCCAGAGGCACCGTACTCATATATGCATACACAGCATACACTTAATAAGTCTTTTTTTTAAAAAAACACATTCATTTAATAGTTTATTCCACAAAACAACTTCAAAGCTGGTCGCGTAAGTAAATCTGGAGTCGTGGAATCTAAAGGTTAAAGGTTGAAAAACCCACTCAAGGTTAACCCATTTGAGAAGTTTAAGATCAGAGGAGAAAGATAAGTGTACAGCCAGTTTTGGAATGTGTGGAAAGTGTCCATGCTCACAGTGGGGAGATGGCCGGATAGAAATGACACACACACAGAGCTTGAGGACCTAGGAGGGAGTCATGGGAAAATGAAGCAGGCACTTGTCCAAACTGGAATGCTCTCAATGAACACTTGGGACAAATCAAAAAGGAAGTAAGCTGAGACAGATTCAGTGAGTTCTGGTCTCCAGTATATTTAAATATTAAAACCAAAGAGGTCTCTAAAGTGGTGAAGTCACTTTTGCCAGTAAGAGACACTCAGGACATAAAACTGATCACATTTTATCGCCATAACACCCTTGCCTGTTGACCTATTTATCAGCCCAGCGGAGATAATGCCCCATCAGGCCTCTCGATGTCCCCTGACGCCCAATGGCAAAATGAAAACCTCCCCCAGGAAAATCAGAAAATCCATGTTCCGTTCCTCGGATAGAGAATGGATTTTGGTGATCCACTCCATTTCCCTCCACACCTCCCTCCCTTTGTCTCCCCTTTCCTTCCTCTCTCCTCCTTCTTTTTTCTGCACTCCTTCCTCCTGCCACCATCTGCTGCCCTATCCTAGCTAACATCTTTCTAGTTTATCTATTTTTGTGTTTGGGCTATGATAGCTAGATAAGAAAATGCTTCTCCTATATTGGGAGTTCAGTAGAGTTTTGCAAAAGAGTTACTAAAATTAGTTCTTATGAGGAAAAGCAAAGTCCCACTAGATTCAGCTTTCCGCTATCTGTCTGTCCATCCTCTGTCCCTCCCTAGTCCCCTCCTGTCCCTTCCCACTCCTTTCCTATTCTAATTTTCACATCTCAAAGGAAACCACAGTCTACTGCCTATGTAAAGCTTGGTAGTCGGCAAATAATCCAAGTGTACTGAGAACAAAGTCGTGATCCCGAAGGAATTGGGGTAGATGAAATGACAGGTGTCTCCCAGGTCTTGGAAATCTTAAGGACATGTTTATGTCCTTTTGTCCCCTCTCTGTGGTTGCCAGCACCTCCAGCATGTTTGTAGTAGGATGCCTAGCTGAGAGCCATTGCTGGATACTTAGCCATATAGATGGATGGGGAGAATTGAGAGGGAGTACCTAGATTTAGATGCAGCTCTTATCCTTGAGGGAAACAGACAAGTTTTGCTATTGTGTGGCAACTGCCTTTAGCATGATTAGCTTAAACGATCTTGCCTTGGTTTCAAAGTTCCTTTTATTCAGCCTTCTAACTTGCACCATGACTGATTCTGCCTGGCAGCCATCATTCCTCTGAAATCTCCCAGAAGTCCTATCTCTTTCTTGCCTTGATGAACAAGAGCTGAGAGTTTCACCGCTTCTAACAACAGAGAGTGCCCAGTATACTTAAATATACCTTATTTGATGACCTGCTTCTCTGTGTATTGCAAGTACTATTTAGCCAAGCATGCACCAGCATGCATTTAGCAACATACAGTGTACATCAGGGAGTATACCAGACACTTGGATGGCATATAGAAGTCCAAGAATAGAGCTTTTCCCTGTGGTCACTTACTGGCTGGTGTCTGCAGGATTGGGGAAGGAGGAGATGAAACATTTTTAAATGTACCACACTACGAGATGTAAGTAAAGTAACTAAGAAGTGCACGCACGCACACACACACACACACACACACATGCACATACACACACACACACACACACATGCACACACACAAATGCATGCACACACATGCACGCACGCACATGGTGGGCAGCATGCAGAAGTTTCAAGACCCCATGTCTGTCTTACAATGACATAGTTACCTTGCCAACCATCACCTCTCTATTCAGAGGAGATGAGATACATTAAAGGTGGCATGGCTGTTGCCAAATTCCATATTTCTAATGATACAGACAAGTGCGCTAAGACTGGGTTCTAATGTAAACAGAATGAGAGTGTGTAGTTTTACTCTGCCCTAAGTTTCCTACATCCGTTTCATCCTGTGTAGTTCAAGTTACTTTTTGACAACGGTGTAGTTTTCGGCCATAGGCGCAGATGGCGGTTTGCCGTTGTGAATGGACATTTTTAATGTCATTTCAATTTTAGAGCTATGGCAATGTGTGGGTGAAGGAAGACTAAATACATGTGTTCTGCTAAAGACACATAGACATTTTGTTTCCTGGCTACGTGTGTGCAGGAGTTCCCAACTTCAGTAGATGAGAATGAACAATATGACCGGGAGATAGATTGATGGTAGAGTCCTTGCCCTGCCAACACAAAGACCTGAGTTTAATCCCCAGAACTCTTGTGAAACACAAGTCCTGGAAATACATGCTTGCAAGCCCAACATGGGGAAGGAAGAGTCAGGCGAATCCCTGCGGCATACTGGCCAGCCAGTCTGGCTTAGTTGGTGAGTTCCAGGGCCATAAGAGGTTGAACTTGTCACCCAGGACAAGTGGCTAGCACTTAGGGAACAACATCAGCCATTTTCCTCTAGCTTCCACATGTGTGCACATACAATGTGCACAGACATGATATGAACATGGATGCCCATGAGTAGATTTCCCTGAGCAGGACTTTTCCAAGGTATTCTTTGATGACTCAGCAAAGAGACTATAATTGTTCTTCGTAGTCAACACCAACAAATACAATTGTTTGGTTAGGCAGTGGAATCCTTAACTTTTCTAGTATACCGTCAGTTTCATAAACATGGAGACGACACTGTCTTCCTTTTTATTATTTCTTTTCTGGTGAGTATCTCAATGCGGGCCTCATGGGTATTCATTTATGTACATACTCATGCATGCACACACACATGCATGCATGGATGCAAACAAGCACACACAACACACACCTTTATTTAAACTAAGGCACACAGATGTCTCTATTAACTGGTTTCTTGTCTAAAACAAGGAAAGTTGCCTATTGATAGATGTAGATTTCAGTATTTGCCTCAGATTCCCCTTTTCAGATAGAAATTCAACCTCCCATATCCCTAACTATTGCATCAATTATGGATGAAAATGGATAGTTATAGGTGAGATAATAAATTAATTTCTATGTTGTACTAACATAATTCAGTACTAAAAGGAGTAGCTCGTATAATGAAAAAGACATTGCTTTTAATCCCAATGTTTTCTAATCAGCAAGCAATCATCTATGTCCATTTCCTTTAATGATGCTTTCATACGGTCTTAAAAGAGCCGAGGCCTGCTTTTGTGAGTGAGTGGCAGGACCTGAGTGCTTCAATGGGCCTCATCCCAGGTCCACATTCCCAGCCATTAATTAAAGACTTGGCTCTCTTGCCTATGATAAATTTCTGCTCGGCAGTTGCTAATAACGAGGTCAGAAAAATTTGTGTATGTAAGGCACAATGAGCTGAAAAAATATAACGTATGTGCACAAGTCTTCATTTCAAAGGCATCAAAGATAAGAAAATGGTTACAGTGAGCCCAAGCCCCCTGAATTTCCTCCTCGACCCTGCTTGCCCCTGGGCAACCCCAAAGCCATTTCACATTTTATCATGAATAAGGGTGACTCAGACTCTTGATATAGAGTAGCCATCTATCAAAATTTACACTCAGTAATATTTAAATCTGGTCAGTTATCCCTTATAAAACCACTCTCCTCGTCAGTTATATTCCTCAGGTTCTGTGGGTCAGATTCCAAAGCCCTAACATCCAATATGATGATGTTCAGAGACATAGCTTTGAGAGATAATGAGATTTAGATGAGGTCTTTGGGGTAACACTGTCATGGCATTGAGATAGAAACAACCCTTGCCTTTACTCAAGTACTGAAGAAAGGCAGCATAGGCACACAGAGGCGAGTGGGCCTACCCCTAACTCCAAATCCACTAGCAATTTAGTCTTGGGCCTCACAGCCTCTAGAATTGTTACCAATGAGTGTGGGTTACTGATTACAGAGGCTCTGATAAAAAAGCACAGAGATTAATATAGATGGCATCAATCAATTAATCACAGATTCATATACCTAGCATTATTCTATGCAGAGACAAAGCATTGCATGGCAATGTGCAGGCGGGTATCACTGCACCCATTTTACAGATCTAGAAACTGAGGATAACAGTTCCACTTCACCAGAGATAAAGATCTAATGATAATGAACATTCATCTAAAATTACATTACACGTCGGGATAGGGAGGTGACCTACTAGTGAGTAAAAGCACTTACTACCAAGCCTGTTGACCAGTGTTAAAGCCCCAGGATCTACATAGCGAAAGAAGTGAACTGACTCCTGCAAGTTTTCCTCTGACCTTCAATACATACGCTGTGGTGTGTGCACTCATGGGTGTGCACACACGGAGATAATGAATGAAGGCAAGTATTAATACGGATACGTCAGATGCAACCATCCCTACCAGTCTTCTCACGGATGGTCATCGTCACTTTTGTTTCGCCAGTCCAGTCAGGTCAGAGGGACCTAGTATGCTTCCTCAGTAGCATCTTCTCTACCTTCTGTTTTGACTCATGTAAACATATTTGCGTTCCCATATGTTAAAGTGATTCTACTTGTAAAACGACGCATGCCTATTGCCCATAGTTCAGAAGGTGTAAATGAGCTCAAGTCTAGTGTTAAAATCACCCATTCATTATCTTGCTACCCTAAAGTATTCTTCAGATATCCCTTTTCATCTTCCAAAGTTATAGGTATGTGAATCTACATACATGCATACTGCATATATATAATATTAATATATATACATACACACACATATATATATACATATATATATATATATATATATAATGCAAGCCCAACTTTCAGTGCCATAAAGCCCTCTTTATAAACTTAGTTTCCAATGGCTAAATAACTCCATTGTGTCTAGGTACCCCTATTCATGTAGCGATTAACCTTCCTTTTTAAAAGGACAGAAGGCCATTCTGTGATTATCATGATTACGTTAATTACCCTTTCTTGTTAAAATACTCATTCCGTTCCTTAGTTTTGAAAAAAACAAACCCATGCCTTTAGCTTAGAATATGATCCCTTGGTCTAATGAGGCTATCTATATTCCACCCATAATCCATAGAATATTACAACGAGGTGCTTATAGAAAGCCTGCCCCTCAACCCTTTTATCACATACTGCAAAGAATTGAGGCTCAGAAAGGGGCGGTTACTTGTCAAGGTCAAGATCACACTCTGAGGCTACAACATGGACCTTCTGAAGTCCCGGTCTTTGCTATGATCTTTACGAAATAAGCTATCATTGCTATTACTCTATTCATTCTTCAGATATGTGTTGTATGCTCCATGGGCATCGGAGATTGTATTTAAGTCAGTAAGGTTGGCCTGTCTTCTCCTTTCTAAGACAGCTAACACACTTTCTTAAAATCTAGAGATTACCCACAGAAGTTTCATTTCACAGACAGGGCTCTCATCCTCCAGCCCTAGATTGTGTCCTGTGCTCCGTGCAGGCTGAGATGTTTGAGTGTCACTATGCACAACCAAGGAGGAATAGGAGTTAGAAAATGAGCAGTCTGGCTCTCCTGCACTCAGCGCCTAGCAAGGGCATAGTTGTAAGACAGAGTCTGCTGCCGGTAGCCTAGCAGTTCTCAACCTGTGGGTCATGACCCCCTTGGGGTCAATTGACCCTTTCAAGGAGGGTTGTGTAAGACCATCGAAAAACAAATATTTGCATTCTGATTCCTACCACTAGTAGTAAGACTACAGTTATGAAGTAGCAAAAAAAAAAAATAATTTTATATTGAGGGTCGCCACAACATAAGGAACTATATTAAAGGGTTGAAACATTAAGATGGTTGAGAACCACTACTCTAGTCAGTTCCTAGTGGGATGGAAACTCACTCTCTGGTTAACCCACACCTACTTTATTCAGAACATTTTCTTGGATAATGGCAGAAGCAAGGAAAATGCAACTAGAAAAGATCCTAAATCTTGATTTTCATGTCAACTTTGCAAAGGAACATTCATTGAGCAAAGTAAAGGAAACATACTTTTAAGTTTAGAAATGCTATCTTATGGGCTGGAGATAAAGTTCTGTCCTTCCGGAGGTCCTGAGTTCAAATCCCAGCAACCACATGGTGGCTCACAACCATCTGTAATGAGATCTGATACCCTCTTCTGATGTGCCTGAAGACAGTTACAATGTACTTATTTATAATAAATAAATAAATCTTTTAAAAAATGCTGTCTTATAATGTGAGCCCCCAACCACCCACAATGAATGTAACTCTTGTCTTGGGTTCTGCTTCTGAGAGAGAAGTTCAAATCGAGAAACTGATGTTAGTGTTTGAACATCTCCATTCCATGATGAGAACATAATGGGAAGTCATCACATAACACAGCAGGTAAACCTTCCCAGGTACCTACTGCTACATACAAGCATGACTGCTGCTTCTCTCTTATAGGTGGATGGGCTCAATGGCTCTGGACTCAAACTCATGATTTCTGTGTTAAAACTTGTAGTAGTCATTGAGAAGGAGACAGATCTCCAGCTAGCGCACATTATCTTTTCATTTTAATGTGAGGTTACCTGCCTTAGAGAAACAATTCAACATGGTTTGCCTATCTAGTGAAAGAGGATCCTTTGAAAGCCAAACAGCTCCAGCCTTCAAATGAATGTTGATTTTTTTTTAACTGAACAAAGTCAACGTGAATCACTCTGTGGAATCAACCCGGCCCAGTGGAGCCTTGACATTTCCAACAATGCAACACTATTGGGTGAATACTAAAGACGGTTAGAAGAAGGGGGTTAAGAAATGACCTTTCAACCTATATGGAATATGTCAGTTACTAAAAAGGCAGTCATTGGTCCTAAAGTACTGTCCACTGTCGTCACCACTGAAGCACGCCCCCGCCCTTTGGTTATGAATTACCCTTAGAAGAAACATGGGTGTGTGTCACTTACATTGAAAGTGTCACTTAGCATAAGTATGCATTTTTATTCATGACGTTAGGCCCTACATAGAATGACATATGGGTTTACATTTAAGCCTCAAGATAGTCTCAGTTTTTTTCCTAGAGTCTAGCACCAGGCCAGAATAGTGCTATGGGAAGAGGTTCAAAGGGAAGCCATATGTGCCTCTCTATGAATTGTGACTCTGTCACGGCAGTGTGACCCAGCTGAATTTTATTTAACCCAGAATGCCTAACATTGATTTGATCCCAGACCATTGCTTTCCTGCAAATGTCTTGCTACACCACATGGTTATAGCATTAATTATATGGCTTACAACATAAAACAATTGGACCTTGGGACTTCTTTGATAGTCCAAACCCATCATGCACTAAACATAGGTATGAACTTTTGTTACCATGCCTTTCTTCTTTGTTCCGTCAAAGTGAGCATTGGCATTCATTGTTTTGTGAAGTAACATTCTTCCCGAAAAGAGTACATACAATGAAGGATGCCAAGAGGCAGATACAGAACAGGGCAAACAGCTCAGTCTAAGTAGCCATATTCTAACCTTTTGCACTCCCCCCCTCCCCCCAGTGCTTGGCATATGAGTAATGCTTGCAGTCTGTTGGATTCTGTCCAGGAAGATAGTGTTGGGTATTAAGAACTCAGGGTCAGGGGGCAAGTAGCATGACTCAGGCAAGAACCTTCGCTTCCTGTGGCTCATTTCTGGGTTTCTTTCATCTGATACCGTGGTTACACCAAGTGAGAAGAAGCCCAAAGTGTGTGACTTAGAAATAAAAAGCAGGGGAGGATGGGGAGGGGAACACGCATAGAGAAGGGGAGGGGGAGGGGCTAGGGGATGTTGGCCCGGAAACCGGGAAAGGGAGTAACAATCGAAATGTAAATAAAAAATACCCAAGTTAATAAAGATGAGAAAAAAAAGAAATAAAAAATAGGAGAATTGAATAAAAATAATATGACAAAAATAAAAGATGAGAAGGTAAGGAAGGGAGGAGTGTTAGATGATAGTAGATAGATGGTAGATACATGATAGATCTAGATGGATGGTAAATAGGCAAATACATACATGCATACATATATACATAGATAAGAGAGCAAGGAATGGAACAAGATATGGAGAAAATGGAAAGAAGAGAGAAAGTTTATTAGAATCAGGTAGAACAGCGGAGAAAGGAGAAGGGCGTTTTTAGATAGAATTAAGTTTCTGAAGAGAATATTAAGACACTGCAGTTAGATGTAACAGCCACAGTATCCTTTAGCCAGAGTTCTCCGCTGTATATTCATACTAGTTCAGCCCCGACTTGCAGGAACTTAACGCCTGGGAACTTCAGAGGAGCTTCCTAACCTCCATGGTTTTTAACGTTTACATCCTTATCCTTCCAGAATGGCTATAATGAGAAAATAAGACACCGAGTGTAAAGAACACTGAGCTCAACACCTGGCCCACAATCAAACATTCAGGACTAGCCAGCATGTGATCATCAGAGTCAGGGCGTACCCGATGATATTCTCAGAACTGAAAACCCAAGGGTCAGTTTAATACCAAGTAAGACTGAACGAGGAGGAGAAAGTGGATGGGTGAATTAAATACTGTGGAAACTCTTAGATATAAACATTTAACAGGAGATTTTTATGAGAGTGAGGTAGATTCTTTGTATAGAAGAAGAGATGAATAGTATTGGTGTGTGTGTGTGTGTGTGTGTGTATGTGTGTGTGTGTGTTCATGTGTGTATGAATAGAAAACTGTACGTATTTAAAGGAAAAATAAATATGATTGTTACTAAGCTGATTATATAAGACTATGTAAGCCATTGGAAAATGACCTGATTTAACAGACATACTGGAAATCCCATCTTTCGTGTTTTTTTTTTTTTTTTTTCTGGAACTTGTGGTTATTCCTAGTTCTGGAATCACAAGGCGAAGCTGACACCATCACCTTTTAAAGATTATATTTAATTTCTATTTTAACTGATTTGAATATTTATTCAGGCAAAGTCAAGAGCATGACACACAGACAAAGGGAGGCTTCTATTGTTGACTGCTTTAATGCGTACCGTCCAAATCAACCTCCCGAGTTCTGAGAGGATGACAGGAATGAGTGAGCTTCTGTGTTTGAACTTAGAACCTTTCAGAAAGAGACAGAAGAGAGTCCCCTGCTTGTCTGCTCAACTGTTAGAGGCCCGTGGGGCTGATGTGCTTACATTCTAATGAGAAATACTCATATTCCTTGAGCAAAGCGGGGCAGGTAATGGGAAGAACGCACAGCTTGTTTCATCGCAAGTTGAAAGAATAGATGACTGAGGAGGGGGTCAAAGAAATATCCTGAAATATTACATATCTACTATCAACCAAGGACTAGAGCCAATGGCATTAAAATGTTGCAAGGCACAATGTCACCATAATTACTTCAGTCCATGGAAGTGGCCTTCTTTAGGAGGCATGGAGCTCTGTATCACTGGGTAAATCAGAGGAGAGTTTGGGATGCCTGACCTATCTCTTCGTAAACTCATGTGTCCCTAGCTGTAGGAGCTGCTTTGGGAGGTGGGTGAGGTTTAACAGATGGAGCCACGTGGGAAGAAGGGTGACAATGGAAGGATGGCTAGCGGCAATATCGCCCATGCATTTCTTCTCTTTTACTCTCAGCTCCCTGACTGAGCACACAGTGTGACCAAATGCTACTGCTCATGCTGTTCCCATCATGATGGATTGTGCCCTTTCCTAAACTATGAGCGAAATAAAGGCTTCCTTCCTTAAGCTGTTTTTGTCAAGCATTTTGCAAAAATAAATGAGGAAAGTAACTAGTCTACCATTCTATCCAGAATACTAGGAGGAAGCACATCTAGGAATATGAGTGTTGGGTTAAGTCACCAAAACTATTATAACGGGATAATCATTATTAGAAAAAAATATTTTTTAAAGAAACAATTCTTTGGTCAGGAAAAAAAATCATAAAATATTAACTTAAAGTCAATCATGTGAAGAAATTAAGTGTGTGTGTGTGTGTGTGTGTGTGTGTGTGTGTGTGTGTGTGTGTGTGTGTGAAAAATGGTATTTAGGTGCCTGTGATGTTTGAGATATTTTGTTTTAGGGTTCCAGGAAGACATGTGGAAACTACAAGTGTCCTAGTCATTCAATAAGGTAAAGGGTCATAAAAACCAAGAGTCACCATAACTAAGACAGAGACCATAGATTTAGAAGAGATAAAAATGAGTGAGGGAAATGGAATCAAACTTTGCACAGATGGTTCTGACCTCACTGTGAGCTGAACTCATGGTAGGCTGGAATAGAGAAACAAGAGACAGCCTATGCTTTTGCTTTGAAGAGGGAGGAGAGAGAGAGAGAGAGAGAGAGAGAGAGAGAGAGAGAATATGAATCAATAAAACCAGAGCCATAAACATTTTTTTTTAAAAAGGGACAAAATGAAGTAAGGATGGGTGTGGATATGTCTTTTATTTTTAAGCATGAGATGTACCTGGCTAGAGACCAGGCCGATGTGGACATAGTCAACTTCCTTCCCGATGGGAAGAGTCACTCAGGAAATCCAGCCAGAAGGTCCCACAGGAAATGTGAATTTAAGCAGGACTGGTTCTTTATGGCAGAGAATGTCCCTCAGCACACCATCACCTGAGCACACTGTCCCTTGAGCACACCACCCACCCCTAGCATACTGTCCCCTGAGCAAACTGTCCCCTGAGTAAACTGTCCCCTGAGCATACTATTCTCTGAGCACACTGTCCCCTGAGCACACTGCCCTATGCATATACGATTGAATGCGGCTGTGTTTGGTGTTATGAAGTTGGAATGTGACTTCTTGGACTAAGAACTCTTTTAGTGTGTGTTTTGTGTCTTGTTCCCCTTTTCTCCAGGGTTGTAGAAAATCATCACCTTATCTAAAGTCAAGCACTGTACCCTAGCACTATCCTAGCTGTTAAATTGACCTTAGCAGGGTGTGTCCTTTCCTGGCATCTCCGGTGTCTGGCTACTACCCCCTAGTCTGAATTGAAGATCCATCACATCTCTCCCTCTTCCTGCCCCCAAGCTTTGTTTCCTAGTGGCAGAATTCCAGCCAGCCTCTGATGAATAGAAAGTCCTCCCCATTATTCTGTAAGCCACTAAACTAAATCTGAGTCAGGACAAAAGAGATGCTTCTCTTTCAAACCAGCCATATCTAGCCCTGTAAGATGCCCACCCTGGGACCCCTCAACTGTCTCCATCCTGAAAAACCTCATATTTCTCACCAAATCCACAGCTTACAGAGTCACATTATAGCCCTTCAGTACATCTGGGGAGATTAGAGCCTATTAAAAAAGCCGTTGGCACCAGCAATTTAATGCTCTAGGCTCTAATCTGGAATTGGTATATTTATCCTGGCCTTTAATTATTAACGTTGCATTATTGATCCAATACCTAAAAACGCAAACAACAAAAACTATTCTAATTATGGTGGGCTTTCTACCTTTTGGGGGTTCTCTCCTAGTCTCCACATCTAAACCATTCTTTTGTACCAATCAATAGGGTTTAATTCATTAACAAGTTTCAGGACCTTGTTTCCTTGGCTTGGCAGTTTTCTTCCTGTCAACAGGAAGTGGCCCTTCCCTGGCATTAGAATCATTTGTTCTACAGATGTGTTTGCCTTGGAACACCAGAACACGTTTAACAAACCCACTTCCTGGTATTTTGGGCCCAGTGGCTGGCCAATGCTTCATAAAAGGTTACTGCTTACTGCTCCTCTTCCTATAACGACATTATATCATTAAAATATCTTATATTCTAGGGCAGGTCAGCATTGGCATAGAGATACAAGTTCACCATGAATCGTCTCGGGGCTTTCCCTTGGAGAAAAAGACCATGAGAGTTTGGTACAGATGTAGTTTTAATATCTCTTGACGAAGACTTTAATGGGTTACAGCAGGGCACTGCTCTCGCTGAGGTGTTTGTCCGATTTCTGTATCATGAGACAGCCAGCTGCCTTTCCATTTCAGTGTTCCAACTATAAAATTGGTATAAGGTGTGATTTTATGCTAGAAAAGGTGACTGCAGGAAGGTGAAAGGTTAATTAAGAATTTATCGGTTTTGATCAATGCTGAATTCACAGTAGGTACTCTATAAGTTTTCTTTTTAACTAGGGATTGAACCTAGGTCCTTAACCGTGCTGCTCAAACGCTCTGCCTCCTCAGCGGTACCCCTCAGCAGCCAGGTACCTCAGGCTGGCCTCGAACTCCTGACCTTCCCTCCTTTCTCTTTCAGCTTACCCTACTGACTGACTTGCACTAAGCCGCCGATTCCATAGGTATTTGTGGGAAGGATAAACAAATGTCAGTGGTCTGATCCTCTGCTAACAAGAAACCTGTAATCTTGCAAGATTCAAACGAAGATATCAAGGATCCATCCTCTTGTCAGTGACAGGGACCCTGAGGAGAGAATAAGGCATTCTCTCTGACTTCCACATATTCCCCTAAACCCTTTAAGAGTACCGTCATGAGTTCTGTTTGTATCACCTCCTGAAATAATAAGGACCATATGTTTAAATCCTCAGTGGAAAAAAGAAGGACTACAGTCATTTTGTTGGTTGAATTATCCACATGCCCCGGGGAAATCATTATGTTTAACAAATGCAGTGTTGTCTGAGAAGGTTCGCTACCAATGAATGGGCAGTCCTTTCCTTACTTTGAGAGGCATACAATGGAAAGAGAGAAACAATTCAAGATAATATAAGCCAGATGGCATATCTTTTAATTTCATATATCCGTACTTTAGATATACCAAATCCACACTGGCTAAATGTACACATGTCTAGCAA
The DNA here is from genome assembly GCF_011064425.1 of Rattus rattus. Lineage (NCBI taxonomy): Eukaryota > Metazoa > Chordata > Mammalia > Rodentia > Muridae > Rattus > Rattus rattus. Next base: position 35,655,845 of record NC_046170.1, read on the forward strand.
TGATGTTTGGACTACTTAAAATAAGACTCAATCGACTTTCAAAAAATATTCCGCGTCTCTGGTAAATTGCCTGATTTCCTCTTCAGTATCATTCAGGGCTTGAAAGGTTAATGCAAAATAGTTTTAAAAAGTATCAAAACATTGAGACAGAAGTGACAATTGGAGGGCACTAGAAACGCCTTCCTGGTTAGGAACACGGAATGCTCTTGCGGATGACTTAAGCTGGGTATCCAGCAATCACACCAGCCACTCATACTTGCCTCTACCTTTACCTCCCAAGGATCCAACGCCCTCTTCTGGCCTCTGTACACACCTGCACTCACATGCATATACACATACAAACATATACATACACGCAAGTAGACAGAGTAAATGTTTAAAAGGAAACAAAGTATTTAGTTATATTACTAAATACATGTATAAAGTGCACATCAAGAAGATAGACCTTTTTTTTGATAAGTTCAGTGGCAGAGGTGACACTAATGTACATCTCATGGTGTACTTACATGTTAGTTCTCCTTTTGTAACTGTATGAAATAAAACTTAGGGCCCAAGCCAGGTGCCCTACTAACCTACTTACCCAGCCTCTAAAATGTTACAGTCTTCAAAAGGCTACAATCTTTTAAAATTATTCAATGAAAACTGAGCAGCGCTGATGACAGATTAGGTTTAACTGTAAAAAAATGACTTAAATTCTTGTATTTGATCAAAATCAATACTATTCAATACATTGCCCTGTGCTTATTTTCCTGTCGTGTTTTGATGGTGACATTTTAAAGGCCATTTCCCCCTTTGTTTCCCTGCAAACTAAAACATAATTTTATGTAGTTATGTAAAGAATGGTTGAACCTTTTCCCTCAAGACATATGAGAGCCATAAAAAATCCCAGGAGCAGAGATGATGTCATATGGAAGACTAATTAACACACCTACAGGATAATGTATGTTATATGGTCTTTAAATTTTTATTAAGGTCACTGTGAAGTATGGCTTAGAAGTAATGAAGAGGAAGGCAGCAGTCTCCAACACCACCTGTGGGGGTGATAAATAGCGGGGAAGTGGCTGACGGGAAACGATGGGCTGGGTATCCTTTAGCACTTCGTCACAAACGTGGGTTGTCCCTGGAAGAGCCCTCAGAGGGCCTGACATCTCTAAGCATCTTGGGTACTTGTCACAGGAAGTGGTAGAGCGATGGCATCCAGATCGAAGAAAAGACGGCAGAGGCATAGAAGTGCGATCGCTCAGAAGCACCCAGGGAACCGGAAGGTTTATGAAACGGAGGAGGATGAAAACCGGTGAGAGCAAGCCCAGAGCGGGAGGCTGAAGCAGATGCTGCAGAGGGATTGCCAGTGATGAAGGGACAGTGGCAGACAGTGGGGACCATGTCTGTCATCTGTCTATTCCTCTTCCTTTTTGTCCTCTCTCTTTTAGAGGCAGCCCTGTTACCAGCTGAAACTTACGGATAGGCGTGATGATGTGAGCCCCCAAACTGATTGTATCTGGCTGTAGCCCTGAATGCTACTCATAACATTCTGTGCAGCACCGTCTCTGGCTCTGCAGCTCCAGCAGCCTTATTCTTAACCCTACAGCCCCATTCCCTCTCTTCTCTCCTAGTTTCTAAATCTTTGATTTTGAGACAGCGTCTCTTGTATCTTAAGCGGGTCTTGAACTTGTGGCACAGCTGAGGGTGATGCTGGAATTCTGATCCCTCTGCCTCGACTTACTTTTTTTTTTAAAAGATGTATTTATTTGTTTTATATATATATGAGTACACTGTAGCTGTCTTCAGACACACCAGAAGAGGACATCAGATCCCATCACAGATGGTTGTAAGTCACCATGTGGTTGCTGGGAATTGAACTCAGAAACTCTGGAACAGCAGTCAGTGCTCTTAACAGCTGAGCCATCTCTCCAGCCCGTGCCTCAACTTTCTGCTGGAATTACAGGCATAAGCCAGCACACCTGATGCGGGCGTAAGCTACATTTCCTGTCTCCCTCTCCCTCTCTCCCTCTCTCCCTCTCTCCTCCCTCTTCCCCCTCTCTCCCTCTCTCCTCCCTCTCTCCCTCTCTCCCTCTGTCCCTCGCTCCCCCTCTCTCCCTCTCCCTGTCTCTCTCCCTCTCTCCCCCTCTCTCCCCCTCTCTCCCCCTCCCTCCTCTCTCCTTATCTTCCTCCTCTCTCCCTCTCTCTATCCCCCTCCCTCCCTCCCTACTCCCTCACACTCTTACTCTTCCTCCTTCCTGGCTGGCTTGAAGCGAGCAACTTTGGTCTACCACAGACTCTGGCAGCCACGAAGCCCCGCCTCCCCAGAGGCACACAGCAATGGAGCCAGCTCACCACAGACTCACATCTCCGACACTATGAGCCCAGCCCAACCCTTCCCTCTTTAAACGGTTCCTCCGTCTGCCTGGCTGGAAGCTCACCTTGGGTCCCAAAGTGGGTGCTGTGAGACCCTCTTCTAGTTGCGCGTCTTCAGAAGCCAGTGACACAACCTTCTCTGCCTAGGGCAAACACCCAGAGGTAGGCTGTGCTTTACAGGGTTCTCTACATGGAAGAAAAGAAAACGACAAAACCCAATCAAAAGCAGGGAGGGGTGAAGATCTAAGATACCAAAGAGTTGCAAGCTCCAACCTCTGTTTCAGCTGAGTGTTTATCTTTGTCCTTTAACTTCGGTTGCCTTTGACAACCACAGTCTCAAGGGCAACCACTCTGGACAACACTCTCTCATGCCACTTAGCTTTGAGATGAGCGCCCAAGCTCCTGCAGAGTTTTCTACACCCCTCCACTTAGACTCGCCTCCTACCTTTATTGTTGTTCATGTGTCTGTCTCTCCTACTGGGTTTTACATCACTTGAGCACAGTAGTCATGGGTGTGTATATTCTGTTGTGTGTCCTCAGAAGTTTGATTTGCACCGATGAATTTCTAGCCTCCAGGGCTAAAACAGGACCTTCCTGTAATGTCACCTCCTAGAGCCTCAGTGGTGAAGTAGATGTTGGTACACATAAGCTCAGCAGTTTGAGGGGTGTCTGAATACATTTACCCGCGAACAAAGTACAGACTCGAAACAAGATGGGTCTTTGACACCCATCATCTGCCCGCTCTGTCCCTGTTTCAGGTACACCACTCCTCATCCAGAGCTCTGACAGAGCCTCAAGAGCCAACTTTAAACAATGTCAGGAGAAGTTCCTAGTGTGTGGAAGGGAAATTGAGGGCTCTAACAGTCTAGACTCAAACACAGGATGTCTGAGAAATCTGCAGGAGAGCTTCAGTCTTTGAATCCCTGTGAACTACATTCTTAGATGTCCCTTAATCACCCTTGCCTATGCCACAGAAGCACAGAGCATGAGGGAGCAAGAGTCCTGTCTTCTGGGTTGGGGATTTAGCTCAGTGGTAGAGCGCTTGCCTAGGAAGCGCAAGGCCGGCAAGGCCCTGGGTTCGGTCCCCAGCTCCCCCCCCAAAAAAAGAGTCCTGTCTTCTTTCCTGCATCTCCTCTAAAAATTAGCTTTTTTTTTTTTTTTTTTTGAGATGGCAGTGACCACGTAGTTGTTGGGAATTCTTGTTCCACTCGAGAGGTCCCTTGGGGTTGGAGATGTTTCAGTAATTAAGACCACTCTTGCACGTGAGCTGGCTTCCGTTCCCAGCACCCACATGGTGGCTCACAACCGTTCATAACTCTAATCCCCGATGATCTGATGCTCTCTGTGGAGTCCGGCACCAGGCACAGCAGGGGTACATATACAGACGTAAAAGCAAAACACTCCTACATATTAAATTTATGAACTACATTCCTCAGCTCTCCACACAGTACATAAAATTGTCTTTCCATTCTCATGTATGCATTCACTCTTGGTGATGTTGCAAACTTTTTTCTCCTATCCATCAAAACAAAGGCTGAACTTTGTAGTTCTCTTCTGCATTCCCCCTACTCCATCAAACTGCCTTTGGAAACATCCTTCCTTGGAATGCATGGTATTCCTACCTGTCCATCAGTACATCTGAGCATCCCCCTGAGTCCCCAGGTTCAAGTCACATTTACACCACTAGGAAAGAGGCAGATTCTGTGGTTCCGGAGGAAGCACCATGCAGTCTCAAAAGAGTGTGATATCTCCTCTTAGAAGCTCGGAAAACCTTCATTTTCTACACCAGTGAGGGCACAGAACCACATGGGGGAGAAAGAGTTGGCAATGGCACCAAGGAGGAAACTGGTGCCAAGAAGATACTTAGGGTTTCATATTGGGCCCCTTGCCCAAGCACCCGATGGATCTGAAATTGTGGACATAAAGCAAGAACTTGGCACAGGATGCGAGGAGATGAGTGTGCATGAGGTTTCGGTTGTGCAAGGGAGGGAGGCTGATGGGAAATGTTTCAACTCACAGATCTAGACAGTGTCTGGCTAAGTCTCGCGGAGCCAGAGAGCGTCCCAGCCGAGCATCTGTCGCAGAGAGTAAATAAATGTGCTGCCAACGTTGTATTGAGGGACAAAGATCCCTATGAAAGGAAAGCACTTAAGAACATTGTCAGTTGGCCAGACCCAGGTTCTAGGGCTTAGAGGAGCTCATGAGCTGTACGTAGCCTGGATAAGTCCTCTGTGAGTCAAGGGCGCTCTTTGATCTAGCCCATCTTGCATAATCTGGAGCAAGCAGAAGAGAAAGTCAGAGATGGGAAGGGGAGGAAAGAAATGTTTGCAGTGGCAACAAATTGCTGTACACAACGAGATCTGGATCATCGATGTGCATCCTAATGACGAATGTGCCGTTGGGCGTTGTTAGGTACACGAAGCAGTAGCAGAAATCAATGCTACCTGCATGCAAGTTGGACTCTTTCTCATTGCTCTGATCCCGGTCCTGTCAGAGCCTGCCTGTGCTTGAGGCTTTCATGGTGGATTGGTGTGCTAATTTTGAATTTTATTAAGCACTGCATTAAAATATTATTTAGTTCAATGATTGATGTTTTGGGGCAGCCTCTGGATTTCGCTCCTGAGTTCGGTGCCTCTTCATCCAGCCTGCTCTTGCCCTCGGGCTCCTGTTGGAAACAGAAAAGCGAGGCTCAGACAACATTTGTGCTTTGCCCAAGGCCACATGTCTAGTCAACACAAGAGCTCAAATTCAAAATGCCCTGGTTCTCAAGCTCAGCTCTTCCCATCTAGGGCACTGTCCCTGTGGAGTAAGCATTTCTGTCTCCTCTGATGGTTGACATTGTCAGGCATGAGGATGCCATTCCAAGGAGGGATGTCCCTTAAGACTGGGTAATTGGAGAAAACCGGTAGAGAGATGCATGGTTGAAATGTTGTCAGGGCAGAAGCTCAAAGGCTGTTATACAACTTACAACAAATGTCAAAAATAAGACTGAGGACCGGGAAGACCAGGCAGGAAAACTGCTTTATCAGCGTGAGGGCTGGAGTTCATTTCCTAGAACCCGTGCTTTTTAAAAAGGGAAGGCATGAAGTAGGTTTGTAATTCCAGTGTTGGGAGATGGATGTTGGGGAATCCGTGGCGACCGTGGTCAGTCAACCAAGCCTGCTTGGTCAGCTCCAAACCAGTGACAGACCCTATCTCAATAAAAACAGGGTAGCTGGCTCCCGAGAAACAACAGGAGAAGCTGACCTCTGGCCTCCACGCACTCTCAACATACATGTTGCATACTTGCCCACCAACGTGTGAACATATAAATGTAAATTAATACCAACTAAAATACACCCAAAGAGTATTGACAAATACTTGCAGATGAAGAAAGTGCTGATTTGAATAAGTTGGCCTCCTGTGTGGTCATAGATAGCTTCAGAGGAGCCGTTCACTTCCCCTAGAACACATTTAAGGAAGAAGGAGGAAAAGAGACTATTTAGGATGCCACTATCGTGTAAATAGGCATTTCCAGAGGGCTGCTAAGAAACGGTGTGCACAGGCACATTAAATACTGTGGTTAAAGTAGATTTCGATGCCTGTGAACTCTTGTAGATGGCATTATTTATCTTCTCCGGGAGCGCGGCTATTCTCTGCCGTGGGAAGGAGAGTTCATGAAGAGGCCGGGCCTTACCACCTGCAAATTTAGTGCTCAGGCCAACATTTCATGATCAAATATCTACTTTTTGCCAACTCAATTATTTTTTAAGAAATATTTTCTGTCCCTTTTATTGAAGGAAGACAGATGTTATATTAGCGTCACTTGCTCTTTTAACCCTTATGCATTGTAGAGACTTAATAAATATTTTTAATAAATAATTAAGTTCAAATGAATTTTATAATCTATTTCTCACAGAGAGGAAATCCCCTGGGATATTTCTGTCAGAGGCTAGGAAATGGTTCAGAACAATCCCTTCAATAAATAGATATACACTCTTATGTTCTTCCATTTTTTTTACATTAGCATAATGAAAAGCCCGAGGCATGCTAACTTTAAAAGACAACAGGTTTATTTGTTTCGTGCGAGGTTTTAGGTGCTTGAAGTCATAACAGCGTGGCACAGGCTTTTGCAAAAGTCACCATTCACCGTGTCGCCTCATGGTGGATATCAATGGTGCTGGAGGAAGGAAGATCACACCTGAAAATTGTAGGGCGGAGTGAACAGAACTCTTGTTTATTCTTTTTTTTTTTCTTTTCATTTTTTAATTGAATATTTTCTTTATCTACATTTCAAGTATTATCCTCCTTCCCAGTTTCCCCTCCAGAAACCCCCTATCCCATCCTCCTACCCTCTGCCTTCATGAGGATGCTCCCCCACCCACCCACCCACCCATTCCCTCCAGCTTCCCCGCCCTGGAATTCCCCTACACTGGAGCATTGAGCCTTCACAGGACGGAAGGCCTCTCCTCCCATGGATGCCCGGCAAGCCATCCTCTGCTACATATGCAGCTGGAGCCATGGGTCCCACTTCATGTGTACTCTTTGGTTGGTGGTTTAGTCCCTGGGAGCTCTGGGGTGTCTGGATGGTTGATATTGTTGTTCTTCCTATGGGGTTGCAAACCCCCTCAGCTACCTCAGTCCTTGCTCTAACTCTTCCATTGGAGACCCCGTTCTCATTCCAATGGTTGGCTGTAAGCATTCACCTACTGTGTTTGTCAGGTTCTTGTAGAGCCTCTCAGGGGACAGCTATATCAGGCTCCTGTCAGCATGTACTTCTTGGCATCCCCAATAGCAACTGGGTTTAGTGACTGCATGTGGGATTATAAGAGCCTCCCACTAAGCCCCACTTGTAGAAGCTACATATTGCCTCTGAATATTGTTTCTCTAAGGACCAAGCACACAGCATGTGAACCACCCAAACTGTGTCCCCCACCACAGCATCCTCTCCAAAGCTCTAGCACACTGGCTTTCATTTAGTGAAAGAGGCACAGTACTATGGTCATGGAAATCTGTGACATCTGCTTAGCTCATCTTGTTCTTGCTTATACTGTCTCCCTCCGCTCAATTTTAATGTCACTTCCTAAGAAACACTACCTAGCATTGCTTAATCTGCTGGTTTTTTTTTTAATTAAATCTCCTCCCTTTTAAAAATTTGGCTTCTTCATATTATCCGTTGTCCTAATTTACTATTTTTCCAAATGTCTTATAGTCTCTGGAGGAAAAAAGAAGACTTCTGGTATCTTTCTGATTTGCCCACTAGAATGTTCCCTCTTTGAAGATGCACACATCCTTGATCTTGGCCACAGCCAAGACTGACGTTGGACAGACTTGGCACCAATTTGTTGGAGGATTAAATGAAATGGCAGATTAATGAAAATTCCATGGCCTTACTTTGACCTACGAGATAATAAGGGTGACCTGCATGAGTGACATGGACAGATCTCTAAGACACATTAAACAAATAAAAGGAAAATATTCACAGCATTTGACCCAATTTACTTTTAAGTCAAATGAAATGCAGGTATACTTAGAATCCATCACCCATGGTTGACCTGCAGAAAGGCTCACAGGAAGCTGTGTGAATAGACAGTTGAAGAATACTTTTTGAACCAGCATCATAGTTAAAATGTGACTCTTGCCCATTCAGGGAAGGGACCAGAGTGTCCCCGTGATAGCCACAGCCCATTGCTGGCTGTATCAGAGAATTTAGCCACAGGTGAAATGTCACAGTTCAGAGAGGTCTAATACCATTCTGGGCACAGAGCAGACATTCAGCATTCGTTCTTGGATGAGTGAAATAAAGACATTTTCAGTAATGCAGGCAATAAAATAGTGAGTGTCTACTTCCCATCCAAAAGACTCCATCTTAGGGTCTGCAAGTGCTATGGAAAAGTGGACATTTGCAAATGCAAAGAGTACCTTTTCACAAATAAAAGATGAAGCAAAACCCCTGCAGGAGGTACGGAGTGGACACAACAATTTAGAGCCAGAACCTTAATTGGAAATTTCTCAGCCTCAATGTGTTGGGGGTCAGCACTGGGAAGGAAGGGAAGACCAGGGCTAGGCAGATGAGAAGTTGGTTTCTAACTGATGCAGCAGAGGATGCGGCCAATCTCTCAAGGATCTGGGATGGCCCATGAACATAGTTAGTACAATCAGGCTTCTACACAGTGCAGTGACCAGGCATAGAAGTGAGCTGACTTTTGGAAGAAGACATGATCTTGGACTTCTCTTAGCCAAAGGTAGCTCCCATCAGGCAAGATGGGCACTGCATAGTCCTACAGGCTGGTCTGAAGCTTTGTCAGTACACTGATTAGTTCACTAATCCAGATCAGAAAATATGTACAGCCATATGCAAAATGTGGTTGTTAGTGAATGGATGTTGTTACAGGATGCTTTTCTAGTTAGTGAGTAGTACATTTAATGATTAAATTAATCTTTATAAACCCAAAATTAAATAATAATAACAACAGTACACATCACGCCACTCAATAGTTACTGATTATCTGCTAAGGGCAAGGTCCCCTTTCTAAGGGCTGTTGATACAGCAGACGAAAAAAATGCATATCTCCTCCCCGATATAAAATCTAGAGAGAAAAACACCAACAAGATAGGCAGAGCCAGCTGGATGGAACATGAGTAGTTAGAAAGTAGACAGAGAAATGAAAAGAGGTGTAGATGGGCAGGTAGATGAATATCTATATAGAAAATATATAGAGAGAGAAATGATACATAGATGAAAACTGATAGGTGGTAGATGATAGATGGATGAGAGGTGATAAATGATTAATAGTTGATAGATGGATAGATAAATAGATAGATAGATAGATAGATAGATAGATGCATGGATGGATAAATAGATGGATGGATGGATGATGGATGGATAGATGGATGGATAGATGGATGGATGGATGGATGGATGGATGGATGGATGGATGGATAGATGGATAGATGGGTAGATGGATAGATGGGTAGATGGATAGATGGATAGATATAGAGGTCCTCTAAAATTAAGTGTAGAAAGAAAATAAGACAAAAGATAGGGTAAGTGTTGGGACAGACACACAATTCCCTATTTTATGTCACAGAAAAGTCATCCAAGAAAGTAGCTATTGAGCAAAGCCTGAAGGAAGGCAGTGGCCAAGCCATGTGTGTTCTGAGGGAAGATGGTTCCTTGCTAAGAGAACATAGCAATAGCTAACCTGTAGGAAATCTCAGAAACCTTGCAGTATTGACACACTTCATCTTGCTTAATCTCTCAACAGATAATAACAGTTCCTTTTGAAAAGAACTTACTTAGGGAAATTAGAGGATTTTTTTTTCCTCAAGGTCCCTTGGCAGGTGGGTGTAGAAGGGAGAATTCAAACCCAGTTGGAAACTGCAAAGTTTGTCAAAAGATTGGAGAGGGAGAGAAACTGGACTAATTTAGATTCCAGAAGCATGTCCCCTGGCTGAAACTGGTCATGACACGAATTTTCCTGTATACTCTAGATAGCCATGAAGACATCTGCTTCTGTCAAGACGGAGGCAGAGAAGGATAACCCAGATCTGTGTGGCCTTAATGGGCCACAGGTAATATTTCATATTAAATATTTCATAAGGGATGGAATTTTACAGGACAATTTGTCTTACCTAGGTGGGCAGTTTATATCAATATTAATTGGCTCTGAGTTTATTGTGTGAGTGTTTTGTGGAGTGAGAATTTAAGATATAAAGTTGATTGATAAATTACAAGCTTACTGAGTGTTGATTTTTAATGGGTTACTGGGAGTTGTGACTATAACCACAGGGGTGGATGCTGGGAATGTGAACAGAGTCCACAACAAGAGAGCCTGGAGATTGGTGGTCTGTGTATGAAACTGGCAAGGCAGCCACCCACCTTGGGAAATAGATGGCGAGAGGGCCCAGAGGGTAGCTGGCGGTAACGTGGGATGGAAATTGGGAACTTAACGAGTTGAGCGAAGATGTTTTGCTGATTGAGATGAAAATATCCTGCAGATGCCATGTGGCCTTCTAGATCCAGGAACAGTGTGGGTTGGTGAATTCATTTTTTTATATTTACCACAACATTCCAGTGTAGCTGAATTTGCTCCACGGATGTTCCTGTGGAAGACCACTTTGGGCCATGTGCAGAGAGCTACTAGGGCTGGCCAGTTCCATAGTTCAGGATCCACCACTCTTCCAAGGCCGTAAGCTGCAGATCTGTGGATTCAGTTGATATGGGGTTGAAAATATTAGAGGAAATATCTCATATCAGCAGTGGACTACCATAGACTTGGTTTTCTTGCCAAATTTCCTTAGCAATAGAATAGAACAGATTCATATGATATCAGTTTAGATGTTGCTTGTGGCGTATTCCATATTTTATTTATGCACGTGTGTGTGTGTGTGTGTGTGTGTGTGTGTGCGTGAAGATGTGTGTGCTCTACATGTGGGGGCCATATATCAATGTCCAGTGTCATCCTCAATCACCTTCCACTTTAGCTTCTCTTCTCTGAAACAGGACACCTCACTGAAGATAGATTTCATCCAGGAAGCTATGCGTGAGCACCATGAAGCTTCCTGTCTCTGCCTCCATAGATTCAGCTTTCTAGATGTATGGTGCCACACTCAGGGCTTTCATCTTGGTTCTGGAGGTCAAACTCAGCTCCTTATGTTGACAGAGCCATCTCTCCAAACATCATATTTCTTTAATTTACTTAATGTATTAATTAGCTAATTAATTATTAATGAATGGTTTTCTTGTGTGAGCCCAAGGACTGAACCTAAGACTTTATGTACACAAGGCTATGCATCTAAAAATGAATTAACTTCTTGGATACCTTCTTCATTTGTTTCTTTCTATGCATTACCTCTAAATCTATTCACGAGACAGCATACAGTTGAGTTTGATAAGACAGAGTGAAAAGAAATAGAATATTGGGTGAATCAGTTTAGTGGAAGTAGTAACCTCTCGAGATAGGAGTTTCTAGATCCTGATGTTGTGAAATGGCCCCTGATGCTGTCTCTTTACTGCTGACACTTTGAAAGCATCCCGATCCCCCATCGCTTAATCTCCATTTTGCTTTTCTGACTTTGAATTCTTTAAGTCTTTCTAAAGGTCTCCTATCTGACTCAGCAATCTTTCAACAGACATAAGGAAGATGTTCTGTCTCCTACTGGAGAGGTGCCTTCCAGTCTAACTACAAAGCTGTGTGTTAATTAAGTAGCTAACCTCCCATTTCCCAAGTGGATCTTGATAATAGTTTTACAGAAAAACGAACTTAGAGAGAGTTCTTCCAGAAGACTGTGGTTGAGCTCACCACTTTCTTCCCCCTCTTTGGCCTTTTCCAAGAAATTTAGCCTCTGGAGTTTTCTATCTTGGCATTTATAATATACCTGATGCAAATAACTAAGCAAGGAATCATTAAAACAGAAACGCGGGCATCGATATTTTCTAAAAGGGAACACAGGCTATTAGATATTTTGCTATTTTTATTTTTTTTAGTTATATCTCCTCATCACAAAATTGAAATGTCTTCATATTCATGGATCTGACTCTACTGTCCACAGATGCGCCTATGTCCAAATTCCATCCGTTTCCTTGTCCCGCCAGATGTTTCCTGGCTATAATTGTGACACTCGCCCATCATCTTTTGGTGCTTCCTTTGGCCAGGAGGAAGGCTGTTTCCAGTTACCAGGTTCTCACACAAAGCGAGTACCTTCCCCCATGGCCTTCCTCAACCTTCTTTTCCTTTCTCACCATGGCTGCCAAGAGGGGTGCTAAGCAGCTTCCACCCATTTCAAAGCACAGAACATGCTTAGCAGGGACCCCAAAACCATGCCAAGTCAACAGCATCTGTGAACTAGAATCATCCACTCCCTTATTTTTAATCCCTCTTCCTCCTGTGTATTCTATGTGATGAATGCAGAGCCTTCTTCAAACTAAATTGTATAAGGAAGCATCAGGCCACACTAGAGGAGAAGAGTCTCATCTACACAGACTATAGGATGTCATAGACTAAAGACATCACTCACCGGCCATGCACTTCCTTTCTACAAGACATTATGTACCAAGCTTCCCAGATCAGTTAAAATATGTCATCAATTCCCCAAAGGTGGGGCTGCTTCTCCTAGACAAAGGGAGAGAACACAAAATAAGAGTTATTTATAGGCCCATCCTTTCTTTGTTCACAAATGTCCTCAGATTCTAATACAAAGGGCCCCCCATCCCTGGGAGGGTTAGTAACTGAATTTCTTTCCTAATTGATGTGAGTCAAGTGAATGGTGTTACTAGAGTATCTCTACAAGTACTAATTTTAAAAAATCTTCTCAAGCTAGAGAGATGGCTCTGAATAAAGTACTTGCCACATAAGTGAAAAGACTGGAGTTTGAATTCCCAGAACATCTGTAACATGGTAATGGGTGAACCTGAACTCCCAGTGTGCACAGGGATAAGATAATGTCCCCATATATAAGTTGGAGAGTGATCAAGAAAGACACCCCCAATATCAGTCTCATTCATGATGACTATGACACGTGTACATGCTTCTGCACATATTTATATATCCACACATATGCAAACATGCATGCATACATGCACTAACATCTCACACATTCATATGTAAAACACTTCTTGTACCCATGCCTTACAGTAAACACTGTAACATACTTTAGGATAAAACAAAATACACAAGCAAAGAGGCAAAACTTAGCACCAGGTATTAAACAAAGACTAGCAAACATTAGTTGGTCAGAAGAACTACAAATGTAATCAAGTAAAACCAATGTTCCCTCTGTGATTATTTCTGGAGATGGAATATCCAGCCAGCACAAAGCCCCAGCCAAATCCAACAACGGACAGTGTAGTTCGTGTCTCTGAAAATGTGAACGTGTTCCTTTAGGCCCTTAGTTTATTTCTCTAGATAGTATAAAATCCAGATGTCCTGTACAGCCTGGAGATGCTATATGATACACCCTTCTTCTGTACTGCCCTTGTCCTCTTGGCTTGTATCAATGTTAGCACCTCTTTGCTTTTATAAATAAAGTTTTATCAGAACGTTCCTGTTCAAAGGACAAGATATGTTCCTCCCTGTCTCAGAACCTCATCTGCTTTACAGATGCACAGAGCAAACCTAGATTTTACCAGTGGTTTTTGCTGGTGACATTTTCAGCATCAGCTCCCTAGGGTTGTCTATGAGCACTTATATTCTAGGAAAAAGGGCAACAAACATGTTTTCTAAAGGTCCAAGGAGTAAGTACTTTTGGTTTTGTGGGCCAGACAGTGTCTGTCAGGACTACTCAACTCTGCCCATTGTAACTGCAAAGAAACCATAGATAATACATAAATAGGTAGGCATGGCTGTATGCCAATAAAACTTTATTTACAAAAACAGATTTGAAAATGAGGAGGTGAAAAAACATTGACTGATGGCCGTAGTTTGCCAACCTGCCATTATAGAGAAGCTCTTGATGAGAAATATATGTCAAAATGCTTTTAGGGATATTTCACAGAATGATTTAGATTCTAGACTCACAGAGGTATAAATGTAGGCACTTTATAAAAGAAAGAAAGAAAGGAAGAAAGAAAGAAAGAAGAAAGAAAGAAAGAAAGAAAGAAAGAAAGAAAGAAAGAAAGAAAGAAAGGGAGAAAGAGAGAAAGAGAGAAAGAGAGAAAGGAAGAAAGAGCAAAGGAAAGAAAGAAAAAGAAAAAGAAAGGGAAGGAAGGAAGAAAAAAGAAAGGAAGAAAGAAAGGAAAGAAGGAAAAAAGAAAGGAGGAAGAAAGAGAGGAAAGAAGGAAGTAAAGAAGGAAGGAAGGAAAGGAAGGAAGAAAGGAAAGGAAGGAAGGAAGGAAGGAAAGGGGAAAAAGAAAGGGAAGGAAGGAAAAAAGAAAGGAAGGAGAAAGGAAGGAAAGAAAGAAAGGAGGAAGAAAGGCAGGAAAGAAGGAAGGAAAGGGAAAGAAAGAAAGAAAGAAAGAGAGAGAGAGAGAAAAGCACTCCATAGATGTTTCAGATAGGTGCTTTAGAAGGCACATACAATACATTTACAAATAGCTATCCTGATTACTAGAAATAGATGATGAATAGAGATAATATATAATAGGTGACAGAGTGATAGTAGATCTATAGATACATGATAGATGAAATCTATCCATGTGTATATAGATAGAGGACAGACAGATAAGTGATGGATTGTTTAAAATGTCATATGTGTGTATGTTGTATTACTTTAAATGGCCAATTCACAGCACACTTAAGTGGTGACTATCCAGTTTCTGAAATAAACCAACAGACAGCTATTAAGTTTCTGACAGAAATGAAGCTTAAGAATTTCTATTGATGGTCATTGCAAAAGAATACCATGTAGTTTCTAGAATATTCTATGACTCAATGGTATTCCTGAACTTCAGCATCAAATATAACTGGTTAAATCTCTGCTTCACCGCTTATAAGATGTTTAGTCCTGGTAATGTTTCTGGTCCTCTCTGAGTGTTAGTCAATTTTGCCTTCAAAATGAGATTAATATTTGATTGGCATCATGCTGGTTTACATAAGTACCACAGCCATAAAATGACTAGCCAACTACAGGTCTTGAGAAAGTAGGTCCATCTTTAAGGTTGATATTAGTATTGATGTCCTCTTTCTTGAGCTAGTTGGACATCAGAGAGTCTGAGCTATGCCCTTCTGTGCTAGGCTCACATGACTTAACTTGGCTTCACTGCGTTTGAGAAATTCACATGTCACCTATCAAATATTCACTGATAAACTTTCATTTCCTTTAACCTTGGGTTGTGGTTTGAATATGCTTGGCCCAAAGAGTGGCAGTCTTAGGAGGTGTGGCCTTGTTGGAGTAGGTGTGGCCTTACTGGAGGAAGCGTGTCACTGTTGGGGTGGGCTTTGAGATTCTTCTCCCAGCTGCCTGAAAACAGTCTGCTACTGACTTCTTTTGTATAAAGAAGCTCCCTCCAGCACCATGTGTGCCTAGATGCTGCTGAGCTTCCTGTTGTGATGATAATGGACTGGACCTCAGAATCTGTAAGCTAGCTCTAATTAAATATTGTCCTTTATAAGAGTTGCCTTAGTCATGGTGTCTCTTCACAGCAATGGAAACCCTAAATTAGACACCTTCCCAGCCATAGGAAGTGCCTTACTCTATTTAGCTCAAGGGATGACATAACAGAGCACTGAAACTGTCCTTGTGAAAGGTTTTAGGGAAAGAACCTGCCCCAGAGATATTCTCAGGCTACAAACAGACGTCTAGACCGTGTGGTAAATGACCATCTATTTAGATCATGTGACAATATCACCACCCCAGAAATTACCCTCCCCAAGAGAACATTTTGGAATATTGGGCATGAGTATAAGGTGTTGCCACGGTCAACTCCCTGTGTACCTACATGGTTCTTGCAAGTATTTCAACCTCTGGAGGCAACATGGCCCCAAATAATTAGTTTCCAGAGCCAAGGATGGTCTAGATAAACCTCTAATCAATATGAACTCTGATATGTTATCAATAAAGACAGATCCTGGGAAGTGGTCACCAAGTGACTTTTACCACATCCAATAAGATATTAGCAACCCTATTCCATTCTCTGTGTTATTTCTAAATCGAGAGATCCAGACCCCTGCCCCAATTCCTTCGAGGAGCCTAGATGTTAAAACTTTAACAAATCAACATTAAAATATAGCAGAAAATAATATTCATGGTTTTGGAGTCTCCTAACACTCATCATGAGCCTGTGCTACAGAGAAAAGTGGAGAGAATGGAAACACAGTCAGGTTTCACTTTAAAGTAAGAATCTGGGGTTCATTATGAGTGGAGTACTGAGGTACTTAGCAGCATGGTGACACATCAGGACAATCCAGGAGCTGTCACATCTGTAAGCTAATTCTCTTCTCGCCAAAATGGCATCCTCCAAGATAATGATTCTACTCACCAAGACTGGCTTTTCAAAGAGAAAGGAATGGTGTGGGTTGACATCTATAGCAGAGACAGAAGGTCTGCGCTTTCACCATAGGACAGTTTTTGCATGGGAAAGGCCAATGGTGTCTGACATCTAGACCCATTCACTTCATTTCTTCCAGAATTGTAGGAGAGTCAATATATACCTAGGTATGCAGTTCAGTTACAGCATTATTTACAGCAGACTAACTGGTAGAGTGTAGATGTAATCAATAATCTTTCAAATGTTTAGTGAATGCTATTACACTCCAATGTACACATGACGTCTACCCATGTTCATATAGTGCACTTTTCATCAAAGAAAATTGTCATCAATCACGACCAACATGGTACCAGGTTCATAGAGAACAGAAGCTTGTGGGTAAGAGAGCTTCCACCAATATATTAAATGTTTCATTAAGGATAGGGCCCTGTATTAATCAGGGTGTTTAGGAGATACAATGAGAAATGGAAAGAAGGTTGAAGAAGGCTGTGGTGAGGCTCTCACTCTGTGTGACAACATGCTAACTGGAAACAACCTTCCTCCTGGCCAAAGAATATGTCAAAGGATGATGAGCCAGTGTCACCATGATATCCAGGAAACACCTGGTGCTTGAGAGAAAGAGAAGCAATAGAGGAGAGAGAATAATAGGTTTTAAAAGAATTGTCTCACATCATAGTATGGGCTGGCCAGTCTGAAAGCTGCAGAACAGGTTAGCAGGCAGGAGACACAGAGGAAAATTAATATCATAGGATAACTCATAGTCCAGCCTAAAGGAAGAATTGTTTCTTCCTGGGGCCTGTGAATCTTCTTAAACTCTTCAACTGATTGCATGAGTCCCATCACCTTAGGGAAGATAAGTGGTTTTTCAAAAAGTCTGCAGACTACAATTCAATCTCACCTAATAAAACATACCTTCACTCTAAATTAGAATGGTATTTACCCAAACCTTACGTACTGGGGCCCAGTCAAGTTGACACATAAAATCAATTATCAGAGGTT
This sequence comes from Rattus rattus, assembly GCF_011064425.1. Lineage (NCBI taxonomy): Eukaryota > Metazoa > Chordata > Mammalia > Rodentia > Muridae > Rattus > Rattus rattus. The sequence goes on from NC_046170.1 coordinate 35,673,105, forward strand.
TTATCCATGCTAAGAACAGGGTGTTATGCAAGTACATAAAACAGGGCCATAGGCTAATCTGGAGGTGCTTTAGTGAGCTTTCCAAATGGCCGTAAGTAACTTCTGACCCTAGCTGTCCTACCTTTCTTCCTTGGAATAGGCTTGCCGTATGGCTTGCCTCAAAGAATCAAGATGAGGTAAAGGTGGTAGGCTCTTACCCGTGTGGGGAAGTTACACAGAGTCTGACTTCCATCTGGCTCACGGCCTCTTCCTTCCTGCTGTTTTGCCTCACACACACAGACAAAGCAAGCTGCCATGTGGAGGCAGCTCCTAGGATACAGAGCTGGGAGTGACCCTCTGTCCACCAGGCAGAGAACAGGGGTCCCCGTAGCAAATGCCTCTGGAGAACAATAGATTGCTAACAGTCCTCAGAGAAGCTTCCAGTAAAAGACTTGCCTGGGCTTCAGGTGACACTACCAACTCTCAACTAATTGTAATCACTCGCTAAAAACAGAAACCCACAAAATGGAGGACCCAGTGAAGTGGTAGCCTGATTCCTAGTTCAAGGGAGATGTAAATTTACCATGTATATGGTTTCAAGTTGGGGCAGTCTGTCACACAGCAGCTCTTACAATGAGCCCAAGCAGTTTTACTGTAGCAATGATATTATATGTGTTGTGAGAGGTACACAGACATATATACAAACACAGACTATATATATATGTATATATATAATGTATATTTTATATAATTTATGCTTTATAGAAATTATATTTTATATAATAAAGACACACATTATAACATATTAACATATAATTACATATATTTACATATTATATGTTTTTATGTTATATATCATATTATATATCATAGGTATACTATATATAGGTATATAAAATGAGGATTCTGTCTCCCACAGGGGGAGAGAAAGACCAAATTATGTGAATTATTGGAACTATTTGAGTTTCTGCTCAAATTGAAGACATCAAGGAACTTCTTTAGATTTCATTCCTTAGGAGATTCGCGACAGGAACTGGATTTTCTCATTTCTGTGTCCCAGTGCCAGGAGCGTAGTAGTAGGATTAATACCTCTCCTATAAAACTACCAGTCAAGGACCAAGTGAGTGAGGACAACCCAGGAGGGACCCAGGCTCTGTGACTACGTTAACAGTCATATTTAGATCAGGTGAAAACGGAGCAGGGACAGCCTCCGGGGTTGTTTGGGGGCAGTCCTCTGCTTGGCCTGACAGAGGATCCAGGACGTGCTGGATCTTAAGCATGATGCGTGACTAAAAATCACAAGTCAGGGGCACCCCAACCCGAATCATCTGTCTAGAGTACCTGACTCTGCATTTCGCATTGTGAGAGGTTGTTGTGGATGGGAGTTAGGATGGGTACAAAGAGCTCACAGCTGAGCAGGTCACTGGACAATGTGCTCATCGGGTGCCAGGGCTTTCCTGCTGATGTAGAACTCTGTCATTCACAAAGGGCCCTGGTCAGGAATGTGTTGCTGTTGTGTGACTCATATGCTTCTGGAATCTCCAGTAGGCTCCATCTCCCCAATGGACCTGAACATAGATGATAGATAGATAGATAGATAGATAGATAGATAGATAGATAGATAGATAGATAGATAGATAGATAGATATTAAGTCATAATGGTTAAGTCCTAATCTAATAAACTAATAAACTTGGGACCATATAAAAGAGATAGATAGATAGATAGATAGATAGATAGATAGATAGATAGATAGATATTAAGTCATAATGGTTAAGTCCTAATCTAATAAACTTGAGACCATATAAAAGAGGAAAATAAATTCATTCCACCCAAATATGTGACTACCCAGCAATAAGGCCAATATATAATATCATGTTAGATATCAAGTGTCAGATACTGTGAGAAAACAAATGATTAATTATTATGCTACACTACGGTGACGTATTTTGTTAGGGTAGTCACACTGACTGAAATGGCAGTAGTCTCACTTCCCAAGTGTGCAGTATATCCCTGGAACTAAGTTTTGAAGCCCGAGTTACAGAGCCCTAAGGCATGATCATGAGCTTCTGGGATGCTGTTAGAAATGCAGACACCCAGGCTCTCCCCTGACCTGCCCCACTACAAAATGAGAAAAGTCAGAGAAGCAGTAATCAGTGAATGTGATTCAAGTTCAAAGATAACTACATTAGAAGGTCATGCCAAAACCTCAATGGTAGGTGCCCTAGTTAGAATTAACTGCCGACTTAAAACAGTCCACAGTCACCTGACAGAAAGAGTCTCGACGGAGTAATTGTGCTTATTAGGCATGTCTGTGACTATGTCTGTGAGAGATTGCATTGACTATTAATTGAGTAAGAGTACCTAGCTTACTGAGGGTAGCATCATCCTTACACATGTGGTTCTTGTCTGTACAATGAAGCTAGCTGAGCATGAACCAGACTGAGGCAGGGGATGAGCGTCAGGCAACATTCCTCCATGGTTTCTGCTTCAAGTTCAATGGTAAATTCTTGCCCTGGCTTCCCTCAATAACGAACTCTGACCTGAAAATACAAGACAAAATTAACCCTTTCCTTCATCAAGTTACTTTTGGTTGCAGCATTAGTCACAGAAACGGAATAAAACTATCATGGTGGGTAATTATTAGAGAGCCGTGGTCAAATGGATACATGAAGGCTAAACTGAGATATTTTTATTCAAACTTAGGAGGGCTTGGGGTTTGGTGACTGGTTAAATGTACTATATAGGTATGGGGACGATTTCAGGCTAGCTCAGATAGATTTGAACTAGGTGTGCGGGTGAGTGGGTTTAATCAAGACGGCCACACGAGTTCCCTGGGATGCAGGAAATTAAATGGTATAGCCAGGATCATCCAGGACAGACAAAGACAGTAAATCAACCAACAGTAGAATTTTGTAAATAAATGACTGACAAGGATGAGGATAATTGTCCTGAACTGAATCGTTTCCTTCCAAATGTCATATGTTGAAGCCCTGGACCACAATGTATCTGTCTCAGGATAGGGGACTTTAGAAGGGTTTTGAGATACCAAATGGAGTCATAATGCTTAAGTCCCCATCTAATAAACCTGTGACCACATAAAAGAGAAAACAACTCTCCTTCCACCACCCAAAGATGTGACCACCCAGCAAGAAAGCAGACATCTGCAAATTCACAAGAAAGCCCTTACTAGAACCAAGCTCCGATGGCTCTTTAATCGTAGACATCAAGCTTCAGATACTGTGGGAAAATAAATGAGTGTTAGTGAGCTAGTCCACGGTGGTGTGATCCTAGAGTAGTCACACTGACTGAAATGGCAGTAGCCTCACTTCTCAAGGGTTCCCCAAGTGCTAAACACAACACTCTCTAGAGTTCCTCTCAGACAACCCTATAACACAGAGACAGATGCAATGGTTATACTCGACTGAGAAATAAGTAGGCTAAAACCTTCTCTAAGTTTGCACAGCAGGATTAGAGGGCTGTTTCTGTGTACAGTGGATTCTTTGAGACCGACACTGACTACTGATGTCTGGGTCCAACAACCAGGAGTGGTTAGAGTGATGTTGGCTTAATACTGGAGTATTTAGAAGTCCATGGCTGAGGGATCTCTGTGATATAATCACTTGCTAAATGCATGAATAGATAGATACCAGCCTCTCCACCCAGCATACAATTCAGGTACCATGGCATACATCCCCTTGGCCAGAAAGCAGATCTCAAGCTGACTTGACCATCTGCCTTCCAGGACTGTTCAATACTAGCAGGATGTCCACAGTGGGAGCTGCTGAGGGCGTGTACTGCACCAGTCACACGTGCATAGCAAATCAAGGACGGAACTAGACTAAAAATGTTCAACTTAACAGTAGAAGCTGGGCGCTGGGCATAGTGGACCATACATGCCTTTCATTGTAACACTCTTGTCAGTTCAAGGCCAACAGCCTGGTCTACATAGCGAGTTCCAGGACAGACAGAGCTACATAGGATGTGCCAGCCCCATAGAGACTTGATGTGCCAGGGTAGGGGGATACCCAGGGCCCCCACCCTCTCAGAGGAGAAGGGGTGGGGGAAGGGGGAAAGATTATAGGAGGGAATGACCAGGAGGGGGACAGAGAGCAGGATGTAAAGTAAATAAATAAACACACACACAAACAAACAATAATATAAAACAAAAATAAACACGCATAAAGAGTAGAAGTTGGTACCAGGATTCCATAAGAGATCACCCAGGTCCTGGAATCAGAAGTAAAGAACTCTGAAGCAGAAGGGATACAGGCAGATGTTTCTTCTCTGGGAGAAAAACTCCCCCAGAAGCACTAGGCATTGATGAGATCTATTTACCATGTGAAAGTCAGTCCCATGACTTCTGTGGATCAGGAGAGAGAGAGAGAGAGAGAGAGAGAGAGAGAGAGAGAGAGGAGAGAGAGAGAGAGAGAGAGAGAGAGAGAGAGAGATCCATCAAATGACAAGCCATCAGCAGTGATCTTCCTCTTAAGATGCCCGCGATGCATCTGGACCTGTGGTTTCACACCATTGATTCTAGAGCTGAGCAGATTAAGAAGTATGATGTGGCTGGATCAGGGAGAAAAAACTCTGAACCAAAGCGAGAAATACCCTACGAGTGTGTCGGATGTGATCCAGGAGCAATCAACCCCATGTACGAAACGAAGAAATGAAAAGCAGAAGTCAAGGGTCTATTTATAGTTTTCTTAAGCATCCCCTCTCAATTATTCAATAACTCTGCAGTCTAATTTGGGAGTTCCAAGAAGTGGGAACATTTCCTCTCTGTCTCTGTTTCCTGGAGACCCACAGCAGTCCCCAGAACACTGTTGTTGACTTACCTTGGAAGCCAAAGCACGCAAAGATTTGTGTACTGAGAATACAAAGCAACTTGGTCAAAAGGACTCAAGAACATATCCAGAATAGCATTTGGCTCAACGATAGAACTTAGTCTGATTGTATCTCCAATTCTTCCTAAGCCATGACCCAGCGGGTGTGAGCTGGTGTTCATGCAGCTAAAGGCAGGAAATGTTAACACTCAGGAGAAACAGCCTGCAGGAAGAGATGCATTATGGGTGGAGAGACGGATGCCCCGGTGATTCAGAGCACTTGCTGTTCTCGCAGAGAACTGGAGTCTGGTTGCCAGCACCCACACAACACCTCACGATGGTCTGTGACTCCAGTTTCAGTGGATCTGTTGCCTTCTTCTGGCCTCCTCTGGTACCACATGCACAAGGTACACATACATACATGCAGATAAAACACGCACATACATAAAAATTAATGCAGGCAAAATTGGAGAAATAAATAGCTTGTTAGTGATGGAAAATAGAGAGAGAAGATGGAGACCTTTTAGACAATGCCAGTTTTATTTCTAATTATTTTCAGAACAATAGATCCAAAAGGTGGATGATATCCTTTAATGGTGTGCCACATTACATCAAATATTACATCATTCTATGTTCTACCATATATATATATATATATATATATATATATATATATATATATATATATATATCACGAGCCACCACATACTACCATTTCCTCCTTTCTAGTAAAATGAAATACATTCTGCTCCTTCTTCCTCTGAATTTCTATTTTATGTTTGTTACTTATTCTTCGAAGGCTTCGTATAGAAAATGCATCTTGATTATATACTCTCCTCAGTCCCCTTCGAGCTCCTCTCCCTCAGGACTCCTGACACTACTTCTTCTCAATTTCACATCCTTCCTTTCTTCTTTCTTTTTTTCCCACCTACTAGTACAATTAGTTCAACCCAGATGCCACAGATGTGGGGTCATTCACTGGAGCATGAGTAGCCAACCAAATACACGAACCCCAAAGAAAAGTCACTCCCCCTCCTTCAGCAAACATCAACAAGTAATAGGTGCTGATCTAAGGGTGGGGGCCCCAGGAGCCACTCCCCTTGACATGCTGGAATGGCTAAAGGTTTTAATACTGAGCGGATCACCACCCTGCTGTAAGTTCATGTATCCATGAATATCCACGGTACGTCTGTCCAGAGGACGGCCTTTCACAGCCTGTTTCTTCTTTTAAGATATACATTTTAAAAATTCTCATCAGATTTCTCAGATAATACTTTTGACTACTCCCCTTATGTGATGAGAAGCCCAAACAACTCAGGAAATATATCCATGTGGTAACTATTTGTAATAGGTGGGGCCGACTCAGGATTTTATTCAGACATGGCCACACTTCGTTAAAATGTCATGAGGTTCTTTTCTATCAAAATCAATAAACTGGCAAGGAAGGTATACTGAGTCTGCCAGTCTTCAGGTGCCTTTGTGCAGATTACCAGGACTATTTTGAAGAAATCACTTATTTGATGGAATTGGAGGCTCCCTAAAGTCATATATTAATTTCCAAATTACAGCAAAAATATCACTTTTAAGTATCCCTAATTATTATTCACTATATTGGGCTTGTAAAACTTTTCCAGGTAGTTAAACTCATTGATGACATTGCCTTCAAATAGCATGATCAGAACCACACTGCAACACCAGATCATAGACTATGGCACCTCATTTTGTGCTGTTGGCTTTGGACTTCTTCAAGAAACAATGACAGAAAATTTTGGGTTGCTGTTCTACATGCTTTGATTTCTTTCATTTAATTTAACTTAATTTTTCTTTTTAATTTCCTTTTTAGAAACAAGAAAGAAAGTTGATGTCATGAGAGTGGAGTGAATAAGGGAGATATTCAAAATCAAGGACAGCAGTTGAGGCAATGACGCCATCACAGAAAAAGCATGAGGATGCAACTTCTGTGCTCAGGGCCCTTATAAAACAACAGAGACAGACGAGATGGTACGTGATTCTAATCCGGAGGGAAAAGGTAGACGCACCAGCCAAAATGGCCACAGACCAGTGAGAGACCCTGTCTCAAAAATAAATAACTAGATAGATGGATGGATGGATAGATAGATAGATAGATAGATAGATAGATAGATAGATAGATAGATAGATAATTAGACAGTCCCATAAGGAATCCTACTGAACATTGATCTCTCTCTCTCTCTCTCTCTCTCTCTCTCTCTCTCTCTCTCTCTCTCTCTCTCTCTCTCTCATCACAGAGAGACAGAGAAACAGAGTGAGAATATAAAAACTATGGAAAATATGAAAATAGATATGTTGGAAAACACAGTCTGGGTTGTTTCCCTGAAGGCTCTCTGGAGGAACCACAACAGGCAATGAATGATAAATTTTAAATGGGGGCCATTAAGAGCTGAAACATGCAGTGAGATTTCACAAGACCTGCTGGATGAGGAAAGTACCAAGCCTCCCCCGGAAGCTGCTTCCTAAAGACCACCTGGCACATCCAGGAAACACCTGCAAACATCCCCAGTCCTGAAAGGAAAATTTATGGCTATTTTTCCACAAGGTCATTGAGATCTGAGCCACCCCTCTGATAAGCCAATGACAATCAGTTCACTATGAGGATCCCACGGGCGAAAGGATTATTCAGACAGAGGGCGTACCATCAAGCAGCTAGCTTTGTCCTAGAAACTAGGGTTTGAGTATTTGACTCACTCATCCATCCTTCATCCATGACCCACCTTAACATGTGATGACCCACCTTAACATGTGATGACCCACCTTAACATGTGATGACCCTCCCATATACTCTTCAGATGTCACTTTTAATACTAAAGCTCTCCCCAAGTCATCTTCCTCAATATCCATTTTCCTCATATGTTAGCTAAACTATCACCAGAGACTTACATCTTGCCAAACCTGATGACACTCACCTTTGGTCAAACATGAGTCTTCATTTGCTCTGCTGGATAACTTACTTCCTCCGATAGCACTTTCCACTTTTAAAATGCAGACAGAAACCCATGTCTACCTCCCTTTATATCACCAGTAAGGTCTTTTCCTTAGGCTCCAACTCAATCCTTCTCACAATGGCCTTGACGTCTTCCTATGGTTGTTTATTAGGAATCTCAGTGGTAATGTGATCTGAAGAAACTCACTGTACCCCTCCTGTCCAATCATGGCCTTGTCTTGTTTCTTCCATGTCAATAGGAACACTGTCTGCCCTACTACTCGGCCCCCAGTAATTCACCCTGACATTTTTCCTTTTGGAACCCAGCCACAACACCATGCCTAGACTTTATCTGGAATCTAACTTTCCCAAAATCCTTGCTTACCGTCCCATTCTCTCTCCCAGTTCTCTTCCACAGTAACAACTCTGATCCATGGTCCAAACCGTTCACAACAATTTCAAAGGCATCACCTAGATCCTATTACTGGAGACTCTAGTCCTGTGGCTTCCTATAGGAATCAGAATAAAACTCTTGTTGACTGATGGACTGACAGACTGGCAGACTGACTGACTGGCTGACTGATTGTAACTGGCTGCCTGACCTCTGGCTTGTGGACTTCTTTGTTAGTCCAGGTCATCCTGTGGACCAGTTCATCAAATTTTAGCTAAACATTAGAGTCAAATGAAGAATTAAATGTCAAAGACCTGGTGTTCATTTAAACCATAGAAATCAGGATTCATTCTTACCCCAGATTTATTTCCTTTCTTTCTTCCTCTTCCTCCTCTTCCTCCTCTTCCTCCTCTTCCTCCTCTTCCTCCCCTTCCTCCTCCTCCTCTTCTTCTTCTTCATCATCATCATCATAGTTTGTTTCTGTTTGTGCATTTGTACTTGTGTTAATGTAGATACTCACAGAGTACCAAAAAGAGTGTTGGACCCCCAGGGGCTGGCATCATAAGTGATTGTGGGCTGCCCTCCATGGGTGCCAAGAACAAAACTCAAGTCTTCTTCAAGAGCAGAAAGGGCTCTTAACCACTGAGCAATCTCTCCAGTTCCTAAATTGGAATTGCTATGAAATCGAACTGAGAATCTGTATTTTTAAGCTCGCCCACATATTAGTATTAAAAGCCGAAGTTGGGAACTCTTGGCCCTGGAGGTACACAGAGACATACACATAGACATCCCTCTTCAGTCATGCAACACGCAGAACACTTGTCACCTTTCCAGAAATATTTCCTGGCTACTTAATCCAAGGGTTTCCCCAGATTCTCTGCCACCTGTTGATTTATAGCCCATTATTGGTGTTTCCTTATAGCATATATTATTGCCTGCCTTTGTTTTGTTTCATTCCTTGTTGGAGTGTGTCCCCTCCTAGAACCAAAGACGAAGATGAAAGGGTTGAAACTTTGTTTCTTCTCCATTTCTATCTCTAACCATTTTGTCAGTTTGCTGGATCCAATTGGGGAATTCAAGTCTGGCTGTGTTCCCTGGTGAAAAGAGATGCAAGTTAGTCATTTAACATCTTGTCACATTGGCTGGAAAAGATGTAGCATTGGAGGCATCTAAGGGAAGGCTTGCTAGTTCTACCCCCTGGAGGAAGACAAAGAACAGGAAAAGGAGATTAGGTGAAAATCCATGGGTGAAGGGGAAGCTATAGGGAGGCAGAGGTCTCCAAATGGGAGGTTTTTGGTGCTTGGGTCAGAGTTTGAGGATCTAATATGCTCTAAAAGGTTAAAATAGTCCAAGTGTCAGTGGGAAGCCTGAAAGAAATGCTCTCACAGTGCCATGCCCATGAAAGACAGGGCTGGGGAAAAACAAGGACATAGGAGAAACTGCTTTACTATGTCGGAGGGGTTGGGGGGTCTCGTTTGCATATTAGAAGGTTCATTTGGCTAAAGTATGGAGGCGGAGGCAGGGTTGACAACTGGGCAAGACTTAGGGACCCTGGTGACCAGCAACAAATTGCAGTCATCTAGAGGCGCTATACATGGTAAAATTTTTAAATGACAACAAGGGAAACCCATACACCATGCCTATTAGACAGATTATTCTGTGTAATTAATTCTTGAAAATTGGATTAGCAGTTTGATGGTTCCTTCAAGCACCCGTCAAGGACTCTGAGTTTCTGAGTGGTCACATGTGAGTTTGGGGCACTTATATTTATATTTTTGCAAAGCCTTACATTTACCCTGGCGTGTCACATGAAAACTTCTGACACTCAAATTCTAATGGAGCAGAGTGAAAAAGAGAGTTTATTATTTCGTAGAACCTAGTCTGGGATGAGCAAACAAACAAGGCAAGAGGTTGGCAACACAAAGCGTAGTCCTTGCCTCAAAAGGTTTACGAGAGTTTATCCTGTAGCCAAAAAGTGACCAGGGTCCAAGCACATGGCTTCAGATTGCCCTAAATATCATGTCCCCGTTTAGTAATGTTTTCACGAATCTTTTTATAGTCCCAGAATAAAGGGAGGTCACAAACGAAGATCCTTTCAAATTCATCAGTGGAACCATCCCATTCTTCAGACACTGGGCAGGAATGGGAGTCAGACAGTAGAGAAGACAACGATGAATAATTACAGACGGGAAAAGCGAAGGGTAAGAATGTCCGCAGAAGTGAAGGCACAATCAGGGACTTCTGCTGGAGGCTCACCTTCATGGAGGAATACAATAGACATGAATACATTTCAACATTGGGGTTATATTTAGAAAATCAGGTCGGTCCTAATTTTATACCATTGAAATACTACATGTAGTGCATGTCAAAGGTAGGCATTCAATGACTGTTTTGTGGGAAGGAAGTCATTACTAAATGAAAAGAACACAGGACAGAGAGAGAGAGAGAGAGAGAGAGAGAGAGAGAGAGAGAGAGAGAGAGAGAGAGAGGAAGAAGGAGGGAAGATGGAACTTGCCTTTACTGTCTGAACTATACTAGTCACCCACTTCCCTGCCCATTTTTTCTCCCAGTTCTACAACTCTTGGTTCAGCCTTCTTGGTCCTGGGTCCATATGGTAGATGATAATACAAGGCTCCATGAAATATGTGTCACTCATATAAGTGTAGAAAAATCCCTAAATGAGCCTGTCTCTACTGCCCCATGAATATAAACATTAAGACTTGTGCTGTAAGGAAATGGAATGTGATCCCATAGAAAGGAGGAGGAGGAAGAGGAGGAGGAGAGAGAGAGAAACAGAGAGAGAGAGAGAGAGAGAGAGAGAGAGAGAGAGGAAGAAGAAGGAGGAGGGGGGGGAGGGGGGAGGGAGGAGGAGGAGGAGGAGGAGGAGGAGGAGGAGGAGGAGGAGGAGGAGGAGGAGGAGGAGGAGGAGGAGGAGCAGGAGGAGCAGGAGGAGGAGGAAGAGGAGGAGGAGAGGAAGAGGAGGAGGAGGAGCAGCAGGAGGGGGAGGAGCAGGAGGAGCAGGAGGAGGAGGAAGAGGAGGAGGAGGAGAGGTAGAGGAGGAGGAGGAGGAGCAGGAGGAGGAGGAGGAGGAGGAGGAGAGAGAGAGAGAAACACAGAATCTTCTCCATCCCCGTTGGTTGCTCCTGGGAATTTAGCACACTGGGGATTTGTGTAGCTCCCAAACCATTCTCACCCCAGGTGGACAGGCATCCCTGAGGTAAATTATACAGAATCTAGATGGAAGTGATGAATTTCAGTGAGATGGTCCCCAATCAGTTCACTCTCATGTATCTTGAATAATCATTACCCTTTGTGACACAGTACCTAAGGGCATGGAAAAGCAGATCTAAGTTTACGTTCAAGGGTTAGGGCAGACCTTGTAAGAGCTTCTCTGTATCTCCATGGACCCTTAACTCTCTACTTCGTGAGGAGCTCTAGGTACAGTGTGCATGTAGCATGGTGACTGTGGTCAGCAGTACTGTGCTACGTAGCTCGCACTTTAAGAAGAGAGCAGATTTTAAATACTGTTACCCTCACCCCCTCCATACACACACGTACCCAAATGAGAAATGTGGCTGTCTACGGCGTGCTTCTGTGAGGTTTTTACTCCACAGTATATGTGGACATCCGACCATCATATTGCCCACCACGAATACCAACCTTCCTACTTGTCCACCATACCTCCATAATCTCCCCCAAAGATAAACAGAACTACGTGCCAGTTTCCACCGTCCAGCAAACAAAAGCCACATTGGAGGCCAGCCACGTGGTCATGCCACCAGCTCACTCTCTCACAGTTTTCAGCGGGGGCCACCATTCTCAATAGCCCCTTTGTTGCCCATCTCAGCCCCCGTGGGGTTACCAGGGGGCTCTCTGTGCTCAATGGACTCCCTCTCTGCCATTGTCTCCCGATATCAGTTCATGGTCTCAAGGATATAAACTGCCTGGCCATTCGTCATAATGTCTAGCAGACCCTGAACCTTACGTTCCACGCAGAGTTTATTGGCCTTTGTGATGGGGACAAAGGGAGGCTTGTTGAAGCTGGACACAAAAGGCAAACACAATGTATGGATTTGAATAACACGCAGGCGGGGGAAGAGCAGCAGCCACACAAATGGCCATGCTATTAACCAGAACAAGGGCCCTTCCCCCCTGCTCTCCCAGCTTTACCAAGCATTAGTTGGCCTGACATATTCTTTAAACTTTTTTTTTCCAAGCAGGCAAGTATCCCGACATAGCCGGAGCACGTTAGCCCAGAGGAGTCTTTCTGTAGGAAACAGATTTTTAAGCAGGTTTGTTTATGAGCACATCCGTGTGAGTTCTGCATGAGGCAGAAAACTATGCTCTGGGGGGCAGAATGGGTGTGTTCGGAGACGGTCATTGGAGTTTGTTCACGTGTGTCTGTGGCTGAGTGTCCGTGGATCTCTGCGTGAATGCGTGCACTCATGAACAGCTGTGTAGATGACTGCATGTTTGTGTTTTAAAACGCTTATGATAAGCATACTTACTATAAGTGTACATGGTTAGTATAGGTGCTTACCAAAAATTGTGGAGTGTATGTGTGTGGTGAGGATATTCATATGTAAGTTTTTGCTTTTGGCAGAGTTTGCTAGTGTACCCATGTAGGAGTATTCACACGCATGTGGGCGATGCAAGAATATTTGGATGAGTGAGCATGGGGCATCTGTGTTTGTAAGTGTGTACATACTAGAGTATAGCTGTACAGATGGCAGCATGCATGATTGAATTTTTATATGTATGAACACATGCTTGCCATAATACCTGCTCTTATCACAAGTTGGTTAAACCCTCTACATGGGAACTCTGGCCCAAAGGCAGAATGCTCTCATCCCCGCCGTGACTGATATTCTGCCTGTTGGAGTGGTAGACACCCCCCTTGGGACCACAAAAAAGTATCTGCTTAACAAAGGTGGCTCTGGCGACTTGCAGACAGCTCTGATCTGTGATCTGACCAAACTCTCTCCCTCTCACATGTGACAGCTGTCTCATCTCCCGAGAGCATCTCGCCAGCTTCCCCTGCAAGTTTTCGGCAGCCCCAACTTCCATCCAAGTTTTCAGCAAACTTCCGAAGAACGTCTCTCCCTTGTCAAAAAGCAGTGACGGAAGCGTCCGAGGCTGCTGCCAAGTCTTGAGCGAAGGCTACACTCACTGAGGCTCCTGCCCCGCCAGCCTTCATCGAAATCCTGCTTCTCCCTTGTCTATCTTCTCTCTGCCCTTCCTCCCCATTCTTATCCTCTCTTTGTTTTCTTTCTGTCCTTTCTCTCCTCCTTCTTTCCTGTTTCTCTCCTCCCCCTCCAAATATAGACACAATCCAAGTATGACTGTCTGCAGGCTGCTTTGTATGTCTTCCTCCCCTGCACATCAGGAAGCCCCCTCTGGTGCCCTGTGCAAATACTAACAGCAGCTAATGCATTAGGAACCTCCTCTTACAAGCTGTCATGCTTAAACCCCATTAAGAAAACATGATGTGGTTTAGACAGCACAATGATCACATCTTGACCATAGACATGAGTCCTTGGCCTTACAGAACAGATGTATCTGTGAGCCTGAACTCTGGATTTCAAAGCGGCTTCTATTTCAACAATGCTGTGAGCATACGCCAAAGTGCTCACCTTTCTTGCCCAGTCCTTTCTGACTGAAGGCGATTCTCCACACTTTTAGGTTTCTTGGGGTGGTGAATGTTTAATAAGATGTAGACACTTGGCTACACCCATTCTGTAATTCCTGGCTGTAATTCAAAAAACATGCTCCTTCTTGTATCCATCTGTCCATCCAGTTCTTTCACAAGTATTCTAAGCATGTCTTTATGTGCCAAGCACTGTTCTATTATAAACCTGGAGAACACAGACAATCTTACACATGCATCCTTTCTTATTAAAGTGTGTGTGTGTGTGTGTGTGTGTGTGTGTGTGTGTCGGGGAGTGGAAGGTGGGAGGGAGGGAAGGAGGAGCATAAGAACAAATAGAAGCCAGCCACCCTCACAGTCCTGAGCCACCCACCTTGGTTTCAAACATACGAACTGGGGTGAAAATAGGAATTACTTCCGTGTGGCCCTTCCCACAGTCTGTGTGCAGGAAGAGATATCTGAGTATGCTGGCTAGTGTAAATTTTGTGCAAAGGCATTTCTTACATTTATGTAGACTTGCAAGTTAAAATTCTTTAGAGGAGAAACTGATTAAGAGGATAATTTCCTTTCTTGTGGTACTGGGAGTCAAGCATTGCATATGACTTGAACTATATCCCAATGCTCCACCCCCTACATTTTAAGAATTGACTTAGGTTCTGCAGCTGCATTGTGAATTGCTTTTCTTTTAAAATCAGTATTTATTTATATATTTATAGATGTATTTATTTGTGTGAATGTTTTACCAGTAAATACTGATGTGCAGCCCATATATACCTGGTGTCCACGAAGGTCAAAAGAGAGAATGTCAGGTTCTGCTGGGTTCGGAATTATAGATGATTGTGAGCTACCATGTAGGTGCCAAGAATTGAACCTGAGTCCTCTGGAAGAGCAGTAAATGTTATAAACCACTAAGCCATGTCTACAAGCCTTGTGCTTTCTGTTTTAATTACATTTGTTTGCTTGTTTGTTATTTGCTTGTGCTATAAATGGGATATAATATGTAAAATCTGGAGTCCAGAACCTCAGTTCTTAAGAAAACTGATACAGAAAAGCCTACATATCTGGATTCAGATCCCAGAGCTCTGCTAGAGTTGAATTATGTGGGATGTTGCCACGTCCTTGGCTTTAAGACAGAAACAGGGCTTACATCTTAGGAAGTAGGACCTGGCTGTATCATAACTGTTAGTGAGCCATCCAATGTTGAATCTCTCTCCTCACTTGCCGGTTAGTCCTAGTAGTGGGAATGAATGAATGAATGAATGAATGAATGAATGAATGAATCAAACAAACAAATTGATTTAAAAAAAAAGAAAAGAAAGCATTACCTGAATCTCCCTCAGGTTTTCTCACTTTTTCTTTTACACACACACACACACACACACACACACACACACATTTTGATGATTTTAAAGAGATATTCCCAAGATATGACTTACCAGGTCTAATGCTGGCTACTGCCCATTTTGTATAACTCATGAACGAACCTTGATAGCAACATTTCTAAACAAGGACTCAAACAAAGGGCAGTTATGTTGTAACATGTGTAAAGTAGATGGAATTCAAGCTTCAATGTTCACAAACAGGATTTAACTGAGACACAGATGTAATGGTTGCTCCACATGTCCTGTGGCTGTATGGAGTGACAAGGGCAGAGCTGAAGACTTACGACGTGGCGCTCTGTATATAGAGGCAAATGTATTGTGTTCAAGTCTTTTGTGGGAAAGTTTGCTAGCCTTTGCTCTATTCCAAAGTTTTACTCCTCCCTATCCCAAGAACTTAAATTTTTCACAATATAAACATCTTCATATTAGTATCATGATGATATACTGGATCACTGTGGGGCTATTAGATTAACTTAAATTTACTCGATGATTTTCTTAAGTTTCCTAATGTGTTGCTTTTTCTCTTTAACTTTCTCTCTCTTCTGTCTAAGGCCATGTTCCCTTATATGTAATATATAGCCGGGAATAATTGAAATATCCGGGTGATAAGACAGCACAGTGCTACCTGCGGGCCAAACTGAAACCCTCAACCATCTGCTTAGGGATGCACATCTGGGCTACGAGAGCTTGCTCTTTGGCTGTTATGGAAAGCCTTGGGATGACTCTGGAATTCACTGGTCTTCCTGGGAGGGAAGATGGAACTTGCCTTTACTGTCTGAACTATACTAGTCACCTACTCCCCTGACCATTTTTTCTCCCAGTTCTACAACTCTTGGTTCAGCCTTCTTGGTCCTGGGTCCATATGGTAGATGATAATACAAGGCTCCATGAAATATGTGTCACTCATATAAAGTGTAGAAAAATCCCTTGTGTCAACTCCCTAAATGAGCCTGTCTCCACCGCCCCATGAATATAAACATTAAGGCTTTTGCTGTAAGGAAATGGAATGTGATCCCATAGAAATGAGGAGTAGCTCTTCATCAAATTTATCTCCTTCAACGGCTCGTAGTTAAGAAGTTAAAATGCTCTGCTTGACCCTGAACTATGAATGCCAAACTAGTCATGGCCAAGAAAAGTAAACCAACAGACCAGAAGTTTATGCCATGGCACTCTATAAATTTATGGTACTCCAGAACGTGGGACCTCATTTTTCCTCATGGCTGGTCACATGACTAAATGAAAAGCCAACATGGAAATGCTGGTGCCCATCTTATCGGTGATAACACTGAAGCTGGAAACAGTAGATAAAGGACTGGAGAGAGAGTTCGGTGGTTGAGCACATTTGGTGCTTTTCGAAAGGACCTGAGTTCTATTCCCAGCTCCCACATCTGCTGGTTCACAACCTCCTCTTAATCCAGAGTACCTGAGACCTCCATAAGCACCTGCACACGGTGCATACACACACAAGCACATACTAAATTTAACACATATCCGCGTTAAATTAAAAAATATGCTAATAAATACACATATTCATTAATGAAAATGAATCTTCAAAAGGAAAGGCAGATAAACGCTCACCCCTGTGGGACGGTCCTGAGCTAAATCAATTTTCAGCATTCAATCTATATTCCATGATTCCAGTCAGAGCTTGTTTATCATGATTATAACTGCTTTGTAGCCCTTGGTTTAAAACCCAGAAGAAATTGAACCCATAGGAGTTTGGCTTCCTGCTGCCACCCAAATGGCAAGAAGGAGACCAGTCAGACGCAATACATTTGCCTCGAACCTCGATGCTAATCCCCAAACACCATTTCTTCCCCGTAATGAGAGTCACCTTCCCTTTAATTAAGATTCCCTTACAAATGTAGACATTTCACTTTTACTAATAATTACTCAGAGAAGAATTTTAGCAATCAGCACTCCATAAATATCCATCCCTCCTCTGTGAAGATCATAACAGTTGCACTGGTCTCTCTTCCTCTAATTTATTATTTATATACTGCCGCAGATAGACAGAGCTCTTTGTGGCAATTAACATGGGCCTTCCAGTCTCCTCTTGTGGAATGAGGCTGGAGACAACCATTACTACTTCGATCACAATTACTATTAATTGGAGAGCTTTCCTTTCTCTATAAAATATGTACTACCCCAAAGTGAGATAACCCGCCCAAGGAATATCAATTGTACATCCAAAGAAGCACAGGGAAGGCCCTGGATTTAACAAGTCATTTACCCTATAATTACGGGGTGGGGTCCTCTTAATGGGGCAGAAGACATGTTCCCAGCAGCAAGGGCTCAGATTCTTGGCTCTCCTGTCTTTCCCATGATAGAGAGAACCAGAGGCTGAGGGCAAATGGCCCAATAAGTCTCACCAATATTCTTATGTAATGCAGTCAGGGATTCCCTTGGCCTACTATGAGACAGTCAGACTTTCTGTCAGTTCATCATCGATTCCACTATTTTTAAGGTAGAGGCGTGCTGTACACTAGACATTGTTCTTGAGACTAGACCCTGGGGTTAACTCGTAAATGTGTCAGAGACCTGGTCTCTCATGGGGTGATGTCTTAGGTTTTTTAAACACCATAACCAAAATGCAAGTTGGAGAGGAAAAGGTTTGTTGGGCTTACATTTCCAGACCATAGTCCATCATTAGAAGAAGTCAGGACAAGAATTCAAGCAGGACAGCTCCTCCTGGAGGCAGGAGCTGATGCAGAGGCCATGGAGGGGGTGTTGTTTATTGGCTTGCTCAGATTGTCTTTTTATAGAACCCAGTGCTATCAGGCCAGGGAAGGCACTGCCCACAATGGGCTGGGTGCTCCCACATTGATCATTAATTGAGAAAATGTCTTATAGCTGGATCTCATGGAGGCATTTCCTCAACTGAGGGTCCTTCCTCTCTGATGACTCTAGCTTGTATCAAGTTGACACACAAAACCAGCCAGCACTGGTGATGTTGGACCAATTCAGCTTTGGGTTACAGAAGGAAAGGAACACGCTTGAGAAAACCGACAGCTATGGATGCACAAAGAACTAGCATCCACTGTCAACCTGGACAGGCATAGCCCTGAACTCCTACATATGACGTACGAATTGTTCCAGAGGAAAGGGTCAGAGAGGAACAGCCATGCTGAGGAAATGCCATATAGACCAGGGTGGCAATGAATATTCGAGATTGTCAAAGTCCATTTGCTGGTTGAGGGAGTTTGAGTTTTAAGCTGAACATGTGTGGAGGATTGGATGGTCCTTCAGTAAATCTCAACCAAGAGGGCCAAGTTGCTCTAATTCCTATTGATAAGCACACAGGCTTGAGGTTCCAGGGACTCAAATACCTCTCTATGGTCAATGTCATGGTTCCTCATTGAAAAAACTGTAACACATTCACCTCCAGATGACTTAGCTTGTTACCAGAGCAGCCATGCAAGGCAGATATCTGCACCTAGGATTAAGTCTCAACTAATTGCCTTCTGGCTGTGTGAGTTTGGGCAGCATATACCATCTCCAGGAGACTCAGTTTTCACTCGTGCAAAGTGAAATGTTTCTTGTCTTGTCGTTTTGTCAAGTTTAAGTCAGTCTTAAAAAGTTCTAGGACGTCTATCTGACCATAACACATTTAGGATAAGAATTGTTATTTGTGGTTTTAGGACATATTTTCTTCATTGGAGGGTTTGGTCATTTGGCTGCCCACTAGAATCACTTCAGGTTTGTTGAAAACAAAAAGCACAGGGGCCCCACTCTAGAACCAGGACAAATGGGGCACAAGCAAAGATAAAACCCACAACATTAATTCAAGTGCTGGAAAAGAAGAGATAGATAGTTCCTGGGTCACTGGCCAGCTGTCATAGTCAAGGTGAGCTCCAGGCCAGTGAAAGACTATCTCACAAACGACATAACAAATGGTAGGAGGGACCTGAGGGTGTCCTACATCAACCACATGTATGTACAAACATGTGCACATATAGTTGCATACACATATTCACCTGTACATGTACAGACACATACATTCACATGTGTGCAACCCCCAAAGCATTAAGAAGTTTGTTTGATTTATCTGTGGTATTTTCATTCTATTGTGATGGACCCTCATTAGATTATCTAGAGCACAGAGGAAGCCCAACATCTCAGCACCTGTAGAATTCATTCTTCAAAAATGTAAAGTCTCATGTGAACTGGATGCCTCTCCTCTCCTCTGTCCAGACATCATATAAACAGGAGCTCTGAGGTTCCTGTTATGGGGGATTGACTGCCATGGGAAAGTTTAATGCACTAAGCCTGGCTGCAGGCTATTGTTATTAAGCTAATGCTAGGGGATCCAGTAAATGGCCCTACCTATAAGACGAAAAAGTAGAGCAAGCACAGGACAGTAAGTTTCAAATTCCCTAAGTCTATATCCACTGACCTTCCGTTCCGTCCAAAACCAAACTGAACAAGACCATCACCCAGAAATGTTACCTGGTGCTCACACATATGTAAAAATAAATATCACTGTTTTCCTGTCTTGGAGTTTCTACAACGGTAAAAGAGAAACTCCTTTTCTCATAGTTCTGAAGGCCAGAGGGTTTAAGTCACGTTGTCAACAGGGACTTGTTCTTCGATCTTTCCCTGAGCCTTCCCAACTCTTGCGATGCGCCCCAGGTAGGATCCAGCTGCATGGGCCTGACTTCAGCATGCATGGTCACTGGTTTGTCTGTGTATCATCTTCAATTGCAGATGTCTCTCCAAAGCCTTTCTTTTGGCGAGGTCACAGGTCATCAGAAAATAGCAACCACCCTGATCTTATCTTGACTTGATTACTAGGAAGTAACTTTGGTCCCAAACAAAGTCATATTTTGAGGGAGTGGGGGATAGACTTTGATGTGTCTTCTTAATTGTATTTTAACTTATTTATCGATCAGTATATGCCAAGGTTCTCATGCATAGGTCAAAGGACAACTTGTGAGAGTCAATTTTCTTCTCTCACTACGTGCATCCTGGAAGACTGACCTCAGGTCATTCTGTCCCATGGCCTTCACCACCTGAGCTGTCTCTGAAGCCCTCAACGTAACTTCTCAAGTGGGGAATAGTAATTTCTTAACACCTGTTTTGCTAAGACCAGCATCTATGGGTTTTAAGGCATTTTTAATGTCATAGAATGTGGTTCTGAAATGCAAAAGTCATAGATGTGTTGGAGTGGGGACGTTTTTGTGTATTTAATTACTTTCCCCAACACACAACACATTGAGTCACAAACACTCTTCCAACTCTGTGATAATACTTGCTGGTCATTAAAAAAAAAAAAAAAAAAAAAAAAGAGAGTGCGTGCATCTAAAAGATGGAGACACATGCACTCAGAAATCCCTTCTGTGTGTATTTCAGAATTTTTGTCCCCAAATGTTCTACAATGAAAAAGCATCATTTCAGAATTTGAAAAGTCAATCATTATTTTCTTTCTCTGCTACTGGATTTTTTTCATACCTAGCATTCATATCTTGCCTCTGTCCCTCCCTTCCCTTCGTTGAGTCCCCCATGATGGGTGTTCATTTCATGTTGTCTGTTCTGTGATCTGCCAAATTAAGAATGGAAATTTTTTTTCTTTTTTTTTTTCGGAGCTGGGGACTGAACCCAGGGCCTTGTGCTTGCTAGGCAAGCGCTCTACCACTGAGCTAAATCCCCAACCCAAGAATGGAAATTTTTATTGGGCATCCTTTGCCCTTGCATTTGGGTTCTCAGCCTTCCTTCCCTTGTTGAGTGGCCTCCTTCAGGCACATCGCCAGCCTGAGTCCAGTGTCTTCCTGGATAAACAATAGGACTTTTCATGCCTCCAGACCCACAGAAAACATTTGAAAACTTTGGGTCGCTTATGAGGTTGTGTACTTTTAATACAGATGAGGACTTTTGAAAAAACACGAAGCTTTTAAACCATCTCAAACAAGATGTCTCAAAGAGATGGAGTGGGAGGAATAAGGATGCATGGTAGAAATCCCTTTGTGGGTATCGTTGAGGGCATTGCCAGACACCTTGAACTAGACAATCAGAATACAATAAAACAAAGTGAAATGAGATTAAAAAAGAAAGCAAAAGGAAACAACTCCCAGGGCACAGAGTTTGCTTTCTGACAATAAAGTAAATGGGGAAAGCATCCAGGTGTCTCTGTCCTACACCAGGGACTGGGGGACATGACAGCAATGGAGAGAAAGCTTGCTTGCTTGTTTGAACTGTCAGTGAACAGCAGATTCGGATGCCTTGAGTACATTTTTGCCTTTAATAGGATGGAACAAATCACTCCTCATCTCCATTTGCAACCCGGGGGATTCCTTTCTCAGGAGACATGTCCCACAGCCTGGTAACACAAAACATCTCTTGTCACTCCTCCAAAATGCATCTGAGCCACTCTTGTCAGTATGATTTTCACCCATCGCTTTGCAGCTAGGGCCATCCCCATACATGCCACTGGGTCCTGAAGTCTGTCTGTCATGGACTTGCATAACCGAGGTATACCTACCTCGAAGCCTACTTTATAAATGAAGTGGGATCCCTGGGAGGTGATCGTGGGGAACACTCCAGATTAAACAACAACAACAACAGGGCACGTTTGCTTATAAACTTGTTACTGAAAAGCCGATCTTCACAGTGAAAGTTGGGCCTCCCTTAATCTGTGGGCTTTGTCTCTCTTTCTCTGTCTGTCTTTGTCTCCGTCTTTCTCTCTGTGTCTCTTTGTCTTTCTCTTTGTGTGTCTGTCTTTCTCTCTCTGTGTCTCTCTCCTCTTTCTCTCTCTCTCTTTCTCTCTCTCCCTTTCTCTCTCTCCCTTTCTCTCTCTCTCTTCTCTCTCTCTCTCTCTCTCTTCTCTCTCTCTTTCTCTCTCTCTCTCTCTCTCTCCCTCTCTCTCTCTCTCTCTTCTCTTTCTCTTTCTGTCTCTTCTCCCTCTTTCTCTCCCTTTCTCTCTTTCTCTCTCTCTCCTTTCTCTCTCTCTCTCTCTCTCTCTCTCTCTCTCTCTCTCTCTCTCTCTCTTGCTGCTCACTCACTCTTTGCCTAGGTCTTGCCTTTTTGGACAAAGTCTGAATCCCCATCCAACTAAGTACAACTCAACACATTAGCGTTATGGTTTTGAAACAAACAAGAAGGCGAAGCAAGCAACTGAGGGTGTGCATTTAGGGCCTTTGCTTCGAGGGGTTAATCATTGACCATATTAACTCTCTTAAGACCCTGAAGCATTTTTTGAAGTGAGAGCACCACCTGCTCAGATGATCTAATAGACAGAGGTAACCTTAGAAATGCCCTAGCACACAAGTGCACATCAACTCCAGGAACGCACCTGCATTCATCTGTTGCAGCCTACACGTGTGCACACACTTGCAGCAGCAGTGAGTGGTGTTGAGGACCAGGTAGAGGCTCTGAAGTGAGGATGCCTGGGTCCCACTGTTGGCTCGCCCAGGCTGTGTGACCTTGGGTAGGTCACGACACCCTACAGAATGAGGCTAACATCCACAGTCTCCGTGTTATAAGCTTCAGTAAGGAGCTCTGTAGAGAGGGAGTTAGAATTGCAAAGCTCTGTGGTGGGGAGGTAGGAACATGCGTGCAGTGAAGTGCTGGGAGTTAATGGAGTCCCTGAGAGTAAGAGTTAACCATGATGGTTGTGGGGGAAATGCTTTACCAAGGATAGAGTATAGCTGCGTCTGAGGCATTGAAGCTGCAGGGCTAGAGAACTCGGAGGTGTCACCGGCCCAGAGAACAGCACGTGCAGAGTTCAGGAGGAATTCCTGGGGTGTGGCTGCCATTCAGGGCTGGCACACCAGGGCAGCTCAACAAGAGACTTGGAAGCAGTCAAGGGACTTTATCCTTCTTGAATTAATGGGATAGGTCGTGCCGGACACCGCTAAGGAAAACGACCTTTAGTGTTGGGCATGGTACCTCCAACCCAGCCTTGCTTCCCTCAGAGCTCCCCGTTTCAGAGACTTCCTCAGAAATCCTGCTTCTTTGACCTTTCTAAATGCTCGCCATGCCCACGTGCCTCAGCCAGTTGCAGATGAAGCCAGTGAGTCACAATGCTATTGTACCTGAGAGAGCACCGTGAGAGACTGAGGAGCAGGCTCAGACGTCAAGTGCTGGGGTATTTCCAAATGTCCAAGGACTACTGGGGCCCCTCATTCGCTTTCTGCCCTTCATCACCATCGTTATTTAAACAAACAAACCAACACTCTAGCGGCTGGAAAGACCGCTCAGCAGTAAAGAGCACTGGCTGGCAGAGGATCCAGGTTCAGTTTTCAGCACACATAGCAGCTCCCACTCACAGGAATCGCCTCTCTCAGTGGGGATCTGAAACCTACTTCTGGTCTGTGCAGGCCAGACTCCAGTAACCATAAAAACAAATTCAAGGGGTTGGGGATTTAGCTCAGTGGTAGAGCGCTTGCCTAGGAAGCGCAAGGCCCTGGGTTCGGTCCCCAGCTCCGAAAAAAAGAACCAAAAAAAAAAAAAACAAATTCAAACTTAAAAACAAACAAACAAAATATTCTCCAGCCTCTGATGCCCTTCTGGGTGCCCAGGAGTCATAGAGCCCTTTTCCCTAAATGGCGTCCGTTGGCATCCCTGTGAGAGACGGAGCCCGATCCTGGGGCAACTGGGCGTCTCAGGGGCCTGATCCCTCCCACCATGGAGTGGGAGGACAGACTTTCTCCTCTACTTGTTGCCTTGACACTTGTGAATTCAAACCACCCAGTTATATAACATCAAGTCTCTGACGGCCCATTGTTCCCCAGCCCTCACGGCTTCGTGCCTTCCTCCACGCACCAGGCCCCGAGTGCCTGCTTGATCCAAGTGCACACAACACTTCTATTCTCTGTTTCTTACCCCTCAACCAAAACAGATTGTTGCATTGACCAGTTATTTTCAAATATTTCCGTTTCCTCCTCCCCGCTGGCCCTCCGTGCGTCTAACTCGCTAGAGGCTAAGGACACGGCAGAGACTAGAGGAGAGACCCACACATACATGACAACCTTGCAAGTAATGCGTAGTTAGCGGGTGAATAGAGCTTTCCAGCTAGGATCTGTTGTCAGGTTCAAAGAGACTCTGTCTGGGGTGTGGAGACGATCCTCCTGGTTTGCCTGCCAGATGGCACCCAGTTCTAATATAAAATGCAGCTGTCATTCTGTGTCAAGGTTCAGTTTTATAGCTCTTTTCTTTTTTAATATAATTCAGGACTAGAGGGGTGGCTTTGTGGGTAGTACATTTGCTATATGGGTAGAAGGAGCTGACTCCAGATCCCCAACCACTCACACAAAAGCTGGGCTTGATGGCAAGCACCCCTGACACGCGTGACAGGGGTATGGAGGTAGCTGGCTTCGCAGAACTCCATGTCCAGCAAATGCTCTGGAAAGATCTAGCTCCAGGTTCAGTGAAATGACCCTGTCTAAAATAACAATAAAAGAAAAGTGGGGGTAGGGGGTTTAGAGGAAGAGCCCCTAAGTAAAATGAAAAATACAATTTGACTAAAATCATACAACAAATTGAACTGAGATGAAAAGACTTGGACCCAGGGCCTTGTATGCTAGACGAGTGTTCCACTGCAGAGCAAATCTCCATCCAGATCTGTCTGTTTGTTAAGTGGCAGAACTGTTTTGTTTGGGTTTTAAAAAAAAAGTCAGTTGGTTGGCTTAACAGGCATTCATATCACAAGAAGCAAGATATAATTTAATCAAAGAGATAAGAGGCCATAAACATGTTATAATCATGTTGTCCTAAGATAAGTGGGGGTTTCCTTTGTTGTTGTTTTTAATATCGGCCAGAGAAACTTCTTCCTGCTGTGGGCAGCAGTTAATGCAGAGACTCAGAAGTAGGTAGCGTCCTCAAACAAGGGGCTCTTGAAGGCTCAGGACTCAAATGGCACCTCTATATCAAGCCCCCAAGGCTTAGGGAGGATGGAGGAAGGGATGGGTACAATGTCAGAACTGGAGAATGTGGAGGAAGGCTTGGGGACATTTAGAATCAGGAGCTCAGCAAACACGGTCATCTGCAGACCTTCAGAGGCTCAAACCAACAAGATCAGCCACTAGTCAATATTTCAGCAAGCAGCACCACTTGGACTTGGTGACTTAAAAAAATAATAATAAGGGCTATGAAGATGGGAGAGGAGTATTTTCATGGTTGTCAGTGAAATGGGAGGTGGGGTTTGAGGCAGAGTGATTGGTGTATACGTCTATGAAATTGTCAAAGTATAAGTAAAATACTCAAAAGGTAACATAAAGAAGCAGTAGACACTCGGTTAAAAGAAGTTGAAACAGGAAGGTATTTGTCAGTAGCTCTCTGTAGACAAGGAAACAGTGACCCAAGTCTACCCATGTCTACCCGGGGCTGCTAACTCAAGGGTTTTGCTAGTCTCACCAGCTCTTTATTCAGGGGATCCTCAGGGAAGTATCCCCAGACTGACTCAACACTTTGGAGGACCTAGTTGTTGATGCTGGTCCAGTATGTACAAGAACAGAGCTCCAGTGGCGTCCACCATTTCTGAGCAGTTTTAGATGCAATGCTCTCTCCTGGTCCATGACCTGAGAGGCAGCTACTCTGTTCCCAGATCCAGGAGTCTTTGATGGCCTGACAGGAAGCAAAACGAAGCAGGAGTTTCAAAACTCAGGAGCTGTGCTAAAGGTAACAATACCTTATCTAATTCCTGGAATTCATTCATTCATTAAACTACTCAGGTAAAGATTATTGGTCAGATAACACTGACTGATCTCCATGTGCTGGGCCATGAAGCAACTGTTTTATGAGTGTTGTATCATTTAATCCTCCCCAACAACCCTGCTATTATCCCAGGTTTATGGATGAAGACACAGAGGTCCAGAGAGACTGGACTTTGAATCTGGGCAGCAAGGAGCCATGCTCTATGTTGAGAGCAGAAAGGTCCAGCTGATAAGTCTTTCATTCGGAAAGTCTTGAACACCTTTTGTGTTTGCACATTCAAAAGAAAGGTTAAACAGTGTCCTCTGACTCCCCAAAAGAAGACTCATAGAAATACATTTAATGCAGAATTATATTAGAATGTTTCTGAATGGAGACTCTATTATGTGTTATTGATATGCAGTCAATGACCCCCAAGGCAGTGGGTTGAAAGGACTCAAAGTCACCACCTCATAGCCATGGGTCAGAGAATCAGGAAGGTTTGCTCAGAGAACTGAAGGGTCAAAGTTAGGGTGTCTTCAGATGGGATTTGTATGTTATTTTTTAAATTCATCTTTGTGTGTATCTGTGTACATGGGCATGTGCAGGTGCCCATAAGGGTCAGGGATGATGCCAGATTCCTTGCCGCTGACGCTACAGGCATTTGGGAGCCTCCTGAATCGGGCGGTAGGATATGGCTTTTGTGGTCCTCTGAGAGAGGAGTTAGCACTCTCAACCGCTGAGTCATTCCAGCCAGCTCTGCAGCCATCTTGCCAGTCACTTCTCTGTCCAGCCCCTTCACCTTTTCCAGCCCCTCTACTCATTTCCCCAGCCCCTCCTGCTGGCTTCTTATCTCCGGGTTCTAGAAAAGGATCTTCTCCAAAGTCCATTCCAGTGTATGCTGAGTCAGGCTCCTTGCCGCTCTTTCAATACCTATTCATATATGCTGCCACGGAACACAAATAAAATGCTGGATGTCGGTGGGGGGTCACACTCAGCTTCAAGAGGCCTGCAGCACTTGCAGATGATGTTTCTCATCTTCTGAGCCAATGATGCTCCATTAAGTCTCCTTTCTTTAACTTAGTGGCCAGCAGGTGAAACTTTTTAAACTTTTTAAAGGGTCACCTATATATTTGGGTCAGCTTCTCCCCCAGGTTATATATATATGCACATGTTAAGAATATCCATTCTGGGACCTTACTAGCATCTGCAAAGACCCTTAAAGTAGCCTCTATATTAGCTTCCATTAAATAATCAGG